>NC_064633.1:330064898-330372003 GCF_023864275.1 Schistocerca cancellata | reverse complement strand
CAAAACCTTCGTTCACCAAGTGATAAGACCATAAAGATATAGGAATTCTGGACCTTGCTGTCCATCCAATAGAAAATCACCAATCCGCAGTGTCTTGCAGAATTCTGTTATTTTTTGTATTACCGAATTGTATTTTTATTTGTTTTATTGAATTTTTATTGTTTTGGGTCCTAGACACATATAATAAATGAAAATTTACTCATTATCAACTGCACAATCACTTAGTATCGGATATTTTAGATTATTTAGAAGCTTTACATGACATTTCTTTATACACTGCCGGAAAAACTTAGTACATCCTTCCTTTTAGAGGTTTCCCATTCACGCAAGATTTATTGTACCAGGTTTCGACCAATGTTGAAACACCCACATTAGTGCGTGGTGTAGCCTCCAATGACTCTGGCATCCAGTCTATCGTACCATTGGCGAATACTGTCCTGGGATACGTTATGGCACGCTTGCCCGACTATTCACGTAGTTATGTAAGGGTTTTTGGTTGACGAGTCGCACGAGTCGCTTCTCGTCCCACCATATCCAACACGTGCTCGAATGGAGACGAATCAGGAGATTGTGATGGCCAGGGAAGCTCCTGCACATGTCACAGAGCACGTTGAGTTTCACGTTCAGTGTGTGAACGAGCATTATCCTGTAGGAACAACACATCACCTTCCAGTTGCAAGAACGGCGAAGGAATGGACATAACAATATTCTGTCTGTACTGAGCACTGGTTAGCGTCCCCTCCAGGAACACCAGAGGTGAGCGTGAGTTGTAGCTTATGACGCCCCAGACGGTAATGTCCGTGGTGTGGGCAATGTGTCTTAGACGAATGCACTCTACGAGACGGTGCTCACCAGGTGTACGTCGTACGCGTAACGACCGTCACTTGCTTGCAGGCAGAATCTGCTTTCATCCCTGAAGACTACAGAGCGCCATTCCACCTTCCAAGGCAGCAGTCGAGCGGTGCCATCGAAGTTGTGACGTCAGTGAAAGACGGGCTAGAAATGCCCGTACCTGTGGTCCCATTGCTATTAACCGGTTCGCAACAGCTCGGTTGACATGTCTGGGCTCACAAGTCCTCTTATCTGTGCTGTGGTAGCTGCACGGTCTGCCACTGCTGCCCTTATGTTTCTACGATCCTGGTGGGCGTCTCTGCTGCGTAGACGTCCAGAACCTCGCCTACGGGTGTGAGAATTTACCACACCACGCCACTCAGAACGCCACAGTTTGATCCCTTTCAAACTTGCTGAGTTGGCTGCAGAAAGTACGAGTACGTCTTCTGCATTTCTTAACAGTTTTGCTGCAGGGAACCCCACAGAGCTATGAACATTATTTTCTACGTCATAGCTACACTCCCCTATCGCTTACTGCAGCATTCCTACCACACCGCCGTCTGGTAAGCCAGAATTTACCTTCGCCTCTGATGAAGATGCCTCCCCATTAAGAATCCCGCACCTGGTGCACCTTTTTATGCAAGTCCTTAAACTTTACTCTGAGAAACCTCCTGGACCTCATCAAAAAAAGGTTAGTTTTACAGTTTACGGGATCGGTAATTGTGGAAATCGTGACGAGCACTATGAAGAAGTTGTTTGTGTTCTAGAATATTCGTTAGAGTTCAGCGTTCCATTGACGGCAGGGTTGTTAGGAACGGAGCACATAAAATGGCTCTAAGCACTATGGGACTTAACATCTGAGATCATCAGTCCCCTAGATTTAGAACTACTTCAACCTAATTAACCTAAGGACATCACACAATCCATGCCCGAGGCAGGATTCGAACCTGCGACCGTAGCAACAGTGCGGTTCCGGAATGAAGCGCCTAGAAATGCTCGGCCACAGCGGCCGGCATGGAGCACATACTAGCATTGAATAAAGATGAGGCGAAAATTGCCTGTGTCTTTTTCAAGTGAATCATCATGACATCTCCCATAATGGATCTATAAAGAACCATGGAAAACCTAAATCAGGTTGATTGTACTCAGATCTGGATCTCTGCAAGCCCCCTTCCTTGAGCAGATTACCATCCTGCACAGCAAATCTGTGGGGAGACTGAAGCATTATTTGGTAAACTGCTCTTTATAACTTTATAATGTCTCAAGACCCCAACTGTACCCACTACGCCTCAACAATAAGTTCGATCATCAAGAAGCCTATCTCTGTTCACCGAGATATCTAGAAGTACTTCAACGCGTCCACAGAACTCCCTGTTTCAGGAAACGTGCACAGAGTACTGTTAAAAGGCCATGAGGATGTAAAATATTTGGCGCGTCCCTCCAGCAGCAGTCCTTTGTTCATCTGTGTAGTGAAACAGCAGCCGAGCCAAACAGTGTGTTACGGAATTGATAATAAAGAATGCAGATCACATCTGATGGAGTTCTATGGACCGTGCGTATTACGCTCCCAATTGTGTGATTCAGTGGCCAACACAAATCTCCAAAAGAATGAAACAAGTTTTCTATTGTTACACACTGTGGCTGTAGTCAACGGAATGCCCTCAGTCAGTCTCCCTGAACTTAGTCCTTAATGAGAGTACTCGTGACCGAGACAGGAAATGATTCATCTCTACCTTGCTACATGTCACATTCTCACGCCACAACCTACAGATAAGTAACAACAATGATTACGTTAATCGCATGATATATCACTCAGATATGGTGATATAAATGGCTACTAGAACAGTAAAGCTGTTATTGGCTTTAAGATAAATAATGATCGTTTCACGGAAAATCAGAATGTGTAGCCAACAAGAGCAATCTTTATATTGAATGGGACTGATAGTGCGCTAAGAGGAACGTTTGCCATTCATTACTCTTTTATCGCCTATCTGTGTGCCCTTCAGACGCACAGACTTCGTATTTCTACTCACACGTATTCTGTCAGCAAAAATAACTTATCTAAGGTAACGTGCTTTCATTTAGTGACTTGACTTCATATTGGCGATGTAACATCAGAATTTTCACTATCCCCCACCACTTTATAGAAACAGTTAAAACTAACCTGCTATCGAAATTTTCCTCTGGTTGTTACAATGTTCTACAGATTTATGGCACAGACATCTGTACGAAAATAGTGCTATAGATCTGGAATCATATGTGCACTGATGTCATGTGACATAACCAAAGGAGAAACAGCCAAATTAAATTTATTTTACCATTTGAGTATTTATTTGCAACTTGAATGACAAATAACGCTAATAAGATAAACATTCAAGTCGTAATAGCCAGATATTGTTGCTTCCTGAGTAAATTCTTCTTAGGCTTTTCGTAAATCATCCCTCACTGAGCAGTTATTTCGAAAGGCATCTTAGATCGTATGGCTTTTAGTACACTAAACTTGAGATCCTTTGCTTCTCTATCTTTATTTAGTATCTTCACGATGACACGTTATGCCAGAACTTTATAATATTCAGTCGGTGAAAGAATATCTTCCTTTTTGCTGTAGTCTTTTTTCGCTGTACCAAACACTTTGTCAGGAGGCATGTAGCTATGGCCACGAGTAGGGAAATAATGCACCGGCTGATTAAATTTTCTGCTCTCTTCCAAGAAGGCCATTAGTGTGTACATTTTACTGTATTTTAATTTTGACTGGTATAGCATTCAGGAGGTAAAAGAATTTAATTTGGATTATTTCTGGCTGGGACGTCTCAAGGCTTCTGAGAAAATCCGAAAGTGCAAGGGCTATTGGGTTGCACCTTTTCAGTCTTTCTACTTCAAGTATAAAAAGCAATCCTTTCCTTTGTCTGTCCTCAGGAATAAGTTGTAAAGCACAGTTTTTTTAGTTATACTTGTCTTAAATAGAGTACGTGACCCACAGAGAGCTCGGGTATTGGCTTATTCCGTACTACATCAAAACACAACGCACTCTAACCAAATTTGGATTTTCCTCCGTCATTATTGCATAGAACTGTTTATATGAAGTTTTTGCAACCTGTAGTTTTTCACTAACTGATTCTTTTTCTGCAGATCATGTTCATTTTTAATTTCAGTAAGAACACATTGCATGTTTAGCATGTACCTTTATGGGGAGTTTTAAATGACTATTTAACACAACGCTAGAAAATATGTTTGTACTTCTACAAAGAGAACTAGATAGGCCTCATAATTCCCTTTTTTACATAAATGTTTCTACATTTTATTGCATTCAAATCCCATGGTAAATATCCTCTTTTGTATTTTTTCCTTTAATTTTGGCTCTCTAGATTTTTATGTTTTGATATCATTTGTGTAACTTCTTTATCTTTAGTAATGCTGCAGTCACTCGGTCAGTTTTCAGTCAGTAACTTCCCTGTTACATGAAATTTATTGGCCAGATTTGATAGTCTGTCTTTGGACATCCTTGATGTTCTTTAAAATGTTGTGGTACATCCAGGTACTCGTACCGTGCGGCCGTATTTTTCCTTATGCTGTACTTTATAGAAACAGCATTTTTCCTTTTTGCTTCTTTCTCGAGTTCTCTACATTTTGGTGATGTCATTACCATGTATTTTGGTAATAATGTATCCTGGTCCGTTCCGTTTAAACTGTTCACATGTCGATGAAAAGTTGTGATATCCACATAACTGGGTCACCTGCTCTACATTCTTTTCTTCCTAAGACTTTTGGGTTAAGTGGTATGTCTGGTAGCCCACGTGAACAGGCTGTAGCTGAAATTTTCTTGTACATGCTTCTTTTTTCAGAAAACCCTTTCACATTATCATTGACAATCACACTACATTGGTACTGACGTGCTACATTGTGATTAAAAAGTTTTCAGTAGCGTTGAGCAATACTTTCCAAAACTTTAAACCGCCATTTTACTGTGTGTTATTGTACTTATCTCTTGTACTATCTTGCTTTAATTGGCTGAGATCTTTCGACACCCTATAACAGCAGAAAATATCAGATTTTAACCAGACCGTTTCAACAGGTCATGTATGAACAATAAGTCTTATTTCTAAATACAAAAGTCTTAATTTTTAAAAACTTAACAAATGTAAAAACGCGTTCGAAAAAACTCTCTTAAGTACAAATTTATGCGTTGTGCAAAGATTTAATTTTTTGGGATAATGCACACATCAAAAAAAGTTTTGCGTCTCCTCGGTTCGAGAGTTCCGAAATCGGTACAGAAAATTGCAATACAGATCAATATAAACATCATTTCCGCCCTTTTATTGCTCATGAAAACGACACATTGGTTGTTATACCAGCATACAGCGAAACCTTCAGAGGTGGTGGTCCAGATTACTGTACACACTGTACCTCTAATACCCAGTAGCACGACCTCTTGCATTGGTGCATGCCTGTATTCGTCGTGGCATACTATCCACAAGTTCATATAGGCACTGTTGGTCCAAATTGTTCCACTCCTCAACGGCGATTCGGCATAGATCCCTCAGAGTTGTTGGTGGATAACGTCGTCCATAAGCAGCCAATTTTCAATCTATCCCAGACATGTTCGATAGGGTTCATGTCTCGATAACATGCTAGTCGAGCGATGTCGTTATCCTGAAGGAAGTCATTCACAAGAAACGCATGATGGGGGCGGGGGGGACTTGTCGTTCATGATGACGAATGCCTCGCCAATATGCTGCCGATATGGTTGCATTATCGATCGGAGGATGGCATACACGTATTGTACAGCAGTTACGGCGACTTCCATGACCAGCAGTGGCGTACGTCGGCCCTACGTAATCCCACCACAAAACAGCAGGGAACCTCCACCTTTCTGCACACGTTGGACAGTGTGTCTAAGGCGTTAAGCCTGACGGGGTTGCCTCCAGACACGTCTCTGACGCTTGTCTGGTTGAAGGGATATGCGACAATCAACGGTGAAGAGAAGATGATGCCAACCCTGAGCCGTCCATTCGGCATGTTGTTGGACCCATCTGTGTCGTGGTTGCAAAGATGGACCTTGCCATGGACGTCGTGAGTGAAGCTGTGCATCAAGCAGCCTATTGCGCACAGATTGAGTCGTAACACGACGTTCTGTGGCTGCACGAAAAGAGTTGCTGTCAGGGTTCCTCCGAGCCACAATCCATAGGTAGCGGTCATCCAGTGCAGTAGTAGCCCTTGGGCGGCCTGTTATCGGCAGTTCCTGTCTCTCATGTCCGAACAACATCGCTTTGGTTCACTGAGAGACGCCTGGACATTTCCCTTGTTGACAGCCCTTTCTGGCACAAATTAACAATGCGGACGCGATCGAACCGCTGTATTGACCGTCTACGTATGGTTTAACTACAGACAACATGAGCCCTGTACCTCCTTCCTGGTGGAATGACTGGAACTGTTTGGCTGTCGGACCCTCTCCATCTAATAGGCGCTGCTCATGCATGGTTGTTTACATCTTTGGGCGGGTTTAGTGACATGTCTGAACCGTCAAAGAGACTGTGTCTGTGATACAGCGTCCACAGTCAACGTCTACAGTCATAGTCATCGTCTACTTGCACTGCAAGTATAGCGGAAATGGAAAGCGCTTTTGATCAGCGGTTTTCACAGAATAGATTGGTAGTCATGGGCTCGTATTGTTAACCAATAGCCGGCCGCGGTGGCCGTGCGGTTCTAGGCGCTTCAGTCCGGAACCGCGGGACTGCTAGGGTCGCAGGTTTGAATCCTGCCTCGGGCAGGGATGTGTGTGACGTCCTTAGGTTAGTTAGGTTTAAGTAGTTCTAAGTTCTAGGGGACTGCTGACCTAAGATGTTAAGTCCCATAGTGCTCAGAGCCATTTGTTAACCAATAAACAGAGTGTAATAGTAATTAGAGAGTGTAGTTTTTGTGCCAAATACACTTTTTAAATGGAACAATGCCTATTGGCGTTAACGAACTAAAGGTAGGATACGTTAGAATGTTAGTGGTGTTTGTTGCAGGATTCTAGTGTGAGTCGTTTACGAGATATCGTATTTTGAAAAGTTTCTACACCGACACTTGTTCCTGCAATTCAAGCTTCATAGTTGCTACGTACGATAATGGTATATTTTCTTACAGTATGCTTGTGTGTTCCTTGAGTGCACTGGTCAGTTAGTGAGCGACAGTACAAGCAGTAGGTCGTTAATGGATGATGGGATTTACCAACGCAGGAAACGCTAACTTGCTTATGCTATATGGAGACCGTAGGAAGAATGCAGTTCGTTCTTGTATTGTGTACCCCAACAAACTTCAACCCTCTCGGCAGTTATTTATTAACCTCTGTAACCAGTTACGTGAAAATGGTTGTATAACATGTAGACAACGAAACAGAAGGAAACAAGCGACGACAGAAGATGAGTAAATTAATGTTCTTGCTGCTATTGCAGTTGATCTGCACGTTAGCTCCCGCGCAATGGCACGAAGTACTGGCATGTATCAGGCAAGCGTCCTACGCATTTTCCATCGACATAGGTTCCATCCCTCTCACATCTCTCTCCATCAAGATTTGCATGGGAACGATTATGAGATTCATGTTAACTTCTGTACATGGGCATCAAGACGGGGTACTCCAGATGTGTCAAGTATCTTGGTTTGTGATGAAGCCACATTAACCGATCATGGTAAGGTAAAATCCCGAAACATGCGCTATTGGTCTGTTGAAAGTCCCCATTGGCTTCGTTAGGTGGAACATCAGCCTCCATAGAGTGTAAACGTGTGGTGTGGGATAATGAACCATCAGCTCATAGGCCCATTTTTCATAGGCAGAGCACTAAACACACGTAAGTACCGCAGCCTTTTAACAGACCATCTTCCACAGATGCTAGATGTTCCTCTGCAGATTACGAAAAACCTGTGGTGGTTACCCAGCCCATAGTGCTCGAAGTACTACAGCATGTCTTCACGAATTGTTTGAAAATCTTTGGACTGGATGCAGATGATCCGTATCTTGTCAATTCCCCATATGTGACGCCACTAGGCTTTCTTCTGTGGGGAAAGCTGAAAGACGTTGTCTGCAAGGACATACCCACTACACAAAATGATATTCAACGACATATTACTGCACACTGCTCGGACATATCTGCTGAGTTGTTGGCACATGTGCAGCAATCGTTCTGTACCAGACTGGAAGCATGTATTACTGCTGCTGGTGATCAGTTTGAACGCAGCCTGTGAGTAGTGCAGCTAGGTGGTTTTTGGGACAACTTGCATTGTTGCCAAATGTATTCAAGATGGCGGATCCAAGACGGCAGCCGCAAATGTGGCAATGTTGCACTGACATCATGGTGGGACTTCTAAATTTTATTGGGTAAGTAGGCCAATTGGGCTACCCCCACTAACCTAACTCCCTTGACACCTCCCAACACTCCTTTACCATCACCCACCCTACACCACCGCCACCTGCCCCAGGAAATAGGAATAGAGAGGAAGGTTAGGTTAGTGCATGTTATTTACACTACTGGCCAATAAAATTGCTACACCAAGAAGAAATGCAGATGATAAATAGATATTCATTGGACAAATATATAATACTAGAACTGACATATGATTACATTTTCATGCAAATTGGGTGCATACATCCTGAGAAATCAGTGTCCCGAACAACCACCTCTGGCGGTAATAATGGCCTGGGCATTGAGTCAAACAGAGCTTGGATGGCGAGTACAGGTACAGCTGCCCATGCAGCTTCAACACGATACCACAGTTCATCAAGAGTAGTGACTGGCGCATTGTGACGAGCCAGTTGCTCCACCACCATTGACCAGACTTTTTAGTTGGTGAGAGATCTGGAGAATGTGCTGGCCAGGGCAGCAGTCGAACATTTACTGTATCCAGAAAGGCTCATACAGGACCTGGAACATGCGGTCGTGCATTATCCTCCTGAAATGTAGGGTTTTGCAGGGATCAAATGAAGGGTAGAGCCACGGGTCTTAACACATCTGAAATTTAACGTCCACTGTCCAAAGTGCCGTCAATCCGAACAAGAGGAGACTGAGACGTGTCACCAATGGCACCCCATACCATCATGCTGGGTGATACGCCAGTATAGTGATGATGTATACGTGCTTCCAACGTGCATTCACCGCCATGTCGCCAAACAAGGATGCGACCATCATGATGCTGTAAACAGAACCTGAATTCATCTGAAAAAATGACGTTTTGTCATTCGTGCACCCAGGTTCGACGTTGAGTACACCATCGCAGGCGCTCCTGTCTGTGATGCAGCATCAAAGGTAACCGCAGCTGTGGTCTCCGAGCTGATAGTCCATGCTACTGCAAACGTCGTCGAACTGTTCGTGCAGATGGTTGTTGTCTTGCAATTGTCCCCATCTATTGACTCAGGGATCGTGTCATGGCTGCACGATCAGTTACAGCCATGCAGATAAGATGCCTGTCATCTCGACTGCTAGTGATACGAGGCCGTTAGGATCCAGCACGGCGTTTCGTATTACCCTCCTGAACCCACCGATTCCATATTCTGTTAATAGTCATTGGATCTCGACCAACGCAAGCAGAAATGTCGCGATTCGATAAACCGCAATTGCGGTAGGCTACAATCCGACCTTTATCAAAGTCGGAAATGTAATGGTATACATTTCTCCTCCTTACAAGAGGCATCACAGTAACGTTTCACCAGGCAACGCTGGTCAACTGCTGTTTGTGTATGAGAAATCGGTTGGAAATTTTCTTCATGTCAGCACGTTGTAGGTGTCGCCACTGGTGCCAACCTTGTGTGAATGCTCTGAAAAGCTAATCATTTGCATATCACAGCATCTTCTTCCTGTCAGTTAAATTTCGCGTTTGTAGCACGTCATCTTCGTGGTGTAGCAATTTTAATGGCCAGTAGTGTATTATGGGTGGAGAACTGGCAGCTGAAATGTCCTCTACACTCCACCAGTCTCTGCCCCACTTTCCACAGTTTCTGCTAATTCCCACCCCCACGTTTATCCATTTGTATGTGTTATATGTTTACTTGAAATTCGAAGACCGGCTGCCTTAGTTCATAATACAACCAGTGGAGTGAGTTCAAAGTGTTTTAAAACCACCCCCTTACTTCAGCACGACACACCCCTCTTTCTACCACCCCACCTTTACTTTTTGCCAGTCGCTAGTGTGACTTAGGCAGCAATACCATTCAAAACTATTTTACAGCTGCCCTAATGAAAATAAAAGCTCTAGTGTTGGTGCAATTATTACTACATGCCATAACTATATAGTTATAGTGTTACATGGTAGGAAATGCTACGTGTGTGTCCACATGAGATTCACCTCCAAAATTTTCGCGCTGTAATTCATTTGAAGAACAGTATCACACCCCACGCACTCGTACATCACTCAAGGTATTTATTGTGAAAGTATGGAAAAGCAAACCATCACAGATGTACAGGAAGAGCTGCCTCCTGCCAATCTACATATGAATAGCTGCTGGGGGTGTGACAAATTCATAATTTCACACATACTTACACACTCTTACATTGTTCAAAGCACTTGGTTTGAAAGGAAGGGATAGCAGTTGATTATTGTAAACCGTCCTACTACCACCCTCACTTGGAAGACAGCTCAGCAACGTAAAAGATAACAGTCATGGTTTCAGCAGTGAAGCACCAGAGATTTGCCCTGGCTTGCCTACATGCTACTGAGAGCAGAAATCCTTACATATCTACTGGTAAAACACACATAAAAGTTGGCAGTGATAATTTTAGCAGGAGAAGCACCAGAGATTTTCCCTGGCTTATCTACATGCCACTGAGAAAAGAAACCCTAACAGACCAGCTGAAAACAGTAATTGAAAGAACCATCAATTTTTAAAAATCATGTATTTCAACAATTAAATGCCACTCAAAACCAAACAGCCTTGATGATTCAAATACACACACGTTCACACAGAGAGAGAGAGAGAGAGAGATCTGTTAATTACTGTTGGATGTTGCAGGATATAAAAACAGTGCAAAAAAGATTTGTAAATTACTGGGTGTCAGCACAGCAGAGCTTAAAACTGCTACACACAGTGTTCGTAATTGTGTATTTAACATGCAGCAAGGCATGGCATGTGGTCACGGTTGCCAGGGAAGAGGTGTTGCTCATGCGTTGCTTTGTAGTTGACTGAGCCATGACCATGCGGTGCGTCACACGTGCCGCTCATAGCGGCATCTGGCAGTCAGCTCTGGAACCATGGACCCCACCCACTTGCAGCAATCCAAATAATATGGCTGCATCTTTCGTCCAGCGATGGTCTGCTTTCAGGCTCAGTGTTTCAAAGGACAATGGAACTTGCAGTATAGTCCTACAAATGAGAAACCCACTTAAAAATAAAAACAAATTGGTGTGTTTCAACACATGGTCCTAGTCGGAGGAAAGAGATAGCCCTGTCTCGCTCTAGTATTGTCCAGCCTCCGATGTCATGCATCAGGCCACCTTACAGTTGGGTAGAAAGACCCACTGGATGGTCAAAAAGGGAGGGAGGGAGAGAGAGAGAGCTCTGTCTCGGATCACACATCAGGCCACCTCACAGTCCAGGTACAAAGACCTACTGGATAGTGAGAGAGAGAGATAGTCCTGCCTCGCGTTAGCACTGCTGCAGCCCCTGACAAACAAGTGTGATGTCGCAGCACCTTATACTCAGACAAGAACATTATCGAAATTTCAGTCAATTTTTTAATCTCATTGGCTCCTAAAAATAGTCCTTCGGAACTTTCCATCAATTGACCTTCCCTGCTGGACGTCCATTTAAAATGAAGCAGTGCCTGTGAAATGTGGAGAGTCTATATAAGCCACCCATCCACCTGCCTCATCCTCACTCTGCTGCGGTCCGCTGTTTTAGTCACAGTTCTGTATCAACATTTTAAAATGAAACTCTGATGCAACATTTCCGACATTAGCGGCAAATTTCATGTATTTGTAGAAGAAGACGATCTTCTACAGGAGTAAATAATCTTTTTTCCATAGTTCTGGTCTTATGATGCAGAAATTGGGAAAATTTCTGGGATTTTGCTTTGGAATGCGAGGACGGATGGGAGGAGGCTGGACAATAGCGAATTGTCCAGCCTGTTTCTGCCGAGATCCAATCTCCTGTGGAAATCCCACAGGAGTCTTGTGAGTATCAAAATAATTTTGATCATATTAGTATAATGTATTTTTGTAGCTGTGATTTGACGTTCAAAGTTTTATTTGATGCCCATCCCTGTTACAGATCACATACCAGGAATACAGGATGAGCTGGAAGCAAAGCTTGAGGCTGAAAAGCTCCAACAAAAGCAGCAGCAACATGCACACAGTCTCCAGCAAGAGATACCCAGCAGCAACAGTCACGTAAGTACTGAAAAAAAATCTCTGTAGTAGCTGTGCAGTCTTTCTGTGTGTGTGTGTGTGTGTGTGTAATTCAATGCTAAAAAAAGGTTGCGACTGCAGGAATTATATCCCACACCCGACCTTTTCTGGTCTTCATTGATTAGCCTTATTACATCATCGGGTTAGTCGAGCCCTTACAATTTGTAAAATAAACAGTGTAAATTGTAGTTGACAGTTTTGTGAATTTTTACAGCAAAAATAAGCAATTACGTAGTTGTATTCACAAGGCATTTTGACTACGAAACTACTGTGCCTGTAAGTGTCAAGTTTGGATTGAATTGTAACCGTAATTAGTTTTAGCGAAACGTTTAAAAATGTCGTCTTTCTTTCATTACCCTCACGGGAACCTTAAAACTAATAACGTTGATTAAATTGCCGACTACGCTGTTGGCGTAATACGCCAATTAGTAGAGACCAAAAAAGTTCGAGTATCGGAAATAATTCGTGTAGTCGGATAGATCACAACTCTGCTGGTGTGTGAGAGGACGTCACCATATATCGTATGTCTGTCGATACATTTAATTACAATTCCTTAGGAAAGGCGACACGTAATAATTATTTACGAACGTAAGTACAAATTAGAAGAATGAGTGTTAAAGCTAACACAATTCACATACGTTCAGTGCTTATTAAATTATAACTTAATAAATATTTTCATGTAACCCTGTAGTAGTTCATATGAAAATGAACGCTACCATCATTATGTATCAAATAATCCTCTAATTATGTAAATGTATTCTTTGTTCAAAGCTAAATACGTTATTACAAAATACATACCTCATCGATCACAAAAAAATAGTTGCATAAAATTGTTAGACTTACAAGCTGAATATTGGGATATTTTGCGTAATGGAGGTTGTGCATTGAGAAAAATAAGATGTATTAACTACAGACCATTTTATTTATGAGTATTAGAAATACGAGAAGCCCTGCTCAGATCCCTCATAAAGGCTATATTTTAGCTTGTATTAATATGAAAATTCTCTTTCGAATAATTAAATCTGTAGCCGCCTCCCCAAGTGGGATTTCATCTGGTCAGTGTAATAAGAACGACATACAGCACTTCAACTTCCGTAAAAAGCCATCGTGTGTCAAATGCTGTCCTGACGCCACGAAGTGTTAATGCGATTGAGACCTTCTCTCCACACATCTTTAATAACTTTAACACTAGAATACACAACGCAGCCATTTTATCAATCGTACAATATGTTTCCTTCAAAGTAACTGAGAACCTAATTATTCATTGCAAATTCCATAGCTATGGCCTATAAGGAGTTAATGATACCAGAACAAAAAGAAAAAAAGATTATTTTTTCGAGTCGTCGACGACGACGTCATTTGTGACGAAGCATAATCTCGGACTGAGTAAGTTTGCGGAAGGAAATCGGCAGTCCACTTCTCACAGGAAACATCCCGGCATTTGCCTTAAGTGATTTAGGGAAATGATGTTTCTAAGGTCACCAACTAGGGAACGGTATATCAAAATGCAATGTATCTAAAACAAGTATCTCCAAATCCGTCAAATTTAAAACGAATATTGTGCTTCTTGAAGCCAAGTTCCCTGACACTGAAGCTATTGTTAGCGTATATAGCCAAATACGGTTAAGAAATATTTCTCGATACCGGATACTCACCAAGTCCAGATGTTCAACATGGCTGCATTCCCCGTTTCGTTCCACCATCTAGGGCTCGTGGACATTTAACACCTCGGACTTCACTACCTCAGCAAAAAATAAAAGGACCTCAGTTTATTGACTGAGTCATTGAACAATTATACTGGATATAATCATAGATGCAAACCTTATGTTGTTCAAGAAACAAACCTTTGGAAGATTGTGGCTTGGAAGTATCATCTGAATCGTAAAATGAACTATTAGTTAAGAAGATGGGAACAGGAAGCCAGTTGGAAGGTAGGGAATGTGTTGGTTAAACTTACTATTCAGCGTCCATTTGTTATGCAATTTGAGGAAGAGTTTGATGAGGAGCTTATTGCTCTGGACTGTAACAAGAAAATAAGTAAAACCAAGGAGCTCTCTTCGGCAGATACCAAATCTTTACAAACGTCCATCCTGCCTATAACAAAAAAAAAGCACAGTGATTTAATATCACTGTTCAAGTCAGTGCTTCCGGCACTATGATCGGAATATCGGCCATTTTACGAAAACCTTCCTCATGAAAGAGATCCGGAACGATGTGAATCATCCTTGGTGGTGCAGTGAATGACTTCTGACAATGACAATAGTTTTTGATATTTTGTGGTGTGAACGTGAGATAGTGAATGAATAACATTGTACACTCCTGGAAATGGAAAAAAGAACACATTGACACCGGTGTGTCAGACCCACCATACTTGCTCCGGACACTGCGAGAGGGCTGTACAAGCAATGATCACACGCACGGCACAGCGGACACACCAGGAACCGCGATGTTGGCCGTCGAATGGCGCTAGCTGCGCAGCATTTGTGCACCGCCGCCGTCAGTGTCAGCCAGTTTGCCGTGGCATACGGAGCTCCATCGCAGTCTTTAACACTGGTAGCATGCCGCGACAGCGTGGACGTGAACCGTATGTGCAGTTGACGGACTTTGAGCGAGGGCGTATAGTGGGCATGCGGGAGGCCGGGTGGACGTATCGCCGAATTGCTCAACACGTGGGGCGTGAGGTCTCCACAGTACATCGATGTTGTCACCAGTGGTCGGCGGAAGGTGCACGTGCCCGTCGACCTGGGACCGGACCGCAGCGACGCACGGATGCACGCCAAGACCGTAGGATCCTACGCAGTGCCGTAGGGGACCGCACCGCCACTTCCCAGCAAATTAGGGACACTGTTGCTCCTGGGGTATCGGCGAGGACCATTCGCAACCGTCTCCATTAAGCTGGGCTACGGTCCCGCACACCGTTAGGCCGTCTTCCGCTCACGCCCCAACATCGTGCAGCCCGCCTCCAGTGGTGTCGCGACAGGCGTGAATGGAGGGACGAATGGAGACGTGTCGTCTTCAGCGATGAGAGTCGCTTCTGCCTTGGTGCCAATGATGGTCGTATGCGTGTTTGGCGCAGTGCAGGTGAGCGCCACAATCAGGACTGCATACGACCGAGGCACACAGGGCCAACACCCGGCATCATGGTGTGGGGAGCGATCTCCTACACTGGCCGTACACCACTGTGATCGTCGAGGGGACACTGAATAGTGCACGGTACATCCAAACCGTCATCGAACCCATCGTTCTACCATTCCTAGACCGGCAAGGGAACTTGCTGTTCCAACAGGACAATGCACGTCCGCATGTATCCCGTGCAACCCAACGTGCTCTAGAAGGTGTAAGTCAACTACCCTGGCCAGCAAGATCTCCGGATCTGTCCCCCATTGAGCATGTTTGGGACTGGATGAAGCGTCGTCTCACGCGGTCTGCACGTCCAGCACGAACGCTGGTCCAACTGAGGCGCCAGGTGGAAATGGCATGGCAAGCCGTTCCACAGGACTACATCCAGCATCTCTACGATCGTCTCCATGGGAGAATAGCAGCCTGCATTGCTGCGAAAGGTGGATATACACTGTACTAGTGCCGATATTGTGCATTGCTCTGTTGCCTGTGTCTATGTGCCTGTGGTTCTGTCAGTGTGATCATGTGATGTATCTGACCCCAGGAATGTGTCAATAAAGTTTCCCCTTCCTGGGACAATGAATTCACGGTGTTCTTATTTCAATTTCCAGGAGTGTATTTCAGAAGCTTCGACATTTTAGCGTGTGATTAAAACAATTCTGGCATTTCAACATTACTACGTATTTCTTTGCAAATGATAGCTCGCAGTTGGTTTATGTTGGAAATTACAAGCAGGTACCTCGGCATCTATAGCAGGACAAAAGTAGATATCTACTTTTTTTATTAAAAATCATTTGCAAAGGAAAACTGGAAGAAACGTAACAGTACTGACCATTTTAAAAGTAATAAACACTTCACATTGCAGACACTTTGTGTAAGGTGAAGCTTTATAATTCCGAGAAATTTTCAAACGCGATTTCTTTCAATAACATCTATTTTAAGTTATCTAGTTACTGTACTAAGGGGGCGATGTCACCATCTCTCCCACGGTAAAAATATAAGAAAGAAACATCACTTCTAATGCTCCAAGAAAAGAGATAATATGATTCCTCGAATCGATGTAAGGTACTTGAACTGAAGTTACTGATCGTATTTGCTTTATCGTAAAGCAGATAACAGATAATTTCTCAGCGATCTGTGGGAATATATACTGCCACTACCATGGCGTCCATTCACACGCAAACATGCATTCCGTCGTGCTCCTGCTGATTGCTACGGCCTTCTCAACGCGGGTAGCGGCTGTACCTCGCCGTCCCGTGATTCAAGAGGTACGCTAATCGATAAGCTTAGCTTCTCGATATTCTGCTGCTTTTATGAAATTGCCCTTTGTCAACATTAGGTCTTGCTAATCGATGTCTTCGTCTAGATTTTGACAGACGAGGAAATTTTTCAAAGTCGAGACTTGTCTATAGCTACTATTATAGTTGCATTCCATCATGTTTCTTCCACAGTTCTTGATTTCCGACAGGCACTAGCTAAAATTTCGCAACGCCGTTTAGCGATCATAAAACGAGCTTACTGAGTATCAGATTTCCGATTCGATTCAGGACTTCCTTGCACTTGGAACTCAACACGTCCTTCTTCGCGAGAACTTCAGATGTAAATGTAACTGTTATAGGGCCGCTACTGATTATCATTTACACTGATGAGACAAAAGACATGGGATACCACCAGATTTCGTCCTGGAACTCCTTTTTCCCGGCGTATTGCAGAAGGGCGACCTGGCACGGACTTAACAAGTCATTGGAAGTCCCATGCAAAAATATGAGCGATGCTGGGGTTGTAGCCGTCATTATTTGTAGAAGAGTTGCTGGTGCACGATGTTGTGTATGAGCTGACTCGATTATGTTCCCTAAACGTTCGATGGGATTCATGTCAGGTGATCTGGGAGACCAAAGCATTAGCTCTAATTTTCCAGAATGTTCTGACATTACGCATTGTCATCCATAAAAATTTAACCGTTCTTTGGGAACATTAAGTTCACGAAAGGTTTACACTGGTCTGCAAGTATCTGAACATAACCATTTCCAGCCAATGATCTGTTCAGTTGGACCAGAGGACCCACACCATACCATGTAAACACAGCCCACACGATTATGGAGTTACCACCAGCTTGCACAGTGCCTTATTGACAACTTGGGCTCGTGGCTGCGTGGGGTCTGCACCACATTCGAACGCTACCCTCAGCTCTTAGCAACCGAAATCGAAACTAATCTGACCAGGTCACAGTTTTCCAGTCGTCTAGAGACCAACCGATATGATCACGAGCCTAGGAGTGGTGCTGCACGCGATATCGTGCTGTTGGCAAAGGCACTCGCATCGGTCGTCTGCTGCCATAGCCCATTAACGCCAAATTTTGGAGCACTGTTCTAATGGATGTTTTCTTCGTATATCAAATGGTTCAAATGGCTCTGAGCACTATGGGACTTAACATCTACGGTCATCAGTCCCCTAGAACTTAGAACTACTTAAACCTAACTAACCTAAGGACATCACACAACACCCAGCCATCACGAGGCAGAGAAAATCCCTGACCCCGCCGGGAATCGAACCCGGGAACCCGGGCGTGGGAAGCGAGAACGCTACCGCACGACCACGAGATGCGGGCTTTCTTCGTATATCCTCCATTGATCTCTGCCGGTTATTTCAAGCAGTGCTGCTTGTCTGTTAGCACTGACAACTCTAGGCAAAGGCCGCTGCATTCAGCCGTTAAGTGAAGGTCGCCGGCCACTACGTCGTTCGTGGTGAGAGGTAATGTCTGGAATTTGGTATTCGCAGCACACTCTTGACACTGTGGTTCGCAAAATATTGAATTCCCTAGCGATTTCCGAAACTAAGTGTTCCATGTGTCTAACTCTAACCACTATTCTGCGTTCAAAGCCTGTTAATTAACTTCGTGCGTCCATCTACCCTTTTATACCTTGTGTACGTATACTAAAGCCATTTGTACACAGATTGGCCAGAACATTATGACCACCTACCTAACACCTTTAGCATGGATAATAGTGGCCAAGCATCGTGGCATGGAGGCAGTGAGGCCTTAGTAGGTCGCTAGAGTTGGCGCCACACCTGCACACATAAGTCACATAATTCCCATAAATTCCGGGAGGGAGGAGGGGGGGGGGAATCTCTGAAGTCACAGTCAACCACATCCCAGATGTGTTCCATCGGGTTCAGATCTGGCGAGCGAATCACTCCGTCAGACTTCTGGCCTTGTAACATGGCGTATTATCTTGAAAAAATGCCGCTGCCGCCGAGAAACACGATCGTCATGAAGGCGTGTACGCGGTCTGCTACCAGTGTAGGATACTCCTTTGCCATCATGGCGCCTTGCAATTGAATGTTCCCCAGAACATTGAGCAGGCGTTGCCAGCTTGTCTCCGTCCCGCCGTACAGGTGTCAAGGAGCTGTTCCCCTGGAAGACGACGAATTCGCGGCCTCCAATCGGCACGATGAAGAAGGTATCGGGATTCATCAGGCCATGCAAAGCTCTGCCGCTGCGCCAACGTCCATTGCCGATGGTCACGTGCCCATTCCAGTCGTAGTGGCCGATGTCGTGTCGTTAACATTGGCACATGCATTGGTCATCGGTTGCGGAGGCCCATTTATAGAGGTGTTCGGTGCACTGCGTTATCAGACACACTTGTACTCCGGCCAGCATTAAAGTCTGATGTTAGTTCCGCCTTAGTCCGCCGCCTGTCCTGTTTTACCAGTCTGCCCAACATACGACGTCCGACATCTCTGATGAGGGGTGCAGCCCAACCCCACGACGTCTGACATGGTTTCACCTTGGTTCTGCTACGTGTTGACGACACTCCCCACAGCACTCCTCAAACACCCGACAAGTTGTACACTTTCCGAAATGGTCGTGCTGAGCCTCCGGGCAATCACAATCTGCCCTCGTCCAAACTGAGATAGATCGCGCGCCTTCCCCATTTGATATCCATAGTCGGTCGGTGGTCATAAATGTACTGGCTGATAAGTGTATGTGTGCGTATCACTATCCCATTACGTTTTTCACTTCAGTGTATATCACTGTTCAAGTGGATATCACCGAAGCTTTCGTGAGGCGTTGATGCTTTCACAGGAAGGCTACAACGCCATAGGGCTGCAGTGAAACGCAGGGAGACTTGCTGCAGATCGATTACTGGTGCAGAGACTGGCAGTTGACCTTGAAAGTAAATAAACGTAAGGTACTGCCCAAAAACAGGCGAAGAGATACATTTCTTGTAGATTACGCTGTTGGAAAAAAAATCACTGGAAACAGTTATCAAAATACCGATAAGTAGAGATCACCAGCGACATAAAGCTGTGTGACCGCATAAAACAGTAGAAAAAGCAGAGGCAAGGCTGAGATTAAATGGGAGTATCTTAAGGAAACGTCACGTATCCACGTAAGGAGCGGTTTGCAAAACTTTTTTTTGTTAGATTCGAGATTGACAGCTGCTTTAAATCAGTCTCTGGGCTGAAGACAACAACAACAACAGATTCTAGATTACTGTTCATCGGTCTGTTAAACTTACAGAGTAGGATAAACAGAAGAGAGACAGGATATTCGACAAAACGCGGCGCGTTTCTTCTCGGAATCGTTAAGTCGACACGACAGCGCATCTGAAATGTTTGACAAACTCGTCGCAGGTGATAGATGAGAGGCGTTGTGTATCGCGAAGAGGTGTACAGTTGACATTTCGATGTGTGACGCTACAAGAAGAGTAGGTCAGCATATCTCTTTCATTTGCTTCTCGCGACATGACGATGACGAGAAAATCACACAGATAACAGCTCATACGGTGCTTTACCGACGTTCCACTCGTAAATGGAACATGTAAGGGGAGAAAAGATTGTGGAACCGGACGAACCCACTAATGCTCGCCGTAAGGTAGCATGTAGAGCGTGTGCGCAGTTACAGAGTTTCAGGTTTCATCTATACAGTGTGCTTCAGTTGGCGTGTTTTTTACTGTGCCCACCTGCTACTTTTTCAGGAGATGATTCCGTCCAGTGTTGAATGTCCAGCCTACACGTTAACGTCACTGACTCCAGCTCCCTGCACGAAGCTCTTCCTCGATGTGGGATGTTTGTCCTGGGGAAGCCTAGGGTCGGAGTTCTGCTACTTCCTTTCGTGTTCTCTGCTCGTAGCTTTCTTTACAACTCGAGGAGCAATATCTGCAAAATAATTACAATTTCATTGACTCTGAAATTTACAGAGTTAGAGTGTGCCAGTCACACATTAAAGATGCGAATTCACATAACGTCAAGTGCCATTTTACGTCCTGAGAGCCTTCTGACGAGGTTTAAGGCTGCTATAAGGCTCTTAAATCGGCTTAGGCAAACTGGAATGTGAAGTCTGCTCCTCCTGTTTTGTCAAATCTAGTTTCTAGGTTCTGTTTCCATATTTTAGATTTTATCTTTGCACTGAGCAGTTAATGATTGTTACCTCGCCCTTTGTTCTCTACAATGCTATTAAACTAACGTAGCGTTTTCCAGCTTGCAGTCTTCTCCATTTATCGCTACACATAACCATAGATGCATCTGATCCAATAACCCTTCCTGCTTGCTCAGGTAGTCCCTTCTGTGCAGCTGAATACAGTATTTTAAATGTAGCTCTCACTGTTATTTAGAATGTTGAGCAGAGCACTTGTTACAGGGAGACGACGTCTTCGTGACTGTAGAGAACGGCGACCTGAGGGGCGTGGTGGCCACGTCACTGAACGGCGCTCTCTACAACCAGTTCCTCGGCATACCGTACGCAACGCCACCTGTCGGAGATCTTCGGTTCCGCGTGAGTACTGCACACGAATAATCTATAAGAACAGTAGCCATTTGTATAATTCCACACATTTTCTAGGTACTCAAGTATATAAACGCACTTTATATAACTAATTATTTAAACCACCCCTTGTTGTTGCCTTGTTTCAGTGCTATGTCAATCATGCAAAGCTTCATGCTGTCTTAGCATATTCTTTTTGTAGGTTTCAAAAGGAAACAACAAATTAGTAGTGTACATCAGTCGGACGCCAGTTGTTACTATGACCTTAAATAATATGAAAAAAGACTGCGTTTCGCCTCGTTCCACTAACACACCAACATGACGTTACCTCGTCATGTACAAGGACGCACTAGCAAATGTACACACGTATCGATGCTGCAGTGTCTTGCATAGCTCTTTGGATTAGCGGGTAGCCGGGCGCGTGCAAAACGTCAGGGGAAGCTTTTTGGGTGCGGTATCCAATCAAACGCATTTTCACGAGAGTTCGTTTTTACTACGGTTGAACTTCGGCGATTTGTGATAGTCTTGCTCCCGTCTAGCCACTAATAATCCGGACATTTCTCAAAGTTATGAACATTGTCTATACTGAGCGATTTCAGGATTTTCAGTTAAGTAACTATACAGGAGATCGATGGTAAATGTAGCAGCTCAGCCAGCACTCACCGCAGATGGACTCTCACGAAATTCCCATGTAAAAGTTCGTCTTGCATTCATAGATTATTGTTTGTGTAGTGAAAGAATGCTCAGGGTCGTTACAGGTTATTCTAACTACACAAACATGTGCATGTCACGGGTGATTAGCTACAAGGAGATCTCCGGTACACGTAAGAGTTCATACTCTGTGACCCTATAGTCAACTAATCTTCTTTATGTGACTATATAATCATTCTTAGGATCTAAAGTTTCCTTCTGATGCTGAAAACTCTGATTTCCGTTCCTATCGCATAGGTTAATTGTTGTTGCCATGCAAGTAGAGTCTGATGTACACGCCCGGCTAGCTGCGAGGTCTAACGCGTTGCTTCCCGAGCGGGAAGGCGTGCCGGTCCCCGGCACGAATCTGCCCGGCGGATTAGTGTCGAGGTCCGGTGTGCCGGCCAGTCTGTGGATGGTTTTTAAGGTGGTTTTCCGTCTACCTCGGCGAATGCGGGGTGGTTCCCCTCATTCCGCCTCAGTTACACTGTGTCGTCGATTGCTGCGCAAACACCGTTTCCACGTACGTGTACACCGTCATTATTCTATCACGCAAAACATTTGGGGTTACACTCGTCTTCGGTGTGTGACGTTCCCGTGGGGTGTGGTGGTGACGAGGGGGGGAGGGGATTTTCCACTGGGAGCCGAACAGCACAATAATCCGCTCTTATCCAAGTGAGAACCTGGCATCCTCAGTCACACCACGGCTAAACAGTCGACAATGACTGAAATTCGAACCTTTCGCTATCTGGCGATTTGCAGACAGAGTGACGATACCTTAGTGTATTAATATTTAAGTATTAGTAAGAATACATCATTTAAAAAATCGTACAGGGGCTACTAAGTATGTGTGGTAGTGTAGACTGGTAAAGCCAGTTGCCGCTTGACTGTACGCCGACGTGTGCAGGCTCCGCAGCCGGCAGTCTCCTGGTCCGGGGTTCTGGACGCTCTGTCCTTCGCGGACGCGTGCGCCCAGCCCGTGTTTGCCGGGTTGCTGCCCTCCACTGACGGCTCTGACGACTGCCTCTACCTCAACGTCTTCGCGCCGGCTACGACGAGTGGTCCTTACCCCGTCATGGTCTACATCCACGGAGGAGCCTTCAAGACTGGCAGTTCTTCCGGAGCCACTCCGCACTACTTCGTGGAGAAGGGCGTCTTGTTGGTCTCAATCGCCTACCGTCTCGGCGCCCTTGGTACGTGTATGGTTTTCTTTTCTTTTTGGGAGGGGGGACCTATCTAATGTCATGCATTAGCTATGAATACAACCTAAGATAAAAAAGGACGCTACACGAAGGAATTTTCCAAATAGTACGAATATTGGATGATGCGATGTATGTGTACAAACAAACAAATGATTACAATTTGAGAAAAATTAGATGATTTATTCAAGAGAAAGAGCTTCACCACAAATTGAGGAATTTAATAAAGCGTTAGTTCACCTCTGGCCCATATGCAAGCAATACGTCTTGTCAATGATTGATAGGATTGTTCGATATCCTCCTGAGGGATATCGTGCACAGTTCCATCCAAATGGAGCATTAAGTCGACAAAATCCCGAGCTGGTTGGAGGGCCCCGCGTATTATGCTGCAAGCATTCTCATTTGGGGAGATATTCGGAGACCTTGTTGGCCAAAGTAGGGTTTCCTTGGGTAAGGTATTGATTAGCAAGCACGAAGACATGTAGAAATCCTTGCCGTGTTCTGAGGCGCATTATCTAGCTGAAATGTAAGCCCAGGATGACTTGCCATAAAAGGCAACAAAACGGGGCGTAAAATATCGTTGACGTACTGCTGTGCTGTGTGCCACGGATGAGACCAAAGGGGTCCTGTTTTAAAATGAAATGGTACACCTGACCATCACTCCTGGTTCTCGGACCATATGGCGTGCAACATCCTGTCCATAGTGGCTCAGTCCGAAGCAGGTTTCATAGCTGAAGACAGTTCTACTCCAGTTAATGGTCGAATTTGCCCAGCATCACTGCATGCGTGCTTGTTGGTGTACGGAGGTCAATGGTAGATCGCGCAAAGGTGCGCCGTGATCTCAGACCCCTTTCTGTGATCCGCCTATTAATGGTCCTTGTGGTCACTGAAGCACTAGCTACACTTTCGATCGCTGATGGTGAATCGGGGGCTCTGAGCGCCTGTCTGACAATTCCTCGGTCCTGAGGTTCTGTCGTCTCTCTAGTCAACAACTTCCTTGCTGACGCTGTGTTTGGCTATGGTTCACCTTACATCCGTCCTCTCCAAAATGCTGACATCTGCTTATATTGTTCAGGAGTCTGTCTGCGAGGCGTAGTTACTGACCATCTGAGTTTACGGAATTGAAATTCGCAAAGACTTTATGTCTTGGTATCGACATGTCCCCTGTCTACTATCTTTGCAGCCGCCCGGTGAAATTGCGCAACAGCGTACACTTTATCCATCGGGCGCCAAAGATTAGTTTTGCAAATTTGAAAATTAGGGGAAAAACACCTACACGGAATTAAATGAGCGAGAAACAGTGCGACGGCGAAATAGAACACAATGACAGACAAAATCTTTAATCCCATTTCTTACGAATGTATTTATTCTGCAATATCGCACGATGCTGCAACCTTCTGTTCGTTTTGGAAAATGACGAGACCATTACAAGGAAATATAGCTTACGTGTTTCCTTCACCAAAAAATTAATGTTGTCGGAACTCGTCACTGCCCACAACGTTTCCACACAGTCAACTATTGATGTAATATGGAAGAAAGGTAGGAAGGGTAGAAAGACGTGTGTTCTGCTTTGCCGTGTTATATGCGAATGCCCACCATGTGAAGTAGTGTGTCCCAATCTATTTGTTCAACATCAATGTATATCTAGAGCAAATCTGCCAACGTTTTATTAAAGCGTTTTGTAGGCCCTACGTCTGTGATTGGTAGGCAATTTTCATTTTGCAACGTGTAATTACCTCTGATACTATTCTCAAACTTCTCATGACCAGAGGTGCTTGATATGCCTATCCATCAATCCTTTCTTTTAATTAAAGCATTTTTCGTCTCCCTAATTCGAGCTACCTACTGAATATATAAGTACTAATTACTCTAGCATCACATTTCAGTAGATTCTGCTCTCTTTTTTTCTGTAGTTTTTTTGTGGTTTTAGGGTGCACAACTGCAGCCGGCATTAGCGCCCAGACTTAATTATGAATGCACTGCGAGGCATAATGTTAAAACAGCAACTAAAGAAGACAACACTATAAAAGGCACATTAACAGGCAAGGGATTAAAAGAAAACAGCATAATCAAATGTCCTTAGACAGGTTTGTCAAGTGGATAGAACGAAGAACGCGAACAGCTGCTCCTGAGGCATCTGCTAAAATTTCATCCAGAGTACACGGCAGGCCAAGATCAATTTTTTACTGTAGTGTGGGGTCTTTATTATCTGTGTTTCCGTCACGTGTATAGATATACTACAAGTACATACTTTCAGAACAGATTTGCGGACAACACTGTTTTTAGTAAGAAATTGTATTAAAGAAGAAATCCACTCCAAGCTTCAATTTTTCATAACAATGTTCCAGAAGAAGTATCCCAAATCAGAGTCTTTGCATTCTAGCTGTAAGTCGAAGAAGAGGGAGGTCATGAATCATATATCTCAGCTGACCAAGCAGTTTTAATGTAGTAAAGGTCCGCTTACTATCCCGAGACTCGCATCTGAGTGGACAGTAGTTCAAACCACCGTCCAGCCTTCCAGGCGAATGCTGGAATCGTTTTTCTGGAAAGAAATGACACACGTCCTTCTGCCCTTCCTTCCTTTCTTCCATATTTCATCAATAGTTGACTGTATGGAAACTGATGAAAAATCAAGTCCAAAGAGTAGCCAAATATGTGTATGGCGTCTGGACATCTGAACCTCTTCATAGATGTCACTATGAACTCTAGGAACACGATTTGACAATGTCCAAGATTTGTAAGACATCGTATACGAAAGTGCGGAGAGGGTTTGACATGAATTATGCTTCCGTATAAGTACTGATTTGTGGTTAAAGGATCCCCTCCATTTTGGTGCATCAGTCTTCCCGCGCTGAGATCGTGTTACAGAATCCTGTAAAACATTGACGTTAACAGTGTTCATATACAGGTTTGCTGAATTGTTACTTCAACTGTCTTAGAAATACGAATTTGGTGGACTTGTTTCATGTAATTTCCTTTAGCACTGCCAGTCTAATAGAAGCACTATCTGTACACTCTTGGTGGTTTCCTATTTTTTCACCAGGTGTTTTACTTGTAAATTCTTACAAAGAACAACACTAGAGTTAAAGATGTGAGTTTTATGAAACATTGTACGTTGGATAGATGCCATGGTATCTTTGGAGCATTCGTCTGTATATTCATGTAATCAGTAGTAAAGTAAGACATTTGAAACCCTTCGTAATTCAAAATCTGTCCTATTATAGTCTGTTTTTATAATTTTGTGATTATTAAGATTCAAGGATTTAAAAACACAGTTAGCATTGTGAGCATTAAGTCTTAATTGTAAATAGGCCACTATTCTTATATCCTCAAGAAAAAGACTTTCGTTTAGTAATGATGTTGTTGTGGGTGTCAGTCTGAAGAGTGGTTTGACGCAGCTCTCCATCCTGATCTATCCTGTGCTAGTTTAGCTCTGCATAGGCCATCACACAGGGAACTCCGTGCTACTACAAGGAACATTGAAATTTTCGGACCGTCAGCTGTCGGCACAGCTTTGGTGACAGCGTAGCAGGTCAGGTGTCACAGCAGTTGATTTCTATTTTTCGATTTTGGGAATCTCCGTAAGACGTCGATTCCAAATCGATGGAATGCCTCTGATACAGGCAGTACCATTATCAGATTGCCCGGAGGTAACTGCAGTGTACGCTTTGTCGCTGGAATTCCACAGTGACTTGTATAGTGTCTAACATGTCGGTAGAGACCTGACCAGTAATACCTGCGTCTGATTCTTCCTAGAATCTTCGTGAATCCCAGATGACCAGATGTTCTAGCGTCGTGGAAATACATCAGGATAGCTGGCTGTTGATGGCCTAGGATGACGAGCAGCCATTTCTGCCCCATTGGATGTTAGTTGCTCTTACACAACGTTCTATTTATTAATTGTATTTTTCATTTGGTCGGTTCCCCCATCTTCAAGACGTTTGTGGTGCGCAATACGTAAATCTGCAGAATTATTTAGCAAAAGCTACAGCTTATATGTCAAAGATAACCTCACTTTCACAGGGTCTTATGCTTCACCCAATCTTATCGTATGACAACTCCGTGCCACAGACTGCCAGTATTTACTGTCGAATTTCGTATTTAAATGAAACCTTAAATATATTCTCGTGTGTCGCTTACAGTTATTGTTTCCCCACTTCCTATATTTTAATAATCACAGAGTCTAACAGTGTGTCATCGTGTTTAGTCGCTCCACTGGACAACCAAGACCCAAGTAATTTAGCAGCCGCACATCGTTCGAACAGCCCTGATGCTAAATCAAAACATTTGTTATCTGTTACGTTGCGTAGTGCGATACACACATGTTATCAGTACGGGACAGTTCTGCTATAAAGCAATTAGAGCCATTTAAAAAGAAACAAACTGGAGGCCCTAAATGAAAAACCGCTGAAGGGATCGTACTGCCATTGCCTACGGAATATGGTGTGCTTCCCACAAGAGCGCTGAGACGCACGGCCTGGACGCACGGCCTGGACGCACGGCCACGTGATGACAGGGAGAGCACGTGTACCTGTCGATCGGCTAAAGCACTTAGTCGTGCTGAAAGCGGAGAAATGGAAGCTTCAAAAGATGATGAAATGGGTGTAGTGCATTTTCTGACGGCAGAATGAGTGCGGGGAACGGAGTTCTTCAAATAATGGAATAAGTGAACTAAGAGCAATGCATGTCCGTTGGATGATCGAGCCATGGCAGAAGCGAGTCAATGAAGGACGGATGTCACAGGAGGATTGCGCACGATCTGGAATGCGACACGCATTACCATCGCCCAGCTGGTGGATGCTCTCATTACTGAAGACCGTCGAGTTTCATTGGCAGCCATGGACCCGTAAGTCATTTTAATGACAATGGTTACTGAAGTCAATAAAGTTATTAACAAAGTAGGAGTCTTTTTGCTAGAAATAGCGGATAATTAGTTGTCTTCAGCCCACTTAGAAAATGAGGGGCGACCATTTAGTTCTAGTATGACAGACATAGAGAAATTATGGGCAAAGTTTAAATGGATTGCGCTCTATTGAAGTATGTGCTGAGTAAGTGGATTTTGGACAGAAAAGACCCACAGTGGTTCAGTAACAAAATTCTGGAATTGCTGAGGAAGTAGAGACTTGCATTCTCGGTTCGAAAAGGAACGCTGAAATGACAGGCAAAAGGTAGTACAAATTCGTGCGTCTGTAGAAAGATCGATGCCGGAAGCATACAAAAACTACGATCGTCACCGTAGCAAAAAAATCTTGCCGATAACTCGAGAAAATTTTGGTCCTACGTAAAATCGCTAAGAGTGTCTAAGACTTCAATCCAGTTACTCATTGAAAAATCTGGTGTGACAATAGAAGACAGCAAAAGGAAAGCCGAAGTTTAAATCTCGCCTTTAAGAAATCATTCAGTAGAAGGATCGTCCAAACATACCTTCACTTCACTGTCGTCCAAATACCCGATGGCTGCAAACAGTAATAGGCATCTCTGGCGTTGAGAAGCAGCTGAAAGAGTTGAAAACATATAAATCGCCAAGTCCGGATGGAGTCCTAATTCTGTTTTACATAAAGTACCGCATTGGCCCCATACTTAGCTTACATTTATCGCGAATCTCTCGCCCAGTGCAATGTCCCAGACCACTTGCAAAAAGCGCATGTGACTCCTGTATATAAGAAGCTTAGAGGAACGGACCCACAAAATTAAAGACTAATGTCTTTAACATTGGTTAGCTGCAGTATCCTTGAGCATGTTCTCAGTTTGAACATAGTAAATTTCCTTGAGACGGAAAATCATATCCAGGAATCAGCACGGTCTTAGATAGCATCGATCGCGCAAAACTCAGCATGTCTTTTTCTCACATGATATACAGCCAACCACGGATGAAGAGCAACAGTGAGGTACCATGTTCCCAGATTTTCGGAAACTGTTTAACACGGATCTCCACGACACACTGTTAAAGAAGTTACTAGCATGTGGAACGGGTTCTCAGATATGTGAGTGGCTCGATGAGTTCTTAAGTGATAGAACACAGTACGTTGTTCATCAGAGCCAAAGGTATCGTCAGGACTGCACCAGAGAAGTGTGATAGGATTACTTTTATTCTCTACATACATAAATGATATGACGAACAGGATGAGCATTAGTCTGTGGCTGTTTGCTGATTACAGTGTGGTGTACAGGAAGATGTCATCTTTGAGCGACTGTAGAAAAGACGACTTAGACAAACTTTCTAGTTGGTGTGATGAATGGCAGCTTTCTCTATATTTATAAAAATTTACCTTATGTGGATGAGTAGGAAAAACAATCCTGCAACTTTCGAATACAGCATTAGCAATGTCACGTCTGCTAAATGTCTGGGAAAAACGTTCCAAAGCGGTATGAACTGGAACCAGCACATACTGACGGTAGTAAGGAGGGCGAATGGTAGGCTTCGGTTCAGTGGGAAAATTTCAGGAAAGAAGACCGCGTATAAAACACTAGTGCAACCCACTCTTAAGTACTTCTCGAGTTTTTGGGATACCCACAAGGTGGGATTAAAGGAAGATATTAAAGCAGTTCAGAGGCGGGCTGCTAGATTTGTTACGTGCAGGTACGATCAACACGGCAATATTACGGAGCGTTCTTTTCGCGGAATACTACTGAGAAAATGTAGAGAACCGGCATTTGAAGCTGAGTGCAAATGATTCTAGTGCCGCCAATGTGCATTTCGCGTAAGGACCACGAACATAAGATAAGAGAAATTAGGGCTGCTTCGGAGGTGTATAGGCAGCCGTTCTTCACTCGCTCCATTTCTGAGTGGAATGGCAAAGTAAGTGACTATAGCGGTTAAAGGTACACTGTGCCACGCACCAAATGACAGCATGTGGAGTTTGTATATGCAGTGTAGAGATCGGATTGAGCTTTGGTATGTAGAGCTCGGACTGAGCTTTGGTATTGGGACGGGTATTCAGTGTTCTTCGTACCATTCTTATACGAATTTCTGTTCCCTACGCTCCTTCCTCTGTAAGGAAACCTATTACACCCTTCTGTTGTACGTTTCAAGCCACCATTTCTCTGTTTCCAGCAAGAATGAGTGCAGAGTTCGGTGGACGCTTGCTCGTCGCTCTGACGTGGTTATGTAACCGTGTCCCTCTAGTGACGACTTAGGGGTCTCAGCGCTGTTATAGGGACCATATCTTCTCCTGTTGCAAATAGCATTACGATTCCTTCAGCAGTTTTCATTTTACAGCGTCTGGATCGTTTCTTTTTGAATTACTTAATTAATTTTGAAACTATTTTTTACACATTATCTTCTACATAACGATAACAATAAAAACATATTTCATATGTCTTCTTAGATAGGAAGATAAAAGTTAAACATCAAATAGTTTAAATTTGTTTCCATGTTGACATTCAAGACCTGTGATTAACTCAAGTTTTCTGGTATCACTTGAGTGAATTGTTCCATATGTAGTCTAGAATGGGTTTGGATTCATTTATTATGATTGTATAGTACTTTCAGATATTTGTTTGGTTTATATTTTGATTTAAGATATACTGCTATCTAATAAAGTATAATCTTCATAGACAAATTCCCAAATCACTATTTCTTTGAACAACATGTTGGCACATAGAAAAGATAGCTTGTAGAACCCTGACGAACCATTGCATGAAGAGATACATGGTCCACTTGTCTGTCTGAAAGGAGAAACTAGATTTAAAATTTCACTGCCCTGTACGAACCAATAATCCTATCCATTTGATTCTAAAAATTCATAAGTCACTTTGTGCCTCAGGAGCATCCCTATACATCTCCATATTCAACATCTTTAACCAGCACAATTTAGAAATTAATACTGATGACACTGAGTACAGCAAAGAATCGTCTCCCAAACAGGGCTTACTGGACTTCTAACATTATTTCTCTGTTCAGTCCTACCTATCCTGTTGGATACTGCTTTTTTATTTCAGAGCAAAAAAACCAGAAACCAGATGTTAAAGAAACTTGTATATTCAATAAACAAAGCAGTTGACGTCTGATAGTTCTTGTGTGGCAGGGTTCCTGAGCCTACAGAACGAAGATATCCCGGGCAACGCCGGTTTCAAGGACCAGGTGCTGGCCCTGCAGTGGGTGCAGAGGAACATAGCGGCCTTCGGCGGGGATCCCAGCAGGGTCGCCATCTTTGGGGAGAGCGCAGGCGGCGGCTCCACGTCACATCTCTTCCTTTCGCCTGCGACCAAGGGTGAGTACTTCTTCAGCTATCAAGACCATAAACCTTCGTTCTAGAACTAGAAGACTCCTAAACAAGGTATGAAAAGGAAATGGACAGAATGTAGACATTTCATTCTTTCTTTGTTTTCGGTATGGCCAGCTTTACTTAAGTTTCCCCAAAATCCACATAAGTTTCAATCCCTTGACATCAGCATTTCTTCTCTTTCCTGTCTACAGTTACAATGTGATAGGTGTAAATTATGTTTTCTGATACACTTCCACCTACGATTTTTTAATTTGGACGTCTTTGTATCCAGTGCATCTTTTTCTGTTGCCAGCTCAGCTTTAAATTACCAGCCACTTCTTCACACCACCTAGATTTGTCTTTGAGCCCCCAAGAGCGTTCATAACAATTTTTATCAGACTATTGGCGTTCATGTGTAGAACGCAACTGAAGGAGATAAGTCTCGCATCCATTAATGTTTCCTGACACTGCTATGCATTTCGTCATTCTTCTCAGACTTCCTATCCTACTTTCCAAATTCCTTAAAGTTTATTGCATCTGTTAAAGTTTTCTATTAGAAGTATTATAAATCAAAAAAGTTTCGGATGTTAAATGACCCTAGAGTCTTTTCGCCACCTAATCACCTGTGGAGGAGCAGATTGACAAGGTTGATGTTCTAAGCACTTAGGGCTGTTCCTCGAGCCTTTCCAGCTAAGCTTTTGTTGGAGATGATTTTCTTTTCTTTTTCTGGAGCCACAGTCAGGTAAAATTTTCTAAAAGATATTTTCGCCACTTGACTGTATGTAAAATCTAGATAGTGAAATAAACACTTTCTTAAGAGGATTCTTCTTGTCTACAGACAGTGTTGTCTGAATATCAGTACAACCCCAAGATTTTTCAGGCAGAAATTGTTTCGCTGATCGTCATCAAGCTAAATACATTCAAAGTCCGGTCTGTATTCTCATTTTGATGGTGGAATGCCCATCATTACGTATTTGATAAGAGAGTCTTCAGGAAATCCCCATTGCAATACTTCCATAATTCTTCTTACAGTTGTAAGTTACTGTTTCACTTCTTAAGTATTTATATCTTGTGTAGCTTTCACAGTACCATAAACGCAAATGACGTGTATTGTCGTTCATATAATGAACAGGTCATTCGTGTATATGTTGCATAAGAATAGAGCGAGAACAATGTCTTTGGAAAATTATTTTTCTGTAATTGCCATCTACTGTACTTTTTTTTACTGTCATAAAATAACCGCTTTAATGAGAAGCTCTGATAAGATACGCAAAGTAAGAATATTTTGTCAACTGATCAGGATTCATTGGCAGAATCCTGTAAAACCTTTTGTCGGCTTATCGAGTTTCGTTGGAAGTTTCCTGTGACTCACTTTATCGCAGTGAGAAGAAGAATCAACAAACACAATGGCAATGATCTTCCTGTCCTCAAATCCATAAGCATCCTACTGACAAATATTCAGCTATCCTCTCACTTTTTTATGCGGCATGTAGTTCTTCCAATTAAGATTCTCAAACTTTACGTATTCACACCATGCACACTGATTGCATTAAAGTTTTCTGTTGAGTCTTGGAAAATGTTATGTATCAACAATAACATTGATTGAAGTAAAAATCATTTGCAGACATTTTCAAAGATTTTATTTTACTCCAATGGCCATCAAAATTGCATCGCTGGGAATAATAACATGTAACTAAATTAAACTTATTGTATATGAGCAGTTAACTAGGAAGAACACACGTTTAAATCTGTAAGTGATTAGGAGGTTCGAAATTTATCATAGCACCATTGATTCGAAATCGGCTGATTATCAACCCGAAGTGAGATTGGATGGCATGATGACATACTGAGAACCGAGGCGTGCCTCAAAAGACGTTGTGAAACGCCTGTTTCCAGTGTCGTTGTTTAGCGCATCATTGTCGGCTGACATGTCAAATGGTATCTCAAGAATGGTCTCTGTATTGTTAGTCTGTGGTGCTTGGACATCGTCGTACTGTCTGTGTGGATACTTATCTTGGTGCAAACAAGTACATTTCATGACTCAAGGCATTCACCGTCCCTGTATCGTAGTCCATAGCCTCGATGCTAACGTGTCGAACGAGACCTCAACAATGGTCCCTGTTCTGTCAGTCCATGGAGCCTCGATATCGTTGCACTGTCCACGCGTCTGCCTATCTTGCTGTAAACATGACTCAAGCTACTGATTACTTTCGTCTTTCTTCGATTTACTTTCAAACCATATTCTGTACTCATTAGATTGTTCATTCTATACAACATATCATACAATTCTTCTTCACTTTAAATCAGGATAGCAATGTCATCAGCGAATCGTATCATTGGCATCTTTTCACTTTGAATTTTAATTCCACTCCTGAAGCTTTCTTTTATTTAAATAATTGCTTCTTAGATGTACAGATTAAACAGTAGAGGGGAAAGACTACATCCCTATCTTACGTCCTTTTTAATCCGAGCACTTCGTTCTTACTCCTCCACTCTTTCTACTCCTTCTTGGCTCTTGTACATGTTGTATATTACCGGTCTCTCCCTATAGCTTACATCTATTTTTCTTAGAATTTCGAGTATCTTGTACCATTTTATGTTGTCGAACGCTTTTTCTAGATCCATAAATCCTATGAACGTGTCTTGATTTTTCTTTAATCTTGCTTCCATTATCTTTCACAACATCAGAATTGCCTCTCGGTGCCTTTACCTTTCCGAAAGCTAAACTGATCGTCATCTAACACATCCTCAATTTTCTTTTCCATTCTTCTGTACGTTATTCTTCTCAGAAAATTGGATGCATGAGCTGTTAAGCTGATTATGCGAATAGTTTGCAGTCTTCGGAAATGTGTGGAAGATATTTTTCGGAAACGTGGATGGTATGTCGCCAGATTCATACGTTCTACACACCAACGTGAATACTCGTTTTGTTGCCACTTTCCCCACTGGTGTTAGAAATTCTGATGGAATAATATCTACCCTTTCTGCCTTATTTGCTCTTAAGTCCTCCAAAGCTCTGTTAAATTCTGATTCTAATACTGATTCACCTATGTCTTCTAAATCGACTTTTGTTTCTTCTCCTATGACTTCAGACAAATCTTCCCTCTCATAGAGGCCTTCAGTGTACTATTTCCACCTGTCCGCTCTCTCCTCTGCATTTAACAGTGGAATTCCCATTGCACTCTAATTGTTACCACCCTTGCTTTTAATTTCACCAAAGGTTGTTTTGACTTTCCTATATGTTGAATCAGTCCTTCCGACAATCTTAACTTTTTCGACTTCTCATTTTTCATGCAGGCATTTCTTCTTAGCTTTCCACCACTTCCTATTTGTTTCATTTCTCAACGACTTCTATTTCTTTATTTCTTAATTTTCCTCAACATTTTTGTAATTCCTTCTTTAATCGATCAACTGAAATATTTCTTCTGTTACCCATATTTTCTTCACAGTTTTTAGAGATGTACATTCCTCTTCACCTGTACGGCCTATTGAAATATTCCTTATTTCTGTATCTATAGTCTTAGACAATTTCAAGCATATCTCTTCATTCCTTAGTACTTCCGTATCCAAGTCCTTTCCGTGTTGATTCCCCGTGACTAATCTCTTAAACTTGAGTTTACTCTTCATTACTGATATGTTATGATCTGACTCTATCTGAGTGTCCTGGGACGCCTTACAGTAAAGTATCTGATGTGGGAATCTCTGCCTGACCATGATGACCATTCTTGAACAGATTATTCGCTGTTATTAGCTGAAATTTAATACAGAACTCAGTCTCTCTCCTCTCTTATTCCCTGCCCCAAGCCCATATCCTCCTCTCTCTATCTCATCTTCAGCTTGCGACGTCGGCATGTATACCTGAACTAACGTTGTCGGTGTTGATTTGCTATCGATTTTGATAAAAACAACCCTATCACTGAACTGTTCACAGTAACACACTCCCTGCCATACCTTCCTACTCATAACGAGTCCTACTCCCGTTATACCACTTTCTGCTGCTGGTGACATTGTCCTATACTCATCTGACCGTAAATCCTTGTCTTCATTCCATTTCACTTCACTGATCCACATGTTATCTGGATTGAGCCTTTGCATTTCCCTTTTGAGATTTTTTAGCTTCCCTACCACTTTCAAGCTTCTGACATTCCACTCCCCAGCTCGTACAACGTCGCCTCCCCTTTCGTGGTCCCCTTCCAGAGATCCGAATGGGGTCCAGTCCGGAATCTTTTGCCAATGGAGAGATCATCATGACACTTTTTCAGTTACAGGCCAAATTTCCTGTGCATACACGTTATGTGTCTTTAATGCAGTGGTTTCTATTGTCTTCTGCATGCTCATGCCGTTGATCATTTCTTATTCTTCCACCTTTAGAGGTATTTTCCCACCGCTAGGACACGAGTGTGCTCTGAGCCTCAGTCCACTCCTCCAACCTCTACGACAAGGCCGTTGGTAGAATGAGGGTGACTTACGCCGGAAGTATTCAACAGCCAATTCTGATTATCAAAGAGAATTTAATTGGCGGCGGGTTTCGAACGCAGGACCGAGGACGTTTTGACTGCTAATCAAACATGCTATAGCACTGAGAAACTCGATATCGTTATAAACAACCTACATTAAAATGCGGTCTATGAATGAGAAGCCTTTTGCGATATGTTATCTTCCACGCATAATGTAAATGACGAATTGCCTACTTCCTTCATTCGTTTGTGATGAAATACTAAACTATTGCATTTGAAAGTATGGACTACACATCTGGCCTATTTGACGTTTGTTGTGTGCAGTCTTAATAATGATTTTAATGGTGGACATTGTCCTTTACACAGTTAGTACCAGAGAACAATCTTTCCTATAATAATACACCAATTTCCTCGGTTATGTCCATCACTTTAGTCCCTCTAATACATCCAGATGTGTTGAATAATTTGTAACTCGCTTCTTTAAAGACAAAGGCTCTTTAATTCAGTATGCATTGAATATACCAAAAAGTCTTTAATTTGCAGGCAAACGTCTGAGGTATCAGCAGCAGATGATGGTTTGATGCCACAAATAAGGAGTGTACTGGCTGCCACGCCTCACTCAACACACTCAGCTTCATTTTTAGGAACTCTTTTAGTGTACTTCAGGATTAAACTGTATTTTCTCTCGCAGTCACTCGAATAGACCTCAGGAGTGTTCTTTCATAAAGCATTACCAATCCATTCAACAAATGAACCGCGAATTAAGCTTTACTTGAGCAAACTCTTTGTGATACGTGAGAATTTCGTAAGAGCAGACTTTTTTCCCTTTCTGTTCAAATGGTTCAAATGGCTCTGAGCACTATGGGACTCAACTTCTGAGGTCATTAGCCCCCTAGAACTTAGAACTAGTTAAACCTAACTAACCTAACGACATCACAAACATCCATGCCCGAGGCAGGATTCGAACCTGCGACCGTAGCGGTCTTGCGGTTCCAGACAGCAGCGCCTTTAACCGCACGGCCACTTCGGCCGGCTCCCTTTCTGTTCTAATCATGGATTAACTAAACACTGCCTCACATCTACAAAATCTGAAAAAGATTGCCAGGCATATTCATTTTTTACAATGAATCTCAATAATTCGGTTAACTGCATCTTAGAATATAAAAGCAAAAATTGTGGTTCTGCCTGATATTTTTTTTGAAATAGTAGATTAGTAGCCGTTCAGAACTTTAATGGACACCGTTAATCACTATGACCAACGATCACGGCTAAATGCGCTTATGCTATGAACCCAAAATCATGGTCAGAAGCCGTTAAGTTCGCCATTAGGGACATCTCGTCACTTGGCAAATAAAAAGTTTATCGATTTCTGAGAACTTCTGTAGCGTTTCATTTAAAAGTGAAGTGTATTATCTTTAATCCTACGTTGCGCTGGTATGTCTTCATTAAATGTTTGTAGCGTTTACACTGACAGAAGGAAAAACATTCTGACAAAATATGATTTGACTGAGTACTATAACTATTCATTTTCATATGTCCATCTTGCTACCGATTTTCGTTATATAGTATCCTACTCTTATTTAGGGTTCTGTGCCTCTATCCGTTAAAAATGAAACCCTCGTAGGCTCTCTTTATTGCCAGTGTGTCGATCTGTCCGACTGTTCAGAACCATTTCTCTCAGGAGTGGGTAGACGTATCAGGTCATAATGTATGCTACGTATTAAAGTCTATGGTTTCTTGGCAGTGTAAAACTTTTAAGATTATAAGTCACTTCAATCAAAAGATAGGGTCATTAGATAGGGTCATTTGTGTCACATATTTTGACACTTGAAAACTCACTCATCAAAATCTGCAGGGTAGTTCCCGTTCCCCTAGAAGCATGAAATTTGGCGAGATGCAAGGTTTCACAGTAAAAATAATGGAAAAATCCAAAAATTGTTAATTTGCAATTACGTAACACGAAAACTTTTTTTTCATTTTTCGTACGTCTATCACTTTACCTGTCTGTCTGTCAAGACACCTTTTTCTCTGAATAAATTTTGAGTATCGGATTCAAATTTATGTCACACACTAAGATGCATGGTTCATCGGCGATGTAAACCTTTTAAGCTTCTAAGTCAATGCAGACTATAGATATGGCCGTTAATGTCACATATTTTGTTACTCGAAAATCACTCATTAAATACTTTAGGGTACTTCCCGTTGACGTACAAACATAAAATTTCACAAGAAGCAAGTTTTCACGGTACAAGTAAAGTGAAAAATCTGAAAATTGCTAAACTATAATGATATCACATAAAAATATCTTTTTGCAATGAGAATATACATTGCATTCATCTTCCATCAAAAGCATAACAGACGAACATTGCTCTACACAAATATAAAATGTAAGTTGTAATTTGGTTTAGCAAATAAATAAAAATACTTTGTTAAATGTTTCATATTTGCATACATAAAATTAAGTCCCCTGCTCGCTTCTTTTTGTACGTCTGGTCTAATTCTGAGGAACTACTGTCAAGATTTTGAAACGGTCTTGGAATTCCCAACAGCGATATCTTGTTAGTATCTATATCGAAAACAGGTACAAATCGTTGAGATCCTTGATTCTCAGGATGAATGTACTATACATAAATAAACGTAATTAAGTTTGCAGAGAAGCCTCTGTGCGCAAGTCCTACTCATACTTGGCCAATTTTTTTTTTTAATATCTCTATGCAGTACGGCTTTTTTAAATGATTTTATTGCTTCACTAAGTGTCTAGATTTCTGTTGCTTTCTGTTATTATTACGACGGGCAATTTCCTCGTCAGGAAATAAGTTTGCCCAGACTATTGTGATTTGTACATTCTTACACTACACTCGATTTTCCAATACACGAAAAACTTTAGTTAATCTAATTATTTCAACATCAAAAAAATCCCTGTGGTGAAGTAATTGATGTATGTGGCCCTTATGTTTCTGGCTTTGATGAAGAAACAACTGAATCATGACAATTTTGTATTTGATGGTTGTTTTCAACACTAAAATACGCATTTTCCTTCACAGAAAAATATACCGCCGCTAACTTATTTTCTTCTTGTTTTGGCGCTTGACTGGCTCCTGAAATAAACGACTCAATTGTAGAACTGGTTTCATCGGAAGAGTGCACTCAATGAGAAATAGTGGTAGCTGCGGCCACCCGTTGAAAACGTATCCCGACGCATTTGTCACAAAATCTCGAAACTATTTCGTCATTCACTGCGAAACGTACCTGAGTTACTCTCCCTCTACCTCTCGGTATCCCGCTCCCAACCGCCCTCCCCTCCCCCCCCCCCCCCCCCACCGCCGTAGTTCAGATCTTAGATACGCTCTTCTTTCTTATGAGTCGGTAAAGAGATTTATTGCTTCTGTGACAATTTTCATCTCAGCGATGTTTGCGGTGGACTACTTGTTGCATATAATAATGTATTTACTGCATTCAATACGTTTCCTATTTTCCGTGTTTATAAACTGGAAACTGGTTTAGCTTGAAGTGTAGCGCCCAAAATTTCATGTTATTGCATTATATATACTCCCTTCTAAACACCATATTACATGCCAATAAAAGGGATAGTATTCTCATTATGAAACATCGTATTCGACTGTATAACTAACTGGCCGCTTAATGCACTACAGACGCAGAGTACAACAAAAATGAGCAGGAGTGTGGTGACTGTTAGGGTGTGACAATATTCTCTTGAACGACACCTGTTTAAAAAGATTACAGTATACCATTAAGGAAATCAAAACAGTCATTTCTATAAAATACGAAACGTATTCATTGACATTAAAAGGAAATTCGCAACAACTAATACGAACCAGGTTAAAAGTGTGGACACCATGAATGTACTCGTACGCAGTGTGCAGTCGTAGTGCAGATCATTACTTGGCTGGTGAGTTTCATTTTAGCCATTGACGATTTCCTAAACAACTTCTGGCGAATTCTGGGATGAGTGCTTGCCGTAAGGCCCACATGTCTCTACTTTTAAGTATAGGAGACAAAATTTAATCTACTCTTCCGAAATTGTCCGATCTCGGATATAGTTGTTCCCAAAAGGTTCGTATATATCCTGAAATGAAATGAAATAATAGTACGGCATTGTTGGCCGGGAGGCCCCATGTGGGGAAGAAGTCCGGCCGCCGTATTGCAAGTCCTTTTTAGTTGACGCCACTTCGGCGACTTGCGAATCAATGATGATGAAATATTGATGAAGAACACACAGCACCCAGTCGAGGCAGAGAAAATCCCTGACCCCGCCGGGACTCGAACCCGGGACCCCGTGTGCGGGAAGCGAAAACGCTACCGCAAGACCACGAGCTGCGGACTATCCTGAAATAATAGCCTGACATAAAATTTAATCTTTTACGAATGTTCAATAAATCAGTACAGCGCAGTGGGGTATTACATTCATTCGGCCGCGCGGGATTAGCCGAGCGGTCAGTTATGGACTGTGTGGCTGGTCCCGGCGTAGGTTCGAGTCCTACCTCGGGAGGGTGTTTGTCCTTAGGATAATTTAGGTTAAGCAGTGTGTAAGCTTAGGGACTGATGACCTTAGCATTTAAGACCCATACGATTTCACACACATTAGAACACTCATTCGTTACTCTTTCATTGTGGTGAAATTTCTCTGCAGGTCTCTTCAGTGGGGTGATTATGGAGAGTGGGGTTGCGACGACCCCATGGGGACTGACGGACATACCACGCGAGAGGGCGTATCGGATGGCGGAGGCGCTCGGCTTCCAGGCGCAGGGCGATAACCACACTGACGGCGACGACGCGCGGCTGGCTGCCTTCCTCCGGGCCGCGAACTACTCAGACCTCATCAAAGATGACTCTATCGCGCTCACGGACTTCGTAAGTGAACCATTTTCGAGCGCAAAACATGAGTGTCACTTCAATGATCAAATTACGGTCGAACCATCAGTTCAAAGCATACACGCATTATAATGTGGTAAGCTTCAAAGAATATCATCATGGACACAGAAATGTGTCATACTAGCAAAAAAAAAAAAGTGATTGTAGCGTATCAATATCAGGTGTACAGAGCTTTAATATAATGTTTCACTGAACTTCCCAACAGCCGCCTCTACTTCAGCATGTAACTAAATCCGCATAAATAATTTATTCTCGACTGACACATCTAGAGGACGATCTCCTTCCACTTTTGGCCAGTAGGTTTAGAATCCAAATCGGAAATAATTGTTGCAAAAGATTTTACCGAATGGCTTCACGGAAGCCAAACTCAATGTATCCCATAGCATATTTCTGCCCTCACCAGTATGCATATGTGGTACGGTGAATGTTTCGTGCTGCTATTCGCCTGGATGACCGCGCATAAGGACCCACCATGACCTGGTGTAACAGGAAATACGATTTATTGGACAGGCGACACGTGTCTATTGATTGAAACCTCAGCGATGTTATGCCTAGTGCAGTCATAACTGACGACGTCGTCGGGTCAACACAGGAGCACGTAAGGATCGTGTGATGTGGAGTTCCATGTCCAACAACGGCCTTTGAGCGGTGTGCTCCGAAACACTTGCGCTACACCGGCTTTGTACTCTGTCGCCAGATCTGCCTCAGTTTGCCGCCTGTCCTTGATTACACAGTCGGGGAACCCCCGACCTCTACGTTTTGTGACGGCACGTGGTCGTCCAATAACATAGCGACTGCTCGTTATTTCGCCAGCCTTCAACCACTTTCCATAGGTGGTCAGGTCAGTAGTACGCCAACAGGCGACCAGCTTCGCCGTTTCCGAGATGACTGTCCATTCGTCTCTCTTCCTCTTACATTCTTTCCTTACTGCGACACGGGCCCACAGCACTAGCAGGAGGCACTCAGCCTCGCAGTTGGCAGTGGTCATAATCTTTTGGCTCATCAGTGTATATGAAGTGTTTGACTTCTTCTGTTATTTTAATATTAACTACAAAATTTAGTCCATGTCGCATGCTTTCCTATAAAAACCGTGGTTTTGGTTTTCTGCAGAGAAATTTTAATTCAATTAATGAAAGCTGCCTGTAAAATACTCTCTTTCTACATCTACATCTACGTGATTACTTTGCTATTCACAATAAAGTACCTGGCAGAGGGTTCAATGAACAACCTTCGTGCTGTCTCTCTATCGTTCCACTCTCGAACGGCACGCGGGAAAAACGAGCACTTAAATTTTCCTGTGCGTGCCCTGATTTCTCTTACTTTATCGTGATGATCATTTCTCCCTATGTAGGTGCGTGCCAACAGAATGTTTTCGCAATCGGAGGAGAAAACTGGTGATTGAAATTTCATGAGAAGATCCCGTCGCCACTCCAATTCACTATCAAGTCTGTGACATTATCTCCAATATTTCGCGATAATACAAAACGAGTTGCGCTTCTTTGTACTTTTTCGATGTCATCCGTCAGTCCCACCTCTTTCCTTGAAATGAGTGTAGAGTAGTTAGTGTATAGAAGTATTTTTAATACTGATGTACCGAGCGGGATGGCGCAGTGGTTCGACACTGGACTCGCATTCAGGAGGACGACGGTTCAATCGCGCGTCCGGCCATCCTGATTTAGGTTTTCCGTGATTTCCCTAAATCGCTCCAGGCAAATGGCGGGATGGTTCCTCTGAAAGGGCACGGCCGACTTCCTTCCCAATCCTTCCCTAATCCGATGAGACCGATGACCACGCTGTCTGGTCTCCTTCCCCAAACCAACCAACCAACCAGTACTGATGTATAATTTCCTTGTTTGTTGGGCAAGGTTTGAGAGTTTCCAACTAGATCCTAAACAATGATAAATTTTCGGACACGCTGATATCAGATTTCAGGAGTATCCTTCCCACTTAGGTATATTCGAGTTTTTTTCTTAAAACATTACCGAAGGTTTTGTTGGTATCTAAAAATATTAAGTGTGCTCCTTGGTTAAACTCATATCGTTTTCAGTAACTTGTAAAATTAAAATAGCGTGTCTTTTCCAAAACGCCGTACGTTTAGCAAGAATGCTTTGAAATCTACCACTTATAATTCCGGCTTATAGTTTATAATTTGTATCAAAAAATTTTATTACTCTTAGTTACAGCAAAATGTTGCTTCTTTCGCCTTACGTGTACGGTTGTTATTACTTTACCCTTTTTCCAGCTTTCAGGGATATTCTTTAGCTTCCAACAGTTGCTTCCTCCATATGTAATTAAGTCTGCATTAAATCCATCTGTTCCAGTTGCTTTCCTATTTCTTGTTGCCTTTGTAGCTGCTATCTTTTAATACATCCACTCATTTTATCTTGTCTATTTTCGACACATTATGAAGTTTTATGATTTTTTTCTGACGTTGTTTAACCGAACTGTTTCCCTTCTTGACGTGCCTTATGCTTTACATTTTAAAATCTTATACATGTATAGGCTGAAGAAAGTATTAAATTTGAAAGTTTTGTCAATAGTAAAGGATGGTCGTTAATTTATGTCAGAAACAACAAAGGAACCAAGTAAGAAACCTGTGGCGCACAACATGCAATTTCTTCGACTTAAGACTGCTAAACACCTCTTGACATAACCAGGAAAATCCTGTGAAGCATGACTAGAGAGTCATCTAAGTACTAAACAATAATACTGGCCATTATGAAAAGAGACGCTGTTACTATTGAGACTAGTTTCTTGTAGTAAAACGGTGCTCTAGATCAAGTGTTTGCTTTTACATTGCTTTAGATAGTTTTCTGGCTCAGGTGATATGTTGTATACAGTTATGTTTGCTTTCAGATCGCTTTAGAAAGGTTTCTGGCTCAGGCGATACGTTGAATACAGTTATGCCGAACCGTTCTTAGTTAGACCTAAAAGTAGCTAATATCTCTGGTTTTACTAACATGGCGACCCTCGTACAGGAGAAGCGCTGTCCACTGCCGCTGGCGTTCCTGCCCGTCGTGGAGCCACCGTCGGACTCTGCGGTGATCGTTGAGCATCCAGCGGACGTTCTCAAGGCAGGCAGCTACAACCAGGTGCCCATAATTCTGGGCGTCACTTCTGGAGAGGGGATCATCATACCCTTCTGTAAGTAAAAAGATCTGCGAATTCCCTGGCTTTACTTACTCTGCTTGGATCATATATGACTCACTTGTATTTTTGTAATACTTACAATCCGCATCGAGATCTGTAAAGTACACTGTGGCAGAGGTCTTCTTTTCAACGCCCCGGTATTCTGAGTACGAGTTCTGCGTGTTTCACCACGTTCTGGCTCAAGTATTCGATTCTCGAGAAAGTATGGTCATTGCACACTGCTGAAAACACGTACACTTTAATTCATTTAGCTTCGAGAACATTGGTCGCAGCACGTTCAAATTGCATTAGTTTCCAAAATTGACAGTAGCTCTCGTAAAGTCCCAAAGCCATTAATGACCTGTGTAGGACAATCTCGCGCCTTGCCTTTATTCTCATTCTTAAGGGGAGGTTTACTATCTTTGGCCCGAAAAAAGCATGTTCTTTGAGAATTTTTTTCTCGGGACCTGTTGTAGATATAAATGTCAAACTTAGTCAAAATGTTTATTGATATTTCCTCTTAAAACTGGAATTTCTTCGACCAGAAATGTCGAAGAGCAAAGGCCGTCGGAACGAAACAAAATTTCGATGTAGACCGCCACGCGCGATATGTCGCAGGTCAGCCGGCTCATCTCAAATCAAACTTGTGTTGACGTTAGCGAAGTATACACGATTCGCTAGGAGTTGTACCACGCTTAAGTTATTTGGACCATAGGAAACAAAATGGAAATAAAAATAGGGTTTTTTCCATAGATTTTTCGACTTTGTCGGCCAAGTAAAAATACTTATATTTGATGGATCGGAACAAACGTGGTACAAGTCCTAGACAATTTAGTTAGCTCCGTCAGAAACAAAGAATCATGCCAATCGGTTCACTAGATTTGAAGTTACCATACCAAGAGAGAAAAAAAGTCATTTCGAGAAAAACGCGTTGAAGTATCGACTACATATAAATGCAGTATTATGCAACTTACGTTCAATCTGCTATTCCGGGTCCATAAACTAGTCCTTCCTCTTCCTCACAGAGGGCGTTCTGCTCGATCTGGGCCTTCTTGCGCTGCTCCACAGCCGCTCGTACGGCGAGTGACAAGCGGTTTTCGGCCTCTTGAATCCGATGAATGAATGCTTGGCGAACTGCGTCGAATAGAGTCCCAGGGTCACGTCCATCGTTGTGATGGTCTTCAGAATTGCTGAATATCCTTCGTTGAAGCTGCTCACTGCCAGAAAAGTCGCAATCTCCACAGTCTTCGCACCACAATGCAAATCCTTGGGTGCTAACTTCCAAACACACGTGTTCAAACTTTCATTTGAATCTTGTGTGTTTCCTCCCAAGCACAATAACTCGTCCTCAGAAAGAAAAAAACTGGTGCGTGAAAAAGGCCGATTTCAGGCACGTGCATTTTTTTTTTTTTTTGTTCAATCGCCAATAACAAATATTTCCGTTCCGTATTCGGAAAAACCGTTTCAGGGATGGCTTCTAAACACTTTTATGGATCCAAAAACGCAATTTTCAAAAAATTATTTTTTGAACCAAAAGATAGTAAGCCTCCCCTTAAGGCTGATCACTTCAGCTCTAATGTACGCTCATGTTCAGAAAAAAAAAGAAACCTTGAACGACTAGAGATGTCGGCCTGTGGCTTGAAGGTCAACATCGACATCACGGCGCAACAGCACCTGCCTATAAAATGCACCTGTGGCTCTCAAAAATTGTTCAAATGGCTCTGAGCACTATGAGACTTAACAGCTGTGGTCATCAGTCCCCTAGAACTTAGAACTACTTAAACCTAACTAACCTAAGGACATCACACACATCAAAAGCATCGCAAAGAACCACCAGGCATAAGTGTTAATATGACATTGATAGGTTTGTAACGTAAACCTGTGTAGTAGCAATCACTCTCAGGGGCTAGATTCTGTCCACCACAGACTATAGTACAAGCTACTAAACGTACCTTTTCACAAACGTATAACGCCATAATTAAAGCAAAAGCTGGCTTATGCTGGAGAGTTGTTTGTATATTCCAGTCTCCGGTATGCTAACAGAAGAGGGTATCGCCGACATGAAGGAGAACTTCACGGCCCTGATCGGCTCCCAGCTGCCGCTGCCCACGGAGGAGCAGCGGACCCGTGCGGCGGAGCAGCTGGAGCAGTTCTACTTTGGGGACGAGGGCTACTCTACAGAGGATATGCAAGCTGTTGTTGATGTAAGTCTGGCGTGCCAGTTGAGAAGAGCAAAGGAGTTTGTAACCTCCCCACAAAATTATTCGTATTAGTATATTCTTCATATAACTATTCATCACCATTCATTATCATCTGCAAAAAAGACACTTCATTATTCATTATACATATTACCATTTGCTTCATACAACTATTCATAGTATAGAGTTTCTTATTTCTAGCATATTTCATCACTAAAACTAAGATGTGTAGTTCTGTCTGACAGCCTGCATCAATCGCCTCGTAAACTGAAAGAAACATAATTAGTTAAGACTACTATCATACGATGTGTATAGTATATTATTGTTAATGTTTGTTAATTCTGATCCATTTACTCGTCGTGACAAGATATTGCATTTTCTTTCGTTCATTCCGAAGGTGAAATTCCCATTTCATAGTAATCCACTGTGGTTTGTTTAAGTTATTTCTTTTACACGTTATTGCTTTCTGAAAATGACGAATAAGGATTAATATCTTGCGTTTGAATCATATACTCATTAAATAAAAACTTGTTTCTAGTGATATAATTAAGCATACAGCATAGCATGACAGAAGACGTATTATGTCAAAAACATAGACAGTTTTCAAGTGCAAAAAAAAAAGAAATGTACACAGAGTATCATAATGTAGTAGCAAAAAAATGTAAAAAAAGTCACGATGTTGAGATATCATAAGGAAAAATGTCAAAGTCAACTGGTGTTTGTTATATCTTAAAGATTTCGTAGTGCATACAAACAAATCAGGAAAACAATCATACATACACGAAAAATGGAAAATGTGCACAGTCTGATATATAACGACAAGAAAAGCGACCTGCTAACCTTACCTTGCCGGGCACTTGCCAAGACAAATATGATAATCATCAGTAAGTAATCACATAGGTGGAATTGCATAATTGGTCATCAAATATGTAAGTTTATCTGGAAAAATGTGCACGGTCTGATGTGTAACGACAAGAAAAGCGACCTGCTAACCTTACCTTGCCGGGCACTTGCCAAGAAAAAATATGATAATCATCAGTAAGTGTTCATATAAATATAATTGCATAAAAGGTCATATAAAAAATCAGGAAATGGCATTACAGTGTGATAAATCATAAAGTATGTTCATTCAATAAAGGGTTTAATATTGGAGACATGGTGATTGCCCTTGCTTTTTCTGGTTCTCAAAGTTTCGACGTGTACTACGTTGGGGTGAGGAATGCTGCGAATTCGATATGGACCTGCGTATAGAAGCTCAAATTTACTGCATCTATTCTTTCCTCTGTTGGATAAATAGTATGAACGTACTAATATCTTCTGTCCAATGTGAAAGTCACGGCGTGTACAAACCTGTTTTTGCTGTCTTCTCCGACGCTCTGCGGCACGTTTGATGTTGTTGAGTGCAATGTCAATTATTTCATGGTGGCGTAGTCGACGCGATGTAGGAAAGGATACTAATTCTTTAATTTTGTTAGGTGGTTCAACATTTTTCAATATAACAGTCGGAGATAGCATAGTAGATTCATTTGGTATGGAATTAATTACATCCTGGAATGAGAGTATGTGTGTGTCCCAATCAATATGTCTTTTATGGCAGTATATTCTACACAGTTTGCCAATTTCTTTCATTAGACGTTCACAACGGCTCGAAGAAGCGTGATAGTTGGATATATAGATCGGAGAAGTGTTTCTTGCTCGTAACATACGTGTCCATATAGCAGATCGAAACTGTGGTCCATTGTCGGAAATTACTTTCAATACATGTCCAACATGAAATAGAAAATGTTTTACAAATGCTTTCGAAACAGATTTAGCAGTAGCTTTGCGTAACGGAGTGAAGGTAACAAATTTCGAAGTGAGTTCAACAGCGACAAAAAAAAATGGTTCAAATGGCTCTGAGCACTATGGGACTTAACTTCTGAGGTCATCAGTCCCCTAGAACTTAGAACTACTTAAACCTAACTAACCTAAGGACATCACACACATCCATGCCCGAGGCAGGATTCGAACCTGCGACCGTAGCGGTCGCGCGGTTCCAGACTGTAGCGCCTAGAACCGCTCGGCCACCCCGGCCGGCTCAACAGCGACAAACATGTAGCAAAAACCTCTATTAGATCTGGGAATCGGACCAAAAATGTCTACAGCGGCCATGTGTCTCAATTTAACGGGTACAATTGGATGTAACGGAGGAATATGTGAAGTCGTGTCTTGCTTAGCTTTCTGGCAGATTTTACATGACGCTAAAACTCGTCGAACACGTTTCTCCATGTTGGCAAAATAACAGTTCTGTCTCAGTATAAGAAAACATTTTCTGGCTCCGTAATGTGCGTAACTTAAATGAGTATACCAAATTAATTTGTTAACAAGTTCGTCAGGAATGCATAGTAACCAGTTGTTGCTGTCAGGGTGAGAGCGGCGAAACAGAATGTTATTGCGTACAGTGTAATGGTTTCTAATGGTAACATTATTCCTATCTCGCCAAAGGTGTTTAATTTCTTTCCATACGTTGTCTTTACTCTGCTCTTGTGCTATGTCTCGTAATGACGCCGAAATGAAATTTTCAAATGCAACTTGTTGAATATACATGACGCTAAAATTTACTTGGCAGAAGTTGGTTGCGATGTCTTGCTGATTGTTGCTGAGAGAACGGGACAGTGCGTCTGCTACAATATTTTGCGTACCGGGAATATGAACAATTGTAAATTTAAATTCCTGTAAATAAAGTTTCCATCTGCTTAATCTGTCGTGTGTAAATTTAGCGGGAAGTAAAAACTGGATAGCTCTATGATCTGTGTAAACGGTCGTATGTCTTCCATAAAGAAAATGCCTAAATCTCGTAAATGCCCATACAACACATAATGTTTCAAGTGCTGTAACAGAATAATTGCCCTCAGCAGGTGACAGAATGCGACTCGCAAAGGCGATTTTTTTAATTACTGTAGTATCGTCTTCTTCAATTTCCTGAAAAATGTGTACGCCTAAAGCGGTGTTAGATCTGTCGGTGGCAATGGAAAAATTTCTAGTAAGATCTGGGTGTGATAAAAGAGCTGCATTCAACAAGGCATGTTTCAAATTAACAAACTCAGACTGCGCCTGGCTATCCCAGGACCAAATAGTGTTTTTACCTGTCAATTGACATAATCTAGGGTCCCAGAAAGCTGCGTAATTGTTTCTTCGTCGTAGGTACAGTAATGTCACGTAAAGCTTGAAGTTTTTCCGGGTCAGGCGCAATGCCTTCTGCTGAAATTACATGTCCAAGAAATTTTATAGAAGTTTTACCAAAGTGCGATTTGCTAAGATTAACTGTAAGTCCTTGTGCACGAAAAGTTTGCAACTTTGTTTTTTTTTTTTTTAATCAAATTGTGTTCAGACCAGTTAGATGCTGCGATAACGATGTTGTCTACATACGTTTTGATTCTGTCTTTCATGCAAAAGTGTGTATCGGATGTCGTCAAAACTAATAACATTTTCGTGAACAAGATTCTCTGTGTCAAAAGTATTGCTTGCGTTGCTGGAAGATTCATTCTGCACTGTATCTAGTCAAATTATTTCTGAGGTACTGTTATTTTCGGGAGGATGCTGTGGCATTTCAACTATTTGAACTGTTCTGTTATTTCGTCCTGACGTATTACGTTCTGTTATTTCGTCCTGACGTATTACGTTCGGGATGATATCTACTGTCTGGTTCATTCATGATAATCTGTTGTTGCGGTTGATTATGCTGCTGGTAAGACCGGCTGTTACGCTGAAAACTATGCTCATTACATTTACGTCTGTCATAATAATCATTGCTATACGGCGCGTTGCGATAGGAATTGAAATGATGTGTCTTCTGTACGTACTATTTCCTTGTTGCGGTGCGTTATTATTTGGTGGAGCCGACGCTATACGTCTAGGCGGCGAAACATTAAAGCTTGGTTGACCTTGTACATTACATTGTTGGTTAGGTACGCTAACCGGCTGGTTTTGTTACTGTTGTGGTGAAAACCCTCTATTGTTGCCAAAATGTGTTCGCTGTTGCTGATAATCTTGTACATACTGATGATTAAAATTTTGTTTGTTATAAAATTACACTGGTATTTCTTGTCATTTCGGAAGTGTCTAATGAAAACTGTCACTTTCAGGTAAAACTTGTCGTATCAGGTTTTTCTTTACTCATCCTTAATCCTAGATAGATCAATAGTTGAAGAGCTGTTTTGATGGAATTAAGGATAGTAAAAGAGAAGGCAGCAGTGCAGAAAACTAAAGATGAAATGGCACTACTACGGCTCGGGGCCCTGTGCACACTACGGCGCATATTCATCAAAGTGTAATGAATCCCCTGAGGTCACTTACGCGCTGCAAATAAATTTTAGTTTCTGCGTTACACGCAATGCCGGTGAAAATTCAAAAGCAAATTGTTGTATCCAGTCCAATTCTAGTTTCTGCATTACAGGCCAAGCTGATGAAAGTGCCAAAACAAATTGTCGTATCCAGTCCAAAGCGTGAATCTGTGTTCTGTCATTTTTAAATACCTTAAATTTTCTCACGGATAGAAAGTGCTTGTAATCAAAATGACCGTCTCTGTATGTCTGAACAGGTTCAGGATTGTATGATAATTTGTTTGTCTGTGACTGTTCGGAATCTAACTCACGTACTCTCTGTAAATTACCTAAATTATACTGGTTGTGTGAGTCTGACAAATGTTCGGAAAGTAGCGTATGCTGTGATGTGTTAAAGGCTGAAATATTTTTCATCTCTGTCACTTCTTGCTGTAACGTTGACAATTTTCTACGTAAACTTTACGAACTTTACGAACCTATCTCACTGCTCGTCTGCTGTAAATTTTAGAATTCGGGTGTTTGATTAAGCGAAACTGGTGACGTATCGTCTGATTTGGTATCATTATTATTTTCGATAACGTCAATACGACTGGCCAATTCATCATATTTTTCAGTCAGTGCTTTTATCTGATCATCGTTTTTAGTATCACAAGCATTAATTTGTTTTTGTACTTTACGTGTGGTTTTGCTCAATTTTTTAACGTCTGCTTTGATGGCATCGGGATCCTGTATTAGTTCCAACTTTTCAAGTCTGTTGGTCATTGTCTGAAAGTCTAATGTGTGTGTGTCAGTTTTTGTTTTAAGACCGGAGATTTCATTATGCAATTCGGTGTTCAACTGTTTGATTTCGTCTGATACTGTAGCAATATTGTTGTCTACGTATGTTTTTGCCTAAACAATTTACGCTTATCTTCCTGTCTCTGTGCAGTAATTGTTTCCATGACTTGTTGCTTTACCTTATTCTGTTCCAGTATAAATTTACTGTAACGCGTTTCATTGTTTTGTAGGTGGTGATTAAAACGTTCATCAATTTGGCTGATCTGTTGGTCAAATTTCGCGTCTACTTTCGCATCCAGCGTGCGTGAAAGTTCTGCTGACATTAATTTAAACTCATCGCGTAACTGTGTTGCGTTTTCAGAACATTGTTTAGCGACTGCTCTAATTTCATCTCTAAGTAATTTAGTTGTGGCTGCATGTGTATTACTTAATTCTTGTGCCACAGATCTAATTTCTTCACTACTGTTCCTAGCATAAGCCTTAATTTCCTCACGTAATTGTTCTTTAGTATCGTGACATTGCACGGCAACGGCTGTAATCTGTTCACTAAGCTGTTTGAAATTGTTGTCTTGTTTGTCATTCAACTGTTTAGAATTGTTGCCTAGTTTTTCATTAAGTTGTTTGGAATTGCTGTCTAGTTTTTCATTAAGTTGTTTGTTCGATTCGTTAAGGTTGTCGTATTTTTCATTAATTTGCTGTTTGAGATTTTCATTAAGTTGTAGCAATAATGCCATAAATCGATCCATGCCAAAATTAGCTGCTGTATTCTCTGTGCTGTGTGATGGTGTATCTGCATATGTCACGTTTTGTGTACCGGCAACCATTTGGGCATTATCTGATTCACAAAAAGGTTCGCCAATGGGATGTGCACTGTTGGTCACTACATCGGAATCAAATAGATTTGACGTGGTTTGTGTATATTTTCACCTTCGTTAGCAATATTTATCTGTTCACTGTGTAAATTTTGCTGATCAGGTGTGTTAAACTGGGCAGCGTTCATTGTAACGGAAAGTGCCGCGTCATCAATTGTCGTTAAATTAACAGAGGACACAATTGAATTTGTTTGCTCATCATTAGCATTAAAATCATTACTAGTGATCGGCACGCACTGATTATCTGTAATTAGAGGATTATCACTATTACACTGGGTGTCACAAGTATTATCGGTCAAATTATTTGAGTCGGCTATTTCACTCATTGCACATCGCGATGTGCTGTTAACAGTTTTTCGTGGCATTTTTCACAAATCAAAATTAAGCACAAAAATGAAACAAAGACGAAGCAAAAATAGAACAAACAATTACAACAAAGAGCAATAAATTGCTGATGATCTGTGAAAGAAAGAGTGACAAATTAGTAAATGCGTTGCGCCAGATGCAAACTGCATTTAAGTAAATAAGAGCAGATGTATGACTACTTTTCAGAAATTCACAAAGAAAATACGATCCTGGCCGGTTGTTGCCAAGTGTAACCTCCCCACAAAATTCATTCTTTCACATTTGTAACCTCCCTACAAAATTTCTTTGCCATTTTTACCTCCCCACAAAATTTCGTTACCATTTTAGTGTAACCTCAAAACACAAAAATTCCTAAACCTCTCAATTAAATTGTCGCTCACTTATAACTTTTCAGTAATTGACTGTGAATTTAACCTGGTAAATTTTGGACGTCAGCAGTGCTGCGTCATGGCCCTGAAAGATCATTCTGAATAAAAAGAGAAAAATTCTTACCTCAATGAAGTCGCCGGATAACGCATATATATCTGCTCTTACAATATTTTTTTTAGCACAGTCCTGTGCAATGCTGGCCGATAGATTTGTCATTTATGAAAGGAAGCAACTGATTTTTCTTTTGCAACAATCGGAATGATCATGGATTGGAGAAATTAGTAAATTCTTTAAATTGAAATAAATGCTTGTAAAAAATGACTTTATATGAGAAAGATTATTATTAGGACATTTTTAAAAGATTTACATGGGAGTTCAGATAACATTACTAGATATGCGCGAGGCTTTTTTTTACCTTATACAATAATACTCAGGCTCCGGCATCGCTGCACCGCGACCGGCCCAGCCAACACGATACACTATACCAGACCAGAACAGACTGCAGACTAGCCACTAGCAACAACTTACTGCTACAGCTACACAGTTCCTACTCAGTCAACACTGCTCTCTGGTCAGCGATTCGTTTATACCTTGAATATCGCAGGCAGCGCATGAGCAATACATCGAAATTACATATGCTCGGCCTCTTACAAGATTTAAATTAAACGTTCTAGAAGTCGTTCACACGGGAGAATCGTACAAACATACCGTAATTTGACCATGGGACAGACTAAGGTATGGATGACGTTGTAATAGGCAACCCTGGCGTAGAGAAACAACTGAAAGATTTGAAAGAAAATAAATCATCAGCTCCCGATGAAATCCCAATTCGGTTTTAAAAAGAATTCTTTACGGCATTGGCCCCTTGCCTAGCTTGCATATATCGTGAAACTCTCGCCGGGCACAAAGTCCCAAGCGACTCGAAAAAAGTGCAGTTGACTCCAATAACTATGTAATAAGGATAAAAGAACGGACCTGCAAAATTACAGGCCACTATCCCTAACTGCAGTTTGCTGCTGAGTCATTGAACATATACTCAGTTCGAATATAATATACTTTCTTGAGACTACGAAGCTTATGTCCAGCAATCAGCATGGTTTTAGAAAGTATCGCTCAAGCGAAATTCAGCTTGCTCTTTTCTCACATTATACACTGCAAACTGCGGTGAAGGGCAACAGTCGGATTCCATATTTCTAGATTTCCGGAAATAATTTGGCACGGTGACCCTTTGCAGGCTGTTAACGAAGTATATGGAAGTTCACAGACATACGAGTGGCTTGGAAACTTCTTAACTAATAGAACCCAGTATGTCGTCCTTGACGGCGAGTGCTCATCAGACACAAGGGTACCGTCTGGAGTTCCCAGGGAAGTGTGATAGGACCGCTGTTGTTGTCTATATACATAAATGATTTGGTAGACAGGATGGGTAGCAATCCGCGGTTGTTTGCTGATGATGCTGTTGTGTCCGGTAAGGTGTTGAAGTTGAGTGACTGTAGGAGGGTACAAGATGACTTAGACAAAATTTCTAGTTGATGAGATGAATGGCAGCTAGCTCTAAATATAGAAAAATGAAGTTATTGTGGCAGAGTAGGAAAAACAAACTTGTAATGATTGGATACAGTGTTAATAGTATCCTGCTTGACACAGTTAATTCGTTTAAATATATGGGTGTAACGTTGCAAACCTATATGAAATGGAACGAGAATGTGAGAACTATGTTAGGGAAGGCGAACACAGTACAAAGACTAGAAGCAAATTTCTAGTTCTAATAGAGTTAAGCTGTGTTTTATACGTGGAAGATATTCTTATTTCTTTTACTTAGTTCACGTTTAGGTAAATGTAAGTTGTGCATCTCTTTTCCAGTGAGTGTGATTCTCGGAGGTCAGCAGAGCATGCATCTGCCACTGCCGTAACCTCTTCCTCGGATGGTACGAAGATACAATCCGTCGACAATAGTGTCGTTAAAGGCAAAAATAATCAATAATTCCCCGAAGATCGGAAAATAAATCGGTCGTGTCCTTTTCAGATTAACCGTACCGGCATTATCTGGAACCATTTGGGGAACGACAGAAAATCTGAATATGGAAAATAGGATTGAGATTTGAACCCCTTCTGCTCCCTAATGGAAATCCGGTCGCTTAAGCACTGCGTCTAAGTTGCGTTCTTCCAATAGTTTTGTTGTACGACGGTTCAAATGTCAAACATTGTATATGCTTACAGGGGGAAATATCAGCCTCCTGAAGTACTACTCTGTATGTGTTGATGCTCTTGAATAGTGTCTCCAGATATTTCTACAAAGTAACTTTTTATTTGCAGCTGCTTTCCGACCTGTACTTCATACAACCAGCGGACTCCTTCGCTAGGGCCGTGGCGAACTCCAGCAACATACCAGTTTACTTCTATTATTTCAGCTACAACGGAACCGGCTCTATAGAATACGGTAAGTGGTCCTTACGACGCACTGCTTTTCATCTGCATCAACATCTACAAGTCACCTGATGGTGGGTGGCGCAAAGTACTTCTGGTACTTCTATTTGGTTCCCCCTCCCCTCCCCCCCCCCCCCCCTTGTCTGCACCATTCGTGAATGGTGCGTGACTGTCGATAAATCCCCGTATTATTAGCTCTAATTTTTCGAAATTTCACGTTGTAATAATTTCGCGAGACATATGTTGGAGGAAGTAATATGCTTTGTGTCAGACCTAATTCTCACGGAATTTCAATAGCAAATGTCTCCATAAAGCACTGTGCCTCTCTTGCATCGTCTGCGATTGGGGTTTGTTGAACATCTCCACAATGCTCGCGCAACGACTAAACGACCCCATGACGAAACGCGTCGCTCGTCCTTGGATCTCCTCTACCACTTCTATTAATCCAACTCGGTAAGAGTGTCAGACTCATAACTAACACTCAAGAATCCGTCGAACAATTTTTTTGTTAGCCTCTTCTTTCGTGGATCAATTCCTATGAATCTCAGCCTGGCATCTCCTTATCCAACTGTTTGTTTTATGTGGTCATTCTACGGAAGGTCGTTTCTGATATTTTAATATAGACACTGTTGCTAGCAGTTTGTCATCAACAACGCGACTGTACCCTAGTGAAATTCTTCTCCTACGTACGCTCATTATGTTACATTTCTTTACGCTCAGGCTCAACTCCCAGTCCTTGCACCATTCATCAACCCTATAGAGATCCACCTGTCTTTCGATACAGGCTACTGACGTTGCTACCTTGTTACAGACAACCACATCATCTGCCAACATATTCATGGAGCTTCCGATTTTACATATACATTTTGAGAAAAAAATTGAAACGCCCATAAGGGTAGGAGGAAGTTAAATGAAACTTCGAGGAAGAAAAGCGTATGTAATGTTATTTCATTGTTCACTAATCGAGTCAGATTTGAGCCATCTAGGTAATATGAACCTACTTTTCGGTAAGATGTTGCACCCCCTCTGGCCTGGCTGCGATGGATGTCATATAGCTGATGAATCCTCTCGTACAACAAGCTGCGTCACAAACGTTGTAACTGGTCCTCGATATCCTGGATTTTTGTATCGGAGCAGAGCTGATACCAGAGCTGGCCCAACACATGCTCTATCGTGGATACATCTGAGAATCTTATTGGTCACGAGAGTGCCTCAACATTACCACGTCATTTGATAGAGACACATGCCTTGTATGAACGAGCATTGCCCTGCCGAAAAATCGCACCACGATATTGTCGCATGAGACTTGAGAAGGCAGGATGTTTGTGACGTACCGCTGTGTCATCAGAGGTCCCTCAACCGTTACCAGCCGTGTCATAAAGTCATACCCGACGGCTCCCCAAACCATGACGCCTGGAGTGACCCTGCAGAGGGCTTCTAAACCGTTGGAAAACTGGGACATTTCCCCAGGATGCCACTGTTCTCTCAAAGATGGTTATGCTGGGTTGTGCACACCTATTGTTTATCTCCGAACACCGTTCACCCCATGGACCCACATTCCATTCTTCCCAGTCATGGCATCTCTCCAAATCCAGCATTGTGTTTTGTGTTGTTAACGGCAGTCTACGCATGGGACAAAGACGTCGTAGTCCGTGTTCTGTATACTCCAACCAGCTGTTAGTTATAACCCAGAATGTTGTAGGGGGTTTATTACTTCTTCTCGAATGGCGGTCACAGATGTGGTGAGGTTACGAATGATTGATTCACATTACGGCGATCCTCCCCTGTGATGGCCAGACTTGTTGGAGCGGCGTCTTGACGACACGTCAGCCGGCCCTGGTGTTCTCACGCAGTCCAACATCCGAATGTCCCACAAATCTGGATACTGCACGACTTGACAGATGGGCCGAAGGAGCCCCACTTTGAGGCCCCTTTCACACTCTCTAGGGTCTTCATAACGCTGCCTCATTCTAGTACGTAACATCTCCATGACCTTCACAGTGATCATTCAGGCCCCTTGTATACTGTGCCAGTCTAGTAACAATACTTAAGATGAACAGCAGCCGGCCAGCGGTTCTAGGCGCTTCAGTCTGGAACCGCGCGACCGCTACGGTCGTATGTTCGAATCCTGCCTCGGACATGGATGTGTGTCATGTCCTTAGTTAGGTTTAAGTTGCTCTAAGTTCTAGAGGACTGATGACCTCAGTGCTTAGAGCCATTTGAACCATTTTTTGAACGAACAGCAACAGCACTAATGCGCTCTGGTGATCTTTCTGCTTGTTTACAAGTCTAATCATTTACATACCAGCCGATATTGTGTATGTGTACGAAGTAACATAAACATGCGACGACGTCTTCAGGATGCTTCACTAGTGTGTTAGGCAGTGTATGCACTGACGGAAAAAAAATCGCAGGTAAAACTTCTCCTATTACGCTGCTGAATACGCCCATCATGTTGTTCCAGCCAATCATGCGGTACGACAATTTTTTACTTGTCAGTTGCCCAGCCATATAGCAGTCGAAAGTAGCAACTGTCTACCTGTCTCTGGAAAAAATGTTTCAGATGACTGTATTTAATATTTCAGTATTGGTGTAATGTTATTTCAGTGTCATCATAGTGAGCGAGCATCTAGCCAGCAATTCTGCTGCATGAACAGTGGAGCAAAAACCGCTATCTAGATGGATATTCATTATTATGACAACGGAACGAAAGAGCATAGGATGGATCTATATCAGAAGGTGTTAATCGTTTCTCGCATAACTGTCCGGATCACGCTATTGACTTTGCTGACCATTTGTCTGTCAACAAGGATTCGGCCTCTTTCAATCTGCTATGCCACATTCCCTGAATTCGCGGTAATTCTCTAATATAATTCAGCACCGTCTTCCACGGCACAAACGTATATATTGTGGTCTCTAATTGTCAGCCGTGTTAAGGAGAAATACCTTCCTACTTTTTCAAGTTCTGGTTCATTACTATTGATCAATGATATTGCAATAGTTATGTCGTGATCTCCTGTGAATGCTAAAGTTCGATCGTGTTTGTTGGCAATGTATCTAGTTTGTTAGCTCAGGGGTAAGTAGCTAATACAGTTTCCGAGGCAGTTTTAGAACACCATCTTGAGACTGTTTGTCCCTGCTATCCATTCAAAAATCATGCCTCTAGCAACGCATAGTTGACAGACTGAAATATTCTCCTAACCACTTCCGCATGATCGAAGATATTATACGTTATAATCATGTCGCTCTCTTCAAAGCGTTCACTTTTTTTTGTGTAGGTGACGACAGAAAAAAACAAATTATTATTTGGTGTTTCTAGTTTGACGCAATGGTGGAGTAGTTAACATACTGGACTCGCATTCGGGATGACGACGGTTCAATTCCGCGTCCGGCCCCGTGACGGTTCCTGTGAAAGGGCAAGGCCGACTTCCTTCCCTGTCGTTCCCTAATACGATGAGTCCAATGACCTCGCTGTTTGGTCTCTTCCCCCAAACAACCCAACCCAACCCTCCCCGCCTTGCCGATGAGTATTGCATCCGAAATGTGAGATGTAGCGGGTATAACTTGCCGCTTTAGTGCTATTCACAAGTGACGACAGTTCTGTAATTTTTTTTCTGCATGCTTCTGTAACATTTAAGCGGACACACTATTGACTATACGCTTAGCCTAAAGTAGCTGTAAGTCTCAGGCAGCAACCTGACGTAGTCTTCTTTGTACTTACCAATGTAGATCATGTCTGCCTTCATAAACGTAAGGATTTCCCCAGCATAAAATTCACAATCTTTGGTTTTCTCTTCCTTGAAAAACCACTAATTTTGTATTTAGCTGTTCTCAATATGGTCTGCATCGGTAATCGAATCATTCTATTTAGTACTTCTCTGGCAATAAGAAACAACGACGTCGTGGCTCCATCGATTACCATTTGCATACTTAACACATTTTTATTGGCAGACTGAACTATGTTGTTGAACAGTTAGCGTCAGCTAGAGAAACTGTTGCACATTCTACCACGATTTTTTAACAGAAGTACTGACAATTCATATGGACCTGTTTAGCATTTTTCATGAAAAATATAGTTAGACCTTGATAGTCTGAAACATTCTCAAATATAGCTGATGTAAAAATATTTTGCAGGTATGATGCATGCCGGGGAAACCGCGTATCTGTTTCCGAAAGGCATACTGGGACCAGACACGGACCCTAACTCCAACGATGGGAAGGTGGCAAGTCAGTTGACAACACTGTGGACCAATTTCCCGAAATACGGGTAAGTCCTGCGAATAATGATTCTGATTACTTAGTTTTAGCTGACAATAGCGTCCTGAATCATCAGTCACTTGAAGAGAGTGTTAATGAGGCTGTAACAGCGCCAGACTAAGGCAAGAGGGCTCGTTCTCGTGAGGAAGTCACTCGCCGTAATACGATTTGCTGGCACAGCAGTGTACCACGCCACCCACGTGAGCTTCGATACAAGACGCACATGATACACTGAGGTGACAAAACTTATGGGATACCTCCCAACATCGTGTCATACCTTCTTTTACCCGGCGTAGTGCAGCAACTCAACGTGGTATGGACTCAATAAATCGATAAATCATTGGAGCTCCCCAGCACAAATGTTGAGCCATGCTGCCTCTACCGCCGCCCATAACTGAGAATGTGTTGCCGGTGCAGTATTTTGTGCACAAACTGACTTCTCGATTACGTCCCACAAGCTGTGATACCCGACTTCGGTCAGGGAGTTGACATGCGATTGTTTAGTAGTTGGAATAAAAGGATAAACTATAAAGCATAAGAGGTAAAAAAATATTGGAAACATACTCTAACTATTGACAATACTTGTTAAAGTATAAGAGGTAAAAAGTTGCTATTGATAACATATTCCGAGTATTTACAGTACTTCTTTACAAACAACATTTTTCCATTTTGTTATCCGAGGTATACATGTACAAATTTTTCGAATTTCCTACTCGACGGCAAGCTACGTATAATTGACCATGATAGAGGCAGGAGTCTTTGAGGTTGATGTCGCAGTATTTTAAGGTTTGTCCCTGATCTTTGTAGACTAATTTCATTGGAAATTCCAGGCTTTTAAAATGGAATGGCCGCTCAATAGATATCAGTAGTATTCTGGGGATAAATAGTGTGTGTGCTTTGTACTTTCCAGTCATGAGTTCGGCTTTGATGATGTTATTCTATAGCTGTTTGCCGATCATCCTTGTTCCGTTATATAGTTTTGGTGAAGTGAGATTTCTAAGTATTGTGATCTGAGATACAGCTTTAAGTCGAAGTCACTGTAAGGGCATTACTGCTAGTTGTAAAGAGTTTAGAAATTTTGTAGGGAAGTTAACACTTCCATCAACATCTATCATCGTGTTGATAGATTTGTATATTCTCTCTTCATCAGGAATCTTCACTTGAATATTAGAGTTGATATAGTCGACAATATTATTGTTAGCTGCCCTTTCGAATAGCCAGTCCGGATTGATAAAATTGTGAACAATGTTTGGATGAGTTTCATAGATGAGTTCGCTTTCAGAAATGGCTACGTTGCAGAAATCCCTGTTGAGTTTAATGAGGGCGGTCGTCTGGTCCGTACGATATGTGCCTTCGAATATTTGTACGATTGTTGAGTAAAATGACCTGTTGTTTCATCCTACGATGGTTCAGTTCTCATATTTGTTGTTAGTCGCAGTTTTCGTATGTGTGGCCAGAGAGGCGATCTTTTTCAACATGTATTGATCTCGTCTGATGGGCATAACAGGAAGCGTAGAAAATTTCCTGTAACTATGAATAGAGCTCCTCCGATCACTTCAGTTTCCTCGCAAAACTTGTAATATTCTGTCCATGGCTTCGAGTGATTTGTTATGAGCCATTGTGCATTTGTCCCAGAAAACAATTTAAGCTTGCTTTAGAAGTTCACCCCGTCCAGATGCTCTTGAGATGTTAGATACTGGTAATTGTTATTCGGCTATATTCAACGGTAGTTGTAGGGTGGAATGTGCAGTTGGTCTTCCTTCCATAAGTGTAGCTGCAGTGTCGGATGATGCCAGTGTAAGAACGATGCGCTGTTTAGCACGTATTTTCGCCAGAAATAGATTTATTAGAAACGTTTTCCTGGTGCCACCTTGTGCGTCCAAGTAAATAATTCCGCCATTGTTATCGTCAATCCGCGCAGTGATAACGTTGTTAATTTCCTTGTGATTGTCATTGAGGAGTGTTTCGTTGGAAGTTTAGCACACTGATATCATCTTTTCATGGTGTTTGAATCCCAAGTCGTACTAAGGTTTGATTGTTTATTACTAAACATTTGTCTTCTATTCGAATCAGTGTAGTTTCGGTCAACTGACAGTGGATTGACAATATATGAAGTTTAAGGAAGGTTCCTTCACATCAAATACTGAACTGTTAGTTAGTTGGAGTTTTGTCCTGTACACAAGCGTGTGTTATACACTTTCGAATAGTCACCAAGTGCAAAGGCCTGTGCAGTAAACGAGCCACGTTTATGGAACGACTGCAAATACGAACGACTGCAAATACACAGTACGCTTAGTACTGTAATAAATAGTCGATTTTTACACTACTTGACTGCTGTAAAATATATAATAGAAGCACGTGACAGTGATACATTCTACAACTAAAAAAATTACGTATTCAATTACTACGAATATTCCTTATGCTTTGTAACCTCCCAACAGAAAAAATATGTATGAAATTATCTATATATTAACATTTAGTGTAATCTCCCAACAGAATACTGTTCCGTAACCTCGCAATAATAACGTGACTAACCTCCCAATAAAAAAAGTGTGACTCATATATAACCTTTCAATAATTAACTGACTGTGAATATAAACCGGTAAATTTGTACGTCAGCAGTGCTGCGTCATGGCCCTCAAAGATCATTCTGAATAAATTGAAAATTCTTACCTCAAAGAAGTCACAGGATAACGCATATGTATCTGCTCCTATAAGAAATTTTTCTGGCCCAACCCAGTGCAATGCTGGCCGCTAGATTTGTCATGTATAAAAAGAAACAACTCATTTTTCTTTACGATAATCGGGATGACCACGGACTGCAGAAATTAGTAAATTCTTTAAATTCAGATGTATGATTGTCAAAAGTTAATTTTATAAAAAAGATTATTATTAAAAGATTTTTTAAAAGTACTTACATGGGACTTGATATAACAATAGTACAAATTTAGTTGTAACAATATACGCGCGACTATTTTTACCGTATACTACTTCGCTCAGGCACGACCGGCCCAACCGCCCGACTGCGAGCTACCGCCGCTACTGCCGACACAGCTCCTACTGCAGCCGATGCTGCTCTCTGGTCTGCGATTCTATTATAGCTTACATATCGCAGGAAGTGCGTGAGCAATCTATCGAAATTACATCTGCTCGAGTGCGCTAGCAATAAATCCCTCAGTCATTGACCTCCTACAACTTGATGTAACGTTAATCGGCGACTAGACTCCTGAAAATGTATAGTCATTACTACCCTTTTTGTGTTTTCCATGATACCGTTATTTTGTAGAAAGGTTTGTGTCATGCAGTCTTGCCATGGAGTAAATTACGGTAATATAGATTGGGCGTCAATTTACTCATTGAGACATTCTTTTCGCAGATGTTTCATGGATGGCAATAGAAAAAACTTCTAGCTAGATCTAGCCTGCATTCCTAATCAAATACACTCATCCGATTGGACGTCCGTGTACCACTTTCAAGAAGCCTTTTACATACTATTGGCAGTGACACTGATATTTCACTGTATTTATAAGAAAAGACCGAAGTTTTATTGAGCTTTCACTTCTGATGAGTAACATCGAATACAGATTATAGAATCTTGGTCTTTCTTGGCCTAATCTCCTATGGTTCAAAATCATTAACAAGGTCTACAATTTCCAAAAAGACAAGCATTTAACCACCTATCGTCTTCAGACTCAACTGCCTCTGTAGTTGCCACTGACCCACACTCACTGTTCATCCTTCCCTTATTCTCACAGGATCTACTGGGTTCCACTTTCTGACAACCAGTTGTCCTCCAGGTGCAATTCATGTCTATCACACTGACATTAATCTGCGTGTGGAACTTCTGTATAGCTGTACCTAGACAGTAACTTATCAACTTTGGTGTCCACTTTCTTAAATGTTTTAGAACATGGTTTTTATTTCTTATTCCTGATTTGTGACAAAATGCTATTGTTCTTCATTATAGTTTGCTGTACACTAAAAATTTTGGTTCAGCTCGCGCACAGATACAAAATAAGTGCAATGTTGGAGTTATTAGAGAGCAGCGTAGTTGTAGGTTATACTTTTCGCGGCTGCACATGTTATATCACAGAACTGTCATTCGTTTTCCAGGGATCCGGCTCCATCTGGAAGTCCAGTGGTGTGGGAAAAGTTGACGGCGACTGCATCCAACTATCTGGATATGAAATTGGAATTTGTGAATCGTCAAGACTTCCTTAAGGAACGGATGGATTTCTGGAGAGAAATACTGTCTTCCTGATGAGTTATATGCTATGATATTCTTTGCCATGTACAACTCAGTGATAAATAAACATTGATCTGTTAGGTTTATAAAACAATAAATCATTACAATTTAAGTCTCATTTCCGTTAACAGTTCCAGTTCACAGCTTGTCTTTGAAAATCCTGTTTTATATGATAAATGCACTACTACGCTCACTGAAGTCCACAAACATTTTTCGAAATTTTTAGATGCTTACCACTCTAACATGTGCATTCTGAATACAAAAACCACAGTGCTCATCTGTTTAATTTCTCTTTCGTAATTATTTAAATAAATCCTTTACAAAAATGTGAAGTTGTACAGCTTATTGCCAACTGGTTCTGCTCCAAGAACTTACACGTCACACTTCGCAGCTCTAGAATCAGCGAGACAGCTTTCTGAAAAACTTAAACAGAGAGATACTCAAATTGTCATTTGTAGGGCGATCCATAGGTGTTAGATCGCTTTGTAAAACAAGCCAGATGGATAAACAGAAATTTAGTGTTTGCTGGGTGAGGGAGAAATCCTGTGAGACTCTGTTACCAACTAACTGGTCATCTGGGAGCCCGCCATGTTGGACGCACCTCGTAATTTTCAGATCAGAAAGGCGTCATTTGACATAGCAGACAGACAGAAATCAGCACGAGAAAACAGTTGCGCCCTTCATTTGAGCATAGGTTTATCAATTCTCGCCTTATTTAATATTTTGTCTGAAGCATGCAAATGCTTGTGACAACACATAACGGCTACACAGTGTACCAGACGTGTTCTCTGGCAAGTTAAAAGACTGTCGATACCCTCTTCATCCATTCCTCATGGACTTTAACCAACACATGCACCCGAACGCAATCTCAAATATCTACAGAGCGCTTCCTGAGGTGCGCAAAGTTTTTTATCTTCACTGCATGCACAGTTACCTTCACATGCCTCCACAGAGAGACCGCTAATGGACTAAGATCCTGTGAATGCGGCGGTCACTCCTCCAAATCTCTACGACACACCAATTTTGAGGGTAACTGAATATTCAGATATGTCTGGGAACCCAGATAGTGATATGGTGTGGCATCATCGTCCTGTACAAACGTCTTCAAACATCAGCGACGGCAGAGCTTCTTCATCTAACAAGTATTGCAAACGGACTACTATTAGGATAACCTGAATGTAAAAGGGCCTGACAACACGAGAATACCATCTTCAATATCTAACTATCGCTTTCGAAGTAGAGGAGAGTGTTGTACCTAGAGGATAGTGTACCTAGGAACACTTGATGTTTCCTGGTCTATGTTTCAATCTAGTGGCTGATTTTAGAGTCACATGGAGAAATGCGCACCAGAGAATGGCATAAGCAGTTTCCGGAATTTTATACTGTTTTTGTTATTATGAGACATGAGGTTGTGTTTTGTGGAACATTTGTAAATATAACGAGAGCTAGATATATAGTGCTCTATGACATATTAAAGCAATATGGGGATACTATTAATTATTACTATTAATTATTCAGTTACAGAGTTTTATGGTGAGTAAAATTCTGTAAATTTTAATACTACGAGGGCGAGTCAAATAAAAGCCTTAAATATTTTTTAAAAAATATTATTTATTGTGCAGAAGTGGTACAAAGCTGTATCACTTTTCAACATAATCTCCCCCACGCTCAATGCAAGTCCTCCACAGCTTACAAAGTACATAAATTCCTTTAGGAAAAAATTCTTGTGGTAGTCCGCGCAACCACTCATGCATCGCGTGGCGTACCTCTTCATCAGAACGGAACTTCTTTCCTCCCATTGCGTCTCTGAGTGGTCAAAACATGTGGAAATCACTTGGGGGCAAGGTCTGGTGAGTATAGTGGATGAGGAAGACACTCAAAATGCAGGTATGTAATTGCTGCAACTGTTGTATGGGCAGTGTGGAGCCTTGCACTGTCATTTTGCAAAAGGACACGTCGCTTTGATTTGAATACAGGCCGCAGATGATTTTTTAGGAGATCTGTGTATGATGCACTGGTGACAGTGGTCCCTCTAGGCATGTAACTCTCCAAAATGATGCCTTTTTCATCCCAAAAGAGAGTCAGCAAAACCTTCCCTGTTGATGGTTCTGTTCGAAACTACTTTGGTTTTGGTGATGAGGAATGGCGCCATTCCTTGTTCGCTCTCTTCGTTTCCGGTTGCAGGATGTGAACCCAGGTTTCGTCCCCAGTAACGATTCTTGCAAGGAAGCCATCACCTTCTCGTTCAAAGCGCCTAAGAAGTTCTTCACAAGCATCAACACGTCGTTCTCTCATTTCAGGAGTCAGCTGGCGTGGCACCCATCTTGCAGACACTTTGTGAAACAGGAGCACTTCATGCACAATGTGGTGTGTTGACCCATGTCTAATCTGTAAACATGCTGCAATGTCATTGTGTCACTCGGCGGTTTTCCTTCACTGTGGCTTCAACTGCTGCAATGTTCAGTGGAGTCACAACTCTTTGTTCCTGACCTGGACGAGGAGCATCTTCCACTGAAGTCACACAATTTGCGAACTTCCTACTCCATTCGTAGACTTGCTGCTGTGACAAACATGCACACCGTACTGAACCTTCATTCGACGACGAATTTCAAAAGCTTTCACGCCTTCGCTACGCAAAAACCGAATAACAGAACGCTGTTCTTCCCTGGTACAAGTCGCAAGCGGGGCGGCCATCTTTTATACTGATACTGCAACGGTATGTGTGCATCTGCACTATGCTGCCACCTACAGGCCATTCTGCACGCTGTTTGTAGTACGCTTACCAACTCACAGGATAATGGCGCGAAATTTCGATTTGTTATTACAGATTTAAGGTTTTCATTTGACTCACTCTCGTAGTTACATATCATGTGGACAGTTAAGTCATTTTCATGGGGTGTGCAGCATCTTGTACCTTCAAGCAGAAGAAGATTTTCTACCACGCAATACGTGACTTTTGCTAATTAACAGAGCTTTTTGAATGTCTTTAGAATTTTCTCTGCCTTGGAAATAGAACTTCGTGTTTGTTGCCAGCAGTGTCTATTTCAGGAAGTTTTTAAGCTCTAACTGGTTTTTGATAACAGTTCTTCTTAATTTCCTTTCACTTAATGATTATTGGTATGTAGCACAGTAATAATGTCAAAAAACTAGAACTCAATCAGAACAGGCCTCGAAAGGCCCAGCGGTATCGACCGAGTGCGATGTTATCCTCAGTCGATATGTGTCATTGGATGCGAATATGGAGGGTCATAGGGTCAGCACACCACTTTCCCAGCCATTGTCAGTTTACGTCACGGATCCGCCGGGTCTCAGTCAAGTAGGTCCTCAACTGGCCTCACAAGGGCTGAGAGCACCTCGCCTGCCAGCAGTGCTCGGCTGACCCAGAGCTGACAGCGCTTCAGTGATCTGACGGAAACCGGAGTTAAGAGTCCGCACAGGAGATGGTGGCTCATGCGCAGTGACCGGTTTTCGTCCAAAGTGCTAGGCGAGTTCATTCGCCTGTTTGGAAGGGGAGGCAGATATTGTTTACTGGCTTTCGGCCAGTCGGCCCTCCTCCTGCAATATTTCTCAAACGATTTTACAGAAACTATTTGGCAAGGACCTTTCACTTATGCGTTACTTACGGCTTTATATGTCAGCTTCATAATGACGTGCCCATCGTTTCGTTAAAGGTTAAAGTTACGTATTTGCATTCAAGTAAGACACTGTCCAAAATTCGAAAAAGTTCGCAATGAAAAATAGGTGTAGTCATGGTTTTGCGTTTGGTACATATTACCTCGTCTCAAATTTAGCTAACGAACTGAATTTTTATTTGGAATTGATTGGAGATCTCTGTCGGTCACCAATTTCGAGAAAATTAATTTGGCGTTGCAGATTCATTTGCGAACGCGTACAACAGCGATAAAGCCAGAATGAAATATCCGCAACGATGCATGAACCTTGTAACGGATATTGTGAAAAAAAATCACGCAAAGATTACACTGTCAAAATATTACACTACTGGCCATTAAAATTGCTACACCACGAAGATGACGTGCTACAGAGGCGAAATTTAACCGACAGGAAGAAGATGTTGTGATATGCAAATGATTAGCTTTTCAGAGCATTCACGCAAGGTTCGCGCCGGTGGCGACACCTACAACGTGCTGACATGAGGAAAGTTTCCGACCGACTTCTCATTTACAAATATCAGTTGACCGACGTTGCCTGGTGAAACGTTGTTGTGATGCCCCGTGTAAGGAGGAGAAATGCGTACCATCACGTTTCCGACTTTGATTAGGTTCGGATTGTAGCCTATCGCGATTGCGGTTTATCGTATCGCGATATTGCTGTTTGCGTTGGTCGAGGTTCAATGACTGTTAGCAGAAAATGGAATCGGTGAATTCAAGAGGGTAATACGGAACGCCGTGCTGGATCCTAACGGCCTCGTATCACTAGCAGTCGAGATGACAGGCATCTTATCCGCATGGCTGTAACGGATCGTGCAGCCACGTCTCGATCCCTGAGTCAACAGTTGGGGACGTTTGCAGGACAACAATCATCTGCACGAACAGTTCGACGACGTTTGGAGCAGTATGGACTATCAGCTCGGAGACCATGGCTGCGGTTACCCTTGATGCTGCATCACAGACAGGAGTGCCTGCGATGGTGTACTCAACGACGAACCTGGGTGCACGAATGGCAAAACGTCATTTTTTCGGATGAATTCAGGTTATGTTTACAGCATCATGATGGTCGCATCCGTGTTTGGAGACATCGCGGTGAACGCACATTGGAAGAGTGTATTCGTCTTCGCCATACTGGCGTATCACCCGATGTGATGGTTTGGGGCGCCGTTGGTTACACGTCTCGGTCACCTCTTGTTGCATTGATGGGACTTTGAACAGTGGACGTTACATTTCAGATGTGTTACGACCCGTGGCTCTACCCTTCATTCGATCCCTGTGAAACCCTACATTTCAGCAGGATAATGCACGACCGCGTGTTGCAGGTCCTGTACGGGCCTTTCTGGATACAGAAAATGTTCGACTGCTGCCCTGGCCAGCACATTCTCCAGGTCTCTCACCAATTGAAAACGTCTGGTCAATTGTGGCCGAGCAATTGGCTCGTCACAATACGCCAGTCACTACTCTTGATGAACTGTGGTATCGCGTTGAAGCTGCATGGGCAGCTGTAGCTGTACACGGCATCCAAGCTCTGTTTGACTCAATGCCCAGGCGTATCAAGGCCGTTATTACGGCCAGAGGTGGTTGTTTTCGGTACTGATTTCTCAGGATCTATGAATCTAAATTGCGTGAAAATGTAATCACATGTCAGTTCTAGTATAATATATTTGTCCATTGAATACCCGTTTATCATCTGCATTTCTTCTTGGTGTAGCAATTTTAATGGCCAGTAGCGTAATAGAAGAAGTCAAACACTTCATATACACTGATGAGCCAAAACGTTATGACCACTGCCAACCGCGAGGTTGAGTGCCTGCTGCTAGTGCTGGGGGCCTGTGACGCAGTGAGGAAGACAGACGTTGCCCTTCCTGATATTTCAAGCGATTAGGATATTAAACAAACTATGAAATGAAAGACAAATAAGATAATAATTTCATTATTCTTTATTTTGGAATTTTTCTAAGAGCAATTCGTTATAACCAATAATGTTTGTTTAATTTTATTTCAATGCGAGTTGATGAAAAATATTTTTAGCCAATTCCTGATGAGTATAAATGAATAAACTTCACGGTTTTCCAACGCGAGAACACGCCACATATAATTGGCCATGTGAAAAGAACAGATTTTCTAGATCCAACCCACAAATCGACTTTGTTTGACCTTATGACTTATTAATAGTCATCGTAAATGCCAAGCGAATTGGAAATTGTAGACGTCTGAATGGAATGGTGGAGTCTGAAGGGATCATTGGGATTCGTGGCAGGAGAACAACTTCACCTTCAAATTTGCCGTTCAAAATTGTAGCTTCAAGAACATTGCCCATAATTTTCTTATGACTAATCTTGTACCGTTGCAAAGCTTAGGTGCATTTAAATTCTGAAGCAAAATGATAGGTGAGCCAATTTTTATTCGCAAGTTATGTGGTGGCATTCTTGGTAAATCCAGCGACTTCAAAAACTCAACTGGATAGTTGACTGCATCGTCAGGAACGATAACAGTGGTGATCGATTTGAACAATATCTCATTGCCGGGAAATGATTGTTGTATTTTGAAGTTAGTAGCGTCAACATCGATATTTTTTGCGGCTAAAGTAGCTCGTTCACGAAGCCACGCATGATTAATATTATTAGCTTGTAAATCTGGAAATATGCTTTCAATCAAAGCATCTTTCGTATTTGACATGTTGCAGAAACTGTCTGGCAATTTGATGCATTGTGTGCCTCCATGCAATGGTATTGTTCCATTTCCAATGTTAAGCAATTGTTCGGAGAATCATAGTGCCAATGGATCGTTTTGCAGTTGAACACGTATATTTGTGTTAAGATGTAATGTACTGACATTTCGCCATAGATAAGATTGTTTTATACATGCGTTAATTTCATCCGCATATGTAGAGCGTGGAATGACCAGCAATGTCTGTCTAATATCACCGGACAGCAGCAGTAAGGAACCACCGAGAAGTCTGGTGTTATTATTTAGATCTTGCATCATTCTATCGACAGCTTCGAGTGAATGCTTGTGGGCATAGTGCATTCATCCCAGAAAATAATTTTGCATTTTTGCAAAACCTTAGTCATACCGTAATGCTTTTTGATGTTGCACACTGCATCTGGATTCGTGTGAATGTTCAACGGCATCTTGAGTGCTGAATTTGCAGTCCGTCCGCCATCAAGCAAAGTGGTTGCAATACCTGATGAAGCTATTGCTAACGCAACATGATTTTGTGGTCGAATGCGCGCAAGTATTAGTGAGTTGAGAAACGTTTTTCCGGTGCCACCGCCGGCCATTGTGGTCGAGCGGTTCTAGGCGCTTCAGTCTGGAACCGCGCGCCCGCTACGGTCGCAGGTTCGAATCCTGCCTCGGGCATGGATGTGTGTGATGTCCTTAGGTTCGTTACGTTTAAGTAGTTCCAAGTTCTAGGGGACTGATGACCTCAGATGTTAAGTCCCATAGTGCTCAGAGCCATTTGAACCATTTGAACCAGTGCCACCTGGTGCGTCCAATAAAAAGAATCCACCTTGTTCTGCTGCAATTGACAAATTGATTCGATCGTATACATTTCTTTGTTCATCAGTGAGTAGTTGCTCATTATTCTCAACGAAAGTAGTTAAAGAGGCCGTATTGAACTGTTGTTTGCGCTGAATCACGCCGTCAATGATGTCTGTTGCTGGGCGGTTAGGTGAGGGCACACCAAAATGAATGAGTGGCATATTCGAAATCAGAATGCAAATATCTTCAATCTTTATTAGCGCCTCGCTATATATTTCCGGCGAAAAATCGATATTGGGTTCTTGATCAGCTATCCGAATGCGATGCAGAATGTCGTCGCTCATGGAATCTTTATATTTGTCCCAGAGGAAAGAAGCTAGAGATGGAAATAATGTCGTAAATAACATGGCGAATAATTGGCGAATTTGATGAGGCAAGGAACTCAATGCTGCATCTGCAAGTGTAATATCCCAATGTGTCGTACAAAATGCCATTGACTGTTCGCTTTGGATGGACTGTGTATAATCGGCCTAATGTATTTCCCATAAATATGCCGTTGTATCCATCAACCGGAACACCTCGCTTTCGTGATTCCCACTTTTTTTTTACTTTTGTTCCATGTGAAATATTGTGGCGCATCAGTATACATTAATGTCTTTGCGAATTGACCGGGAATCCCTGGTCGGTGGCATAGTTCGAAAAACTCACTTAATGTGGTTTTTGGTACTTTGTCTGCTTTGATGACGATCGTATTGTTTTCGTTTTGCAGTCTGTTTGAAACGGTAATGAACAACTGGAGCAACCGGTTGTGATTCTGTAAAAACGGATCTAAAATACCCACAATTTCTCGCACCTCCATCTGCTCGATGTGGTTGTACTCGCAGGTGCGTTTATTTGCTGCTCATCATCACCCATGAAGTAGATTTACAGAAATTTTGAATCGGTATCGGGCATCGGCATTAAAGAACGAATTTGATGATACACTTGGCCCTGAATCTTAAACGTTGATTGAAAATTACGACCATCCTAATTCTGAACGATTTTTGTTGCTCCAAATGATGTCATTTGAAAGCACGAACTGAATTTGCGAATTTTACGCAAAAACAATTTAGATTGAGATGTAGCTCCAGCCAATAGTGCTTTCAGTGGTTCTGGTGGCGAATTCAATGGTGGCAATACAACGTTTCCAGACGCGCAGCAGAAACCGGCGTTTGTATTTGTATTTGAGTGCATGACAGTGTTGGCATTGATTGTTCATAGCACCGATTACAATTTGTGACTGATGAATAGTCGATGTAAGACACATATTCAAGAGCAAGCCGAAGAAGTGATGCACGTGTCAATGCGCGATGCTCTTGCAGACGCTGTTGTTCACGTGTTCTGAATGTGTCGGTGACTCGTTGACGGGCCTGTCTTCGTCTCAATGCGTTAGCTCGAAGGCGTTCGTTGCGTCGCCCTTGACTTTCATTAGCACGTCTGACTGCAGACTGGTTTCTTAAATTTTCACTCTGCGTCTATTGATCTTCTGCCGATCTCTTTAACCGACGGTTCTGGACTAATTGTGAATTCTGAGTCCGTCGACTAATATTTCCTCCTCGTCCACGAAGACGTGGCATTGTTTTATATACGTAATTTACATGTGAATATAATAATATTCACTGAAATGCGACACTTGAAATATCAAAAGACACCGTACAAAAAATTAAAATGTCAAAAAACCGAAACATATTTAATACAATACACTCAAATTAAAATGTCGAAAAATAAACGAAATACTGTGCACGTAACTTATATCTGAATATAATACGCTTAATATTGCACAAAAAAATGCAACGCCACCTACCGTGCTGATTTAATAATGTACATTTTCCAGGCCCCCACTTGAATGCATTCACAAAAATTCATTCAAATCGATCCAGCCGTTTAGTTGCAGTATAGATAAATAACCTAGATACCGACTGCAGCGCCATCCACGATGTCGTGAAATAACTTGTATGTGAATATAATACACTTAATATTCACTGAAATGCGACACCTGAAACGTCAAAAGACACCGTACAAAAAAATTAAAATGTCAAAATAACGGAACGTATTTAATATAATACACTCAAATTGAAATATCGAAAAATCAACGAAATACTGTGCGCGTAACTTATATCTGAATATAATACGCTCAATATTGCACAAAAAAGAAAATGCAACGCCACCTACCGTGCTGATTTAAGAATCTAAATTTTCCAGGCCCCCACTTGAATGCATACACAAAAATTCATTCAAGTCGATCCAGCCGTTTAGTTGCAGTATAGATAAATAACCTAGATAACAACTGCAGCGCCATCTGCCGGGGTGATTTGTGAATCTGAACCATCCAGGGCGCCACCCAAACGAATACAAAAAAATTCATTCAAATCGGTCCAGCCGTTTAGGAGGATTTCAGTGACATACACGCATACAGTAGAATTATATATATATATATATATATATATATATATATATATATATATATATATATATATATATATATATATATATATATATATATAAAGATCTTTAAGTGCGAATACAACTTACGATCTGCATCCTTCAGCAATTTGGAGGGTCAGGAAATCCATGGCAGCTCACAGAACCTTTTTTTCCGTCTATAACCGCTGAGGAAGACTGTCGACAGACTACATATGCTCGAATTTCTCTTATTTTGGCGTCGTGGTTAGCACGTAAAATACATGCTGGACTATGTAACGTTTGCTGAGTCTGTTTAGAAAGTAGTCGGTCAGGATGTCCATGATGTACGATACCTTCATAGTAGCTTTTCCTGAGTATCTCAGTCTCACTCCCAGATGATTAGCAAGGTGAAGTACATCCCTCTTCCCTGAATTCTCTCTCTCTCTCTCTCTATCTCTCTGTCTCTCTCTGTCCCATTGAACCAACGTATAAGAATGTAAGATCGCCCAGTGTTACTTAAACATTCCTCGAACTAATTATTTATGAAATTTTCGATTGTGATATTGAGTCTGGGATCCGCTTCGCCGTAAACAGATATAAACAGTCATACTACATTAAATAGCTAAATACACGAAGGTATTTCACTGTTACAGCTCATCGGATAAATATTGGTGACACGAGTTGGTAGTAGGCAACCAGTCGCAATGCGTACAGTTTCATTCAACGCTGTACCCACCTGTCTGGCAGGTGTGAAATTTCACCAGACTGGTGCCTCGTATTCTGCTGCAGAGAAGCATAATGTCATGGCAGATGTACGGAGCACGTGTAGCTGTGAGGCCCAGGTGTGCCAGTGAGTTTACATATGCTATTTAGCTTTGTTTCTTCGCAATGATTTTCGAATATGAGACTAGAATCCAACTTTACTTCCAGGCATTTCGGAGTATCGTAGAGGCTTGATAGTTTCCCTCTTCCGGTTTCTTAGATGAAAGGCGACAGCCTATATCTTTCCGGGGTATGGCTTGAGGTGTTTTTCATTATCATACTTGCCGAGATCTTCGAAATCCGCCATAAGCTTCATCTCCACTTCTTCAAAGATTTTGCCTTGAGCTGCAGTTGCCGTGTCTTCTGCATGAATACCCTGATCGGCCAGAGCATTATGAACGCCTGCCTAATGGCCAGAAGTCCTACTTTGGCGCGGATAACAGCGCCGAAGCGTCGTGGCATGGAAGCAGTGATGCCTTGGTAGGTCGCTGGAGGGAGTTGGCATCATATCTGTCCACACAAGTCACATAATTCCCGTGAATTCCGGGGAGGGGCGATGAGTTCTGACGCCACGTTAAATCACATCCCAGATGTGTTCGGGTGGGTCCAGATAGGGCGAGTTTGGGGGCCAGCACATCAACTGGAACTTGCCATTTTGTTCCTCGAACCACCCCATCACACTCCTGGCCTTGTGACATGGAGTGTTTCCTAGCTGAAAACTGCCTCTGCCGTTGGGAAACATGACCATATTAATTGGTTCAAAATGGTTCAAATGGCTCTGAGACTATGGGACTTAACATCTGAGGTCATCAGTCCCCTAGAACTTAGAACTACTTAAATCTAACTAACCTAAGGACATCACACACATCCATGACCGAGGCAGGATTCGAACCTATGACCGTAGCGGTCGCACGGTTTCAGATTTATTAATTGGTGCACGTGGACTGAAACGAATGAAAGATTCACATTGGGCGTCAAGGTACCAAGCACGAACTTCACTGTACCCATGGATAGCAACGTGAATGTTCCGCAGCCGCCGCCAGCATGTCTCCATACTGCAGTACAGGTGTCAAGGGGCTGTTCCTCTAGAAGACGGGATTCATCAGACCATGTTACGTTCTGCCACTGCGCCAACGTCCAGTGCCGATAATCACGTGCTCTTTTCAGCCATAGATGCCGATGTCGTTGTGTTAACTTTGGCGCATGCATTGGTCGTCGGCTGCGGAGGTCCATCGTTAGGAGTGCTCAGTGCACTGTGTGTTCAGACACACTTACACTATGCCCAGCATTAAAGTCTGGTATTAGTTCCGCCACCGTTCGCCGCCTGTCCTGTTTTACTAGTCTGCCCGTCCTACGACGTCCAACATCTGTACTGAGGGGTGGCCGACGGCACCCTCGACACCTGTACATGGTTCCACTTTGGTTTCTCCCAGAGTTGAAGACACTCACCACAGCACTCCTAGAGCACCAGACAAGTCGTGGAGTTTCTGAAATGCTCGTGTAGAGACTCCGGGCTGTCAAAATCTGCCCTCGGTCAAACTCAGATAGATCTCACGCCATCCCCATTCTGCACATGGACAGCACGCTCACTGATCCTACACGCACCGTGCATATCTCTGAGTAGCAGTCATTCAGTCCTCACCAGGTGACGCTGCTATCGCCTGGGCGGCTTTATGTCAATAGTTGCTTGTCGGTCATAACGTTCTGGTTGATCAGAGTTTTTTTTTTTAGGGTTGTTTGGTTGGTCGTTAGTGGAGATGTTGTGCAGCGGTACACTAACCCACCAGAGAGGCCGCTCTTCAAGGTCTATCGTCGGTTCTTCTTATTATGCAGAAAGACAAAAAACCTCCTGGTGTGCAGCAAACACTGGGTGAACTGTGTTGAACAGAAGTCTTTTTTGACTGAAAATATGTTTCTACTCAACTTATCGTGGCTGCTTACAGATCTATGGATGCTATTTCCAATGTTTGTCCTCTTTCATACTCATCTTCTATGTACTGAATCAGATTAATGATTTGACCACCGCATGGGCGGAAAACTGACGGCCCATCCACAGAATAACAGCCACAAAACGCAAAAAAATAAACAGGAAATCGTTCCCAGACATATCCTGTTCAGACACGAACCACAAAACCTAAGTTAAGGTCAAGGATCAGCTTCATCTACACAGCATCAGCAATCCTATCAGCATCTGAAATAGCCAAACAGAGATCTGGCGAAATTCATTAACCGAAAGGAGTGGGGAGGCAGTCAAAGAGGAACCTGCCGCGGAATTTCATCTTCCGTACGTGACATGAAAGGAACCGATTGAGGACAGGACTGTCACAATCCAACACGAGCTTCAGTGGGGCTTCATTCTGCGAGTGTGGTGACCTGCTGGACCTACAACATCTCCTGGTCTGCAGAAACCTGACCGATCTTTGCACCACGCAAAACCTTCGTTCACCAAGTGATAAGACCATAAAGATATAGGAATTCTGGACCTTGCTGTCCATCCAATAGAAAATCACCAATCCGCAGTGTCTTGCAGAATTCTGTTATTTTTTGTATTACCAAATTGTATCTTTATTTGTTTCATTGAATTTTTATTGTTTCGCGTCCTAGACACATATAATAAATAAAAATTGACTCATTGTCAACTGCACAATCATCTAGTATCGGACATTTTAGTTTATTTAGAAGCTTTACATGACATCTCTTCATAGACTGCAGGAAAAAGTTAGTACATCGTTTTAGAGGTTTCCAATTCACGCAAGATTTATTGTTGCAACAGTGCATGTGGAGTACATGAAATGATCAGAGATCAATAGCACAAGTAGTTTTGAGGTACCAGGTATCGACCAATGCTGAAACACCCACATTAGTGCGTGGTGTAGCCTCCGATGAAGGCGCTGACTATGCCATCCAGTCTATCGTACCATTGGTGAATACTGTCGTGGGATACGTTATGCCACGCCTGCCCGACTATTCACGTAGTTCTGTAAGGTTTATTTGTTAACGAGTCGCACGAGTCGCTTCTCGTCCTATCATGTCCAACACGTGCTAGATTGAAGACGAATCAGGAGATCGTGATGGCCAGGGAAACTCCTGCACATCTTGCAGAGCACGTTGAGTTTCACGGTCAGTGTGTCAACGAGCATTGTCCTGTTGGAGCAACACATCACCTTCCTGTTGCAAGAACGGCGAAAGAAGAGGTATAACAATATTCTGCCTGTACTGAGCGCTGGTTAGCGTCCCTCCAGGAACACCGCAGATGAGCTTGCGTTGTAGCTTATCACACCCCAGACGGTAATGTCCGTGATGTGGGCAATGTGTCTTAGACGAATGCACTCTACCAGACGGTGCTCACGAAGTGTACATCGTACGCGTAGCGACCCCCACTTGCTTGCAGGCAGAATCTGCTTTCATCCCTGAAGACTGCAGAACGCCATTCCACCTTCCAAGGCAGCAGTCGAGCGGTGCCATCGAAGTTGTGACGTGAGTGAAAGACGGGCTAGAAATGCCCGTGCCTGTGGTCCTATTGCTGTCAACCGGTTCGCAACAGCTCGGTTGACATGTCTGGACTCACAAGCCCTCTTATCTGTGCTGTGGTAGCTGCACGGTCAGCCACTGCAGCCCTAATGTTTCTACGATCCTGGCGGGCGTCTCTGCTTCGTAGACGTCCAGAACCTCGTCTACGGGTGTGAGAATTTACCACACCCCGCCACTCGGAATGCCACAGTTTGATCCCTTTCAAACTTGCTGAGTTGGCTGCAGAAAGTACGAGTACGTCTTCTGAAATTCTTAACAGTTTTGCTGCAGGGGACCCCACAGAGCTATGGACATTATTTGCTACGTCATAGCTACACTCCCCTGTCGCTTACTGCAGCATTCGTACCACACCAACGTCTGGTACGCCAGAATTTACCTTCGCCTCTGATGAAGATGCCTCCCCGTTAAGAATCCCGCACGTGGTGCACATTTTTATGCAAGTCATTAAACCTTACTCTGAGAAACCTCCTGGACCTCATCAAAAAAAGGTTAGTTTTACAGTTTACGGGGTCGGTAATTGTGGAAATCGTGATGAGCACTATGAAGAAGTTGTTTGTGTTCTAGAAGATTCGTTAGAGTTCAACGTCCCATTGACGGCAGGGTCGTTAGGAACGGAGCACATAAAACGGCTCTAAGCACTACGGGACTTAACATCTGAGATCACCAGTCCCCTAGGCTTAGAACTACTTAAACCTGACTAACCTAAGGACATCACACACATCCATGCCCGAGGCAGGATTCGAACCTGCGACCGTAGCAACAGCTCGGTTCCGGAATGAAGCGCCTAGAAATGCTCGGCCACAGCGGCCGGCATGGAGCGCATACTAGCATTGGATAAAGATGAGACGAAAATTGCCTGTGTCTTTTTCAAGTGAATCATCATGACATCTCCCATAATGGATCTATAAAGAACGATGGAAAACCTAAATCAGGTTGATTGTACCCAGATCTGGATCTCTGCAAGCCCCCTTCCTTGAGCAGTTCACCATCCGCACAGCAAATCTGTGGGGAGAGTGAAGCATTATTTGGTAAACTGCTCTTTATAACTTTATAATGTCTCAAGACACCAACTGTACCCACTACGCCTCAACAATAAGTTCGATCATCAAGAAGCCTAATTCTGTTCACCGACATATCTAAAAGTACTTCAACGCGTCTCCCTGTTTCAGGAAACGTGCACAGAGTACTGTTAAAAGGCCATGAGGATGTAAAATATTTCACGCGTCCCTCCAGCAGCAGTCCTTTGTTCATCTGTGTAGTGAAACAGCAGCCGAGCTAAACAGAGTGTTACGGAATTGATAATAAAGAATGCAGATTACATCTGATGGAGTTCTATGGACCGTGCGTATTACGCTCCCAATTGTGTGATTCAGCGGCCAACACAAATCTCCAAAAGAATGAAACAAGTTTTCTATTGTTACACACTGTGGCTGTAGTCAACGGAATGCCCTCAGTCAGTCTCCGTGAACTTAGTCCTTAATGAGAGTACTCGTGACCGAGACAGGAAATGATTCATCTCTAACTTGTCTTACATTGTCACGCTCACTCACCTACAGATAAGTAACAACAACGATTACGTTAATCGCATGATACAGCACTCAGATATGGTGATATAAATGGCTACTAGAACATTAAAGCTGTTAGTGGCTTTAAGATAAATAATGATCGTTTCACGGAAAATCAGAATGTGTAGCCAACAAGAGCAATCTTTCTACTGAATGGGACTGATAGTGCGCTAAGAGGAACGTTTGCCATTCATTACTCTTTTATCGCTTATCTGTGTGCCCTTCAAACGCACAAACTTTGTATTTCTACTCCAATGGTTCACTTAATTTCCACACGTATTCTGTTAGTAAAAATAACTCATCTAAGATAATGTGCCTTCATTTAATGACTTGACTTCACATTGGCGATGTAACATCAGAATTTTCACTATCCCCCTCCACTTTATAAAAACAGCTGAAACTAGCATGCTATCAAAATTTTCCTCTGGTTGTTACAATCTTCTACAGACTTACGGCACAGACATCTGAACGAAAATAGTTATATAGATCTGGAAAATATGTGCATTGATGTTTTGTGACATGACCAACGAAGAAACTGCCAAATTAAATTTATTTTATGATTTGTGTATACCTTTGCAACTCGAATGTCAAATCAGACGAATGGACATGTTAAACCTAGTAAGATAAACATTCAAGCCGTAATAGCCAGATATTGTTGTTTCCTAAGTAACTTTTTCTTAGACTTTTCGTAAACCATCCCTCACTGAGCAGTTATTTCGAAAGGCATCTTAGATCGCATGGCTTTTAATGCACTGGACTTGAGATCCTTTGATTCTCTGTCTTTATTTAGCATATTCACGATGCCGCGTTTTGCCAGCATAGTATTCAGCCAGTGAAAGAATATCTTCCTTTTTCCTGTAGTCTTTTTTCGCTGTACCAAACACTTTGTCAGGAGGCATGTGGCTGTGACCGCATCGCAAAAGGGAAATAATGGACCGGCTCATTAAATTTTCTGCTCACTTCCATGAAGGCCGTTAGTGTGCACATTTTACTATATCTTAATTTTGACTGGTATAACAATCAGAAGATAAACGAATTTCATTTGGACTATTACTGGCTGGGACGTCTCAAGGCTTCTGAGAAAATCCAAAAGAGCAAAGGCTACCGGGTTGCACCCTTTCAGTCTTTCTGCTTCAAGTATAAAAAGCAATCCTTTTCTTTGTCTGTTCTCAGGAATAAGTCATAAAACACAAATTTTTCAGTTATACTTGTCTTTAATAGAGTATTTGACCCATAGAAAGCTCGGGTATTGGCTTATTCTGTGCTACATCAAAACACACTTTAACCAAATTTGGATTTTCCACCGTCATTATTGCATAGAATTTTTCATATGAAGTTTTTGCAACCTGTAGTTTCTTTATTAACTGATTCTTTTTCTGCAGATCATGTGCATTTTTTAATTTCAGTAGCCCAACATTTGCATGTTTAGCATGCACCTTTATGTGGAGTTTAAAATGACTATTCAACACAACGTTAGAAAATATGTTTGTCCTTCTATAGGCAGGCCTCATGATTCCCTTTTTTTTGCAGAAATGTTTCCACATTTGATTGCATTCAAATCGGATGGTAAATATCCTCTTTTGGATTTTTTCCTTGATTTGTGGCATTGTACAGTTATATGTTTTGATATAATTTTCATAGATTGTGTAACTTCTTTATCTTTACTCATGCTGCAATCACTCGGTCAGTTTTCAGTCAGTAACTTCTCTGTTACATGAAATTTATTGGCCAGATTTGAGAGTCTGTCTTTGGACGTCCTTGATGTTTTTTGAAATGTTGTGGTACTTCCAGGTACTCGTACCGTGTGGCCATATTTTTCCTTGCGCTGTACTTTATAGAACAGCATTTTTCCTTTTTGCTTCTTTCCCGAGTTCTCTACATTTTGTTGATGTCATTGCCATATATCTTAATAATAATGTGTCCTCGTCCGTTCCGTTTAAACTGTTCACATGTCGATGAAAAGTTGTGATATCCACATAACTGGGTCAGATGCTCTACATTCTTTTCTTCCTAAGACTTTTGGGTTCACTGGTATGTCTGGTAGCCCACGTGAACAAGCAATAGCTGTAAATTTCTTGTTCTTGCTTTTTTTTTTTTGGAAAACCTTTTCACATTATCATTGACAATTACACTTTACATTGGTACTAACGTACTGCAGTGTTATTAAAAAGTTTTCAGTGGCGTTGAGCAATACTATCCAAAAGCTTAAACCGCCTATTGACTGTGTTCTATTATCTTTATCTTTTGTATTATCCAGATTTCTGGTTTTATGCCATTATGAAGTACAAAACACAAATATAATAATACAGAGGCAAATAGCAGTTTACCCTCTAAAAAAGAATACATTGTTATTGACTGATAGCTTACAATGTTATTCTCCATTCTGGTCTCTCAGGCGCAAAGTATAGTTTGCCTTTATCGACTTTTACTTTATATGGCTGAGAGAAAATACCGAGTTTTGCAAAAACACAGTTTACGACACCCTGTAACAGCAGAAAATATGGGATTTCAACAAAACTGTTTCAACAGATCATGTATGAACAATAAGTTTGTTTTGTAAACACAAAAGTCTTAATTTTGAAAAACTGAGCATATGAAAAAACGCGTTCGAAAAAATGGTCCTCAGTACAAATATATGCGCTGTGCAGAGATTTAATTTTTTGGGACAATACACACGTCAAAAAAGTTTTGCATCACCTCGGTTCCGAGAGTTCCAGAACCTGTACAGAAAATTGGAATAGAAATCAACATAAACATCATTTCCGCCCTTCTTATTGTTCATGAAAACGACACGTTGCGTGTTGTACCACCATACAGTAAGACGTTCAGAAATGGTGGTCCAGATTGCTGTACACGCCATACCTGTAATACCCAATAACGCGCCCTCTTACATTGATGCATGCCTGTATTCGTCGTGGCATACTATCCACAAGATCATCAAGGCACTGTTGGTCCAGATTGTCCCACTCCTCAACAGCGATTCGGCGTAGATACCTCAGAGCGGTTGGTTGGTCACATCGTTCATGAACAGCCCATTTTCAATCTATCCCAGGCATGTACGATAGGGTTCGTGTCTGCAGAACATGCTGGCCACTCTAGTCGAGCGATGTCGTGATCTTCAAGGAAGCCATTCACAAGATATGCACAATAGGGGGGCGACTTGTCCATGATGACGAATGCCTCGCCAAAATGCTGCCGATATGGAACAACATCGCTTTGGTTCACTGCGAGAGGTCTGGACACTTCCCCTGTTGAGAGCCCTTCCTGGCAAAAAGTAACAATGCGGACGCGATCGAACTGCTGTATTGACCGTCTAGGCATTGTTGAACTACAGACAACACGAGCCGTGTACCTCCTTCCTGGTGGAATGACTGGAACTGATCGGCTGCCGGACACCCTCCGTCTAATAGGCGCTGCTAATGCATGGTAGTGTACATCTCTGGGCGGATTTAGTGACATCTCTGAACAGTCAAAGAGACTATGTCTGTGTTACAACAGCCGGCCGGAGTGGCCGAGCGGTTCTAGGCGCTACAGTCTGGAACCGCGCGACCGCTGCGGTCGCAGGTTCGAATCCTGCCTCGGGCATGGATGTGTGTGATGTCCTTAGGTTAGTTAGGTTTAAGTAGTTCTAAGTTCTAGGGGACTGATGACTTCAGAAGTTAAGTCCCATAGTGCTCAGAGCCATTTGAACCATTTTTTTTGTGATACAACATCCACAGTCAACGTCTATCTACAGGAGTTCTGGGAACGGGGGTGATGCAAAGCTCTTTTTGATGTGTGTACCCGTACAGGATGAATCACCTAAAACTTGCACTGCAAGTATTGCAGAAATGGAAAGCGCTTTTGTTCTGCAGTTTTTACAGAATGGATTGGTAGTCGTGGGCTCGTATTGTTAACCATTAAACAGATTGTAATAATACTTAGAGAGTCTATTTTTTGTGCCAAATACACTTTTTAAATGGAACTGACTTTAACGAACTAAAGGTAGGATGAGTTAGAATGTTAGTGGTGTTTGTTGCAGGAGTCTAGTGCGAGTCGTTTACGAGATATCGTATTTTGAAAAGTTTCCACACCGACACTTGTTCCTGCAATTCAGGCTGCATAGTTGCGAGGTACGATAATGGTATATTTTCTTACAGTATGCTTGTGTGTTCCTTGAGTGCACTGCGACTTGCTGGTCAGTTAGTGAGCGACAGTACAAGCAGTAGGCCGTTAGTGGATGATGGGATTTACCAACGGAGAAAAAGCTGACTTCCTTATGCTGTATGGAGAGCGTAGGAAAACTGCAGTACGTTCTTGTATTGTGTATGTGGCAAGATAGCCCAATAGACATCAACCCTCTCGGCAGTTATTTATCATCCTCTGTAACCAGTTACGTGTAAATGGTCGTGCAACATGTAGACAACGAGACAGAAGGAAACAAGTGACGACAGAAGAGGAGAAAATTAATGTTCATCCTGGTGTTGCAGTTGATCTGCACGTTAGCTCCCGCGCAATCGTAGGAAGAACTGTTACGTATCAGGCAAGTGTCCTACGCATTGTCCATCGACATAGGTTCCATCCCTCTCACATCCCTCTCTCTGTCAAGATCTGCACGAGAACGATTATGAGAATCATGTTAACTTCTGTACATGGGCATCAAGATGGGGTATTCCAGATGTGTCAGGTATCTTGGTTTGTGATGAAGCCACATTTACCGATCATGGTTTCAGGTAAACTGCCGAAACATGCACTATTGGTCTGTTGAAAGTCCCCATTGGCTTCGTTAGGTGGAACATCAGCCTCCATAGTGTGTAAACGTGTGGTGTGGGACAGTTAACCATCAGCTCATAGCCCATTTTCCATAGGCAAAACACTGAACACACGCAAGTATCGCAGCCCTTTAACAGAACATCTTCTACAGATGCTAGAAGATGTTCTTCTGCATACTAGCAGGAACCTGGTGGTTATCCAGCCCCTAGTGTTGGAAGTACTACAGCATGTCTTCACGAATTGTTTGAAAATCGTTGGATTGGGTGCAGATGATCTGTATTTTGGCTGGTCCATTCCCCAGATGTGACGCCTGTTGGCTTTCTTCAGTGGGGAAAGCTGCCCGAACATCTCTGCTGAACTGTTGGCACATGTGCAACAATAGTTCCATACCAGAGTGGAAGCATGTATTACCGCTTCTGTTGATCAGTTTGAACCGAGCCTATGAATAGTGGAGTTAGGTGGTTTGTGGGACAGCTTGCATTGTTGCCAAGTGTATTCAAGATGGCGGATACAAGACGGCGGCCGCAGATGTGGCAATGTCACACTGACATCATGGTGGGACTTTTAAATTTTAGTGGGAAAGTAGGCCAAATGGGCTACCCCTACTAACCTAACTCCCCTCATCCCTCCCAACACTCCTTTACAATCACCCTCCCTCCACCACCACCACCTGCCCCAGGAAATGGGAGGAAACAGTCTATGTCCAGCTGCCAGAGAGGAAGGTTAGATTGGTGCACTTTATTCATTCTGGGTGAGGAACTGACAGCTGAAGTGTCCTCTACACTCCACCAGCCTCTGTCCCACTTTCCACAGTTTCTGCTACTCCCCACCCCCACATTTATCCATTTGTGCTTGCGCAATGTAGCGTTGGGTTTGTGTTGCTATCGATAAATGGAAGGGAGAGGGTGCAACATGGTGCCTATTCATTCCGAATAGCAGCAAGGGTTGCAGAATTTGAAGTCCCCATCCGACGGACCAATAACCATCAACAGTGTCACATGCCCTCACTTCATGAGGTAATGTGAAGAGGTTTCAAATTTATTCCAGGTCACTAAAGCAAAAAAGGCTATCAGTAATTATACGCCACCATCTCCCCTCCCTTCTCATGCCAAATATTGGCAGCGAAAATTTTCTACCACTAGAACTCGAACCAGCTTACCTCCGAACCAAGCGCCACCGCATAGGCGTGCGTTAGCATCCTCGGCTACGGCGGGTGCAAAAGAATGTATAGAAAATAACTATTTATAAATAAAGTGCCATACACTAAGATGAAAGAGTTATGGGATACCTTTAAAATCGCGACGGACCTCCTTTTGCCCGGCGTAGTGCAGAAACTCGACGTGGCATGGACTCAATCAGCCGTTGGATGTCACCTGCAGAAATACTGAGCCACGCTTCCTCTATAACCGTCAATAACTAAGAAAGTGTTGCCCTTAACGGATTTTGTGCACGAACTGACCTCTCGAATGTGTCCCATAAATGTCCCAGCCAGGCTGCACAGTGCCTTGTTGACAACTTGAGTCCACGGCTTCGTGAGCTCTGCATCACACTCCAACCCTATCATCAGCTCTTACCAACTGAGATCGAAACTCATCTTACCAGGCCACAGTTTTCCAGCCAGCTGGTGTAACCGAGCGGTTCTAGGCGCTACAGTCTGGAACCGCGCGACCGCTACTGTCACAGGTTCGAATCCTGCCTTGGGCATGGATGTGTGTGATGTGTCATTAGGTTAGTTAGGTTTAAGTAGTTCTAAGTTCTAGGGGGCTGATGACCTCAGAAGTTAAGTCCCATAGTGCTCAGAGCCATTTGAACCATTTTGAACCATCAACTGCGCGGTCATCAGCACCTGTGCAAAGTCCCAATTTCTACACAGTCCATTTTCTTTTCACAATCTAATCTAGTCACTCTTACTAATGATGATGATGAAATGATTAGGAGGACAAAAACACCCAGTCCACGAACAGTTTGATGAGGAGCTTAGTGCTCTGGAAGGTAAGAAGAAAATAAGTACAGTCAAGAAGCTCTCATCGTCAGACTCCAAATCTTTGCAAACGTCCATCCTGCCTATAACAAAAAAAAGTACAATGGTTTGATATAACTGTTCAAGTCAGTGCTTCCTGCACTATGATCGGAATATCGGCCATTTTACGAAAATCTTCCTCATGAAAGAGATCCGGAACGATGTGAATCATCCTTGGAGGTGCAGTGAATGATTTCTGACAATGACAATAGTTTTTGATATTTTGTGGTGGAATAGTGAATGAATAACAACGTATTTCAGTAGCTTCGACATTTAACGTGTGATTAAAACAATTCTGGCATTTCAATATTACTATGTATTTCTTTGCAAATGATAGTTCCAAATTGGTTTATGTTGGAAATTACAAGCAGGTACCTCGCCATCTCGAGTAGGACACAAGTAGATTTCTTCTTTTTTATTAAAAATAATTTTCAAAATCGGAAGAAACCTACCAGTACTGACCATTTTAAAAGTAATAAACACTTCATATTTCAGACACTTTGTGTAAGGTGAAGCTTTATAACTCCGAGAAATTTTCAAAAGCGTTTTCTTTCAATAACAGCTATTTTAAGTTATCTAGTTGTTGTACTAAGGGAACGAGGTTACTATCACTCCCACGGTAAAAAAATAAGAAAGAAACATCACTTCTATTGCTCCAAGAAAAGAGATAATATGATTCCTCGAACCGATGTAAGGTACTTGAACTGAAGTTACTGATCGTATTTGCTTTATCGTAAAGCAGATAACAGATAATTCCTCAGCGATCTGTGGATATATATACTGCCACTACCACCGCGTCCATTCACACGCAAACATGCATTCCGTCGTGCTCCTGCTGATTGCTACCGCCTTCTCAACGCGGGCAGCGGCTGTCCCTCACCGTCCCGTGATTCAAGAGGTACGCTAATCGATAAGCTTAGCTTCTCGATATTCTGACGCTTTTATGAAATTGCCCTTTGTCAACATTAGGTCTTGCAAATAGACGACTTCGTCTAGATTTTGAGAGATGCGGAAATTTTTCAAAATCGAGCCTTGTTCTCAGCTGCCATTATAGTTACATTCCATCACGTTTCTTCCACAGTTCTTGATTTCCGACAGGCACTAGCTAAACTTTCGCAACGTCGTTTAATGATCATAAAACGAGCTTACTGAGTATCAGATTTCCGATTCGATTCAGGAGTTCCTTGCAGTTGGAACTCAACACGTCCGTCTTCGCGTCAACTTCAGATATAAATATAACTGTTATAGGTTCAAAAAATGGTTCAAATGGCTCTGAGCACTATGGGACTCAACATCTGTGGTCATCAGTCCCCTAGAACGTAGAACTACTTAAACCTAACTAACCTAAGGACATCACACACATCCATGCCCGAGGCAGGATTCGAACCTGCGACCGTAGCGGTCACGCGGTTCCAGACTGACACGCCTAGAACCGCACGGCCACACCGGCCGGCAACTGTTGTAGGGCCGCTGCTGATTATCATTTAGACCTAGGTGACAAAAGACATGGGATACCACCTGATATTGTCCCGGAACTCTTTTTCCCGGCATATTGCAGAAGCTCAACGTGCCATGGACACAACAAGTCATTGGAAGTCCCTTGCAAAAATATGAGCGACGCTGCCGTTGTAGGCGTCATTAATTGTACACTACTGGCCATTAAAATTGCTGTACCAAGGAGAAATGCGGATGATAAACGGGTATTCTTTGGACAGATATATTGCACTAGAACTGACATGTGATTACATTTTCACGCAATTTAGATGCATAGATCCTGAGAAATCAGTATCCAGAACAACCACCTCTGGCCGTAATAACGGCCTTGATACGCCTGGGCATTGAGTCAAACACAGCTTGGATGGCGTGTACAGGTACAGCTGCCCATGCAGCTTCAACATGATACCACAGTTCATCAAGTGGCGTATTGTGACGAGCCAGTTGCTCGGCCACCATTGTCCGGACGTTTTCAATTGGTGAGAGATCTGAAGAATTTGCTGGCCAGGGCAGCAGTTGAACATTTTCTGTATCCAGGCCCCTACAGGACCTGCAACATGCGGTCGTGCATTATCCTGCTGAAATGTAGCGATTCGCAGGGATAGAATGAAGGGTAGAGCCACGGGCCGTAACGCATCTCAAATGTAACGTCCACTGTTCAAAGTGCCGTCAATGCGAACAAGAGGTGGCCGAGACGTGTAACCAATGGCACCACATACAATCACGCCGCGTGATACGCCTGTATGGCGATGACGAATACACGCTTCCAATGTGCGTTCACCGCGATGTCGCCAAACACGGATGCGACCATCATGATGCTGTAAACCTGGATTCATCCGAAAAAATGACGTTTTGCCATTCGTGCACCCAGGTTCGTCGTTGAGTACACCATCGTAGGCGCTCCTGTCTGTGATGCAGCGTTAAGGGTAACCGCAACCACGGTCTCCGAGCTGATAGACCATGCTGCTGTAAACGTCATCGAACTGTTCGTGCAGATGGTTATTGTCTTCAAACGTCCTCATCTGTTGACTCAGGGATCGAGACGCGGCTGCACGATCCGTTACAGCCATGCGGATAACATGCCTGTCATCTCGACTGCTAGTGATACGAGACCGTTGGGATCCAGCACGGTGTTCCTTATTACCCTCCTGAACCCACCGATTCCATATTCTGCTAACAGTCATTGGATCTCGACCAACGCGAGCAGCAATGACGCGATACCACAAACCGCAATCGCGTTAGGCTACAATCCGACGTTTATCAAAATCGGAAACGTGATGGTACGCATTTCTCCTCATTACACGAGGCATCACAACAACGTTTCACAGGCAACGCCAGTCAACTGCTGTTTGTGTATGAGAAATCAGTTGAAAACTTCCCTCATGTCAGCACGCTGTAGGTGTCGCCACCGACGCCAACCTTGTATGAATGCTCTGAAAAGCTAAACATTGGCATATCACAACATCTTCTTCGTGTCGGTTAAATTTCGCGTCTGTAGCACGTCATATTCGTGGTGTACCATTTTTAATGGCCAATAGTGTTGATGTGTTGCCTGTGCAGGATGTTGTGTATGAGCTGACTCGATTATGTTCCCCAAATGTTCGATGGGATTCATGTCAGGCGATCTGGGAGACCAAAGCATTTGCTCGAATTTTCCAGAATGTTCTGACATTACGCATTGCCATCCATAAACATTTAATCGTTGTTTGGGAACATTAAGTCCACGAAAATTTTAAAATGGTCTCCAAGTATCTGAACATAACCATTTCCAGCCAATGATCTGTTCAGTTGGACCAGAGGACCCACACCATACCATGTAAACACAGCCCACACGATTATGGAGTTACCACCAGCTTGCACAATGCCTTGTTGACAACTTGGGATTATGGCTGTGTGGGGTCTGCACCACATTCGAACGCTACCCTCAGCTCTTAGCAACCGAAATCGAAACTAATCTGACCAGGTCACAGTTTTCCAGTCGTCTAGAGACCAACCGATATGATCACGAGCCTAGGAGTGGTGCTGCACGTGATATCGTGCTGTTAGCAAAGGCACCCGCATCGCTCGTCTGCTGCCATAGCCCATTGACGCCAAATTTTGGAGCACTGTTCTAATGGATGTTTTCTTCGTATATCCTCCATTGATCTCTGCCGGTTATTTCAAGCAGTGTCGCTTGTCTGTTAGCACTGACAACTTTCGGCAAAGGCCGCTAAACTCAGTCGTTAAGTCAAAGTCGCCGGCCACTGCTTCGTTCGTGGTGAGAGGTAATGTCTGGAATTTGGTATTCACAGCATACTCTTGACACTGTGGATCGCAGAATATTGTATTCCCTAATGATTTCCGAAACTGACTGTTCAAAAATGTGGCCGAGCGGTTCTAGGCGCTGCAGTCTGGAACCGAGCGACCGCTACGGTCGCAGGTTCGAATCCTGCCTTGGGCGTGGATGTGTGTGATGTCCTTAGGTTAGTTAGGTTTAATTAGTTCTAAGTTCTAGGGCTCAGAGCCATTTGAACTATTTTGTTCAAAAATGTTCAGATATGTGTGAAATCTTATGGGACTTAACTGCTAAGGTCATCACTCCCTAAGCTTACACACTACTTAACCTAAATCATCCTTAGGACAAACACACACACACCCATGCCCGAGGAAGGACTCGAACCTCCGCCGGGACCAGCCGCACTGTCCATGACTGCAGCGCCCTAGACCGCTCGGGAAACTGAGTGTTCCATGTTGAGAGGCACCCACATGCCTTGCTCATACTGTGGCATCAAGCAGTCAGGCCTGCAAGATGAGTGGTCTGCCAAGCGAGTGGATTCATTCTTAGTTATCGAGTAATATTAGCTCTAGTACTCTCACTTAAGTTACAAGTTATCCTCCTATATGATTACTACGTAACGGAAACGCATATCTGACTATCAGTGATTTACAGAACTCTGACTGTACACTACGCACTGGCAGTACCACATTTTCTTTTTTGTCTTTTATTTGACGGCTTTTATTAACACGTGGCCATCCCACTGAATATGAATGGCGCACACATTATAAATTCGGGACATTATGACAACATACAATTTGAAGGAATAGTCTACCAATCTCTTTCTTTTCACTATCTGATTTATTCCGATAAATTCCCTAACCTAAACACACAAATTCTATAACCTACAACAATAACATATGAGAAATTCCGCCCAGTGGGCATGGCTTTACATTAGTGAATCTCTATATTATGGTCTCGTAATTTATTTAACGCTACAGTGCACTTTCTGGATAGGTTGGTGGATCTTTTATTATACCTCACACTTCGACTCTCACAATCATCATCACGAAACTTTCCTCCAGACCGAGCGGTACAGAAGGAACAAGCATAACCCACTAATCTTTTGAAACTACTTCGCTACACACCCATGGAAACCACACATACCCAAATTACATGACATACACCATACAACAATATGAAATACTACACAGAGAATGGTTACAACATTATCACTTTCAGCTTTCCCACTTCAATTAATATTGATCCCAGTTTCACATGACAATGCCCCACTTTGTAATTCTACTTTCCTACTGTGAACTCTGGAGATAAATGCACGTCTTCCTGTGCAATGCAAGCCATGTGGCGTTGCTGGATAGACGGCCGACCCACCTTGCTTCTCTCTCAGAGTTTGAATCTAGCGTCACACGCAATGTAATATTAATGTATTCATCACACACGCGAGTCCTCAACTGATACCATGGACGAGTACTTCTCTTTATCCTTTGTCTCATACGCAGATTGAGACTCACACAGTACTCACCACGTGGAAGTACTCGTCTCTAATTTCAAGTCCTGCACACGCCATTTCTTAAATATTTCAACTTATGGTACACACGCTATCTCTTAAATATTTCAACTTATTGTACACACGCTAGTGATTCAGCTTAACTTAAGCACACGGTAGTATTTCAACTTATTGCTACACGTGGTTTCTTTGTGACCGTTGTTCACTTCCGAAGATTACTACAATCCCATTAATATTACCTGCCTGACATTTAATTCACCCCACAAAAGTTCCTGAAATAGGGACATTATTATTTCAAACTACTCTTAAATATTCCACATGCATACCATGTCTCCACTCTTTCCTCATTTCGGAGCACAACTAAAACAGGTCATCACAGCACAAGATCCAGCGGCAGAGTGCCTAAAACATGGCCGTTTTCGAGGTCCTCTCCACCTCTGCTGAAGTGGGGGAGCACCTTACGACCCTATTGGCCAGCTACATTTCAGGCGCTCAAAGCTCTGGTAAATTTCATCTCTTTGGTTCCACCAAAGGTGGCCAAAGGATCGACTCAAAGATGATCATTTATTCACATTCACTATCTGCAGTTAGCAGACGACCATACATTCATTCATTTCAAAAGATCTCACCAAACTGGATGTAGGGATTTATTTTGTGGGAGTGCACATATGATAAATTAAATAAATAAATTGTCATTCTTTCCCACACTGGTATCCGGCTTCGCTGTATTAATTGAAATTGAGTTATTTTACAAAAAAAGTGTTGTTCTGACAAAAATACTGAAGTATGTTGTACCTATATTCAATGTCGGGCGGTACTGTACCCTTTCAATGTGTCTAACTCTAACCACCATGCTGCGTTCAAAGCCTGTTAATTAACATCGTGCGTCCACGATCACCGCGTCAAGGTTTTCACAGGAATGACCTGAGTACAAATAACAGCTCTGCCAATGCACTGCCCTTTTATACCTTGTGTACGTATACTAACGCCGTTTGTACACTGATCGGCCAGAACATTATGACCACCTACGTAACACTTTGGCATAGATAATAGTGGCGAAGCATTGTGGCATGGGAGCAGTGAGACCTTGGCGCGTCGCTAGAGAGAGTTGGCACCACATCTGCACACGTAAGTCACATAATTCCCGTAAATTCCGGGGGGTGGGGGGGGGGGGGAGGGAATCTCAAAAGTCACGTTCAACCACACCGCAGATGTGTCCATCGGGTTCAGATCTGGTGAGTTGGAGCGCCAGCACATCAACTGGAACTCACCACAGTGTTCCTCGAATCACTCCGCCATACTTCTGGCCTTGTAACATGGCGTATTATCTTGAAAAAATGCCGCTGCCGCCGAGAAACACGGTCGTCATGAAGGGGTGTACGCGGTCTGCTACCTGTGTACGATACTCCTTTGCCGTCTTGGTGCCTTGACCCGTGAATGTTCCCCAGAACATTGTACAGGCGCCTCCAGCTTGTCTCCGTCCCGCCGTACAGGTGTCAAGGAGCTGTTGCCCTCAAAGACGACGAATTCGCGCCCTCCCATCGGCACGATGAAGAAGGTACAGGGATTCATCAGGCCATTCAACGCTCTGCCGCTGCGCCAACGTCCACTGGCGATGGGCACGTGACCATTTCAGTCGTAGTTGCCTACGTCGTGGCGTTAACATTGGCACATGCAATGGTCTTCGGCCCATTTTTAGTAGTGTTCGGTGCACTGCGTCTTCAGACACACTTGTACTCCGGCCAGCATTAAAGTCTGATGTTAGTTCCGCCTTAGTTCGCCGCCTGTCCTGTTTTACCACACTGCCCAACATACGACGTCCGACATCTCTAATGAGGGGTGCAGCCCAACCCCACGACGTCTGACATGGTTTCACCTTGGTTCTGCTACGTGTTGAGGACACTCACCACAGCACTCCTCGAACACCCGACAAGTTGTACACTTTCCGAAATGGTCGTGCCGAGCCTCCAGGCCATCACAATCTGCCCTCGGTCAAACTAAGATAGATCGCGCGCCTTCCCCATTTGATATCCATAGTCGGTCGGTGGTCATAAAAGTTCTGGCTGATCAGTCTATGTGTGCATATCACTATCCCATTACGTTTTTCACTTCAGTGTATATCACTGTTCAAGTGGATATCACCGAAGCTTTCGTGAGACGTTGATGCTTTCACAGGAAGGCTACAACGCCATAGGGCTGCAGTGAAACGCAGGGAGACTTGCTGCAGATCGATTACTGGTGCAGAGACTGGCAGTTGACCTTGAAAGTAAATAAACGTAAGGTACTGCACAAAAACAGGCGAAGAGGTACATTTCTTGTAGATTACGCTGTTGGAAAAAAAATTCACTGCAAACAGTTATCAAAATACCGAGAAGTAGAGATCAGCAGCGACGTAAAGCGGTGTGACCGCATAAAACAGTAGAAAAAGCAGAGGCAAGGCTGTGATTAAATGGGAGTATCTTAAGGAAACGTCACGTATCCACGTAAGGAGCGGTTTGCAAAACTTTTTTTTTTGTTAGATTCGAGATTGACAGCTGCTTTAAACCAGTCTCTGGGCTGAAGACAACAACAACAGCAGATTCTAGATTACTGCTCATCAGTCTGTGACACTTACAGAGTAGGATAAACAGAAGAGAGACAGGATATTCGGCAAAAAGCGGCGCGTTTCGTCTCGGAATCGTTAAGTCCACTGCATCTGAAATGTTGGAAAAACTCGTCGCAGGCGCTACATAAGAGGCGTCGTGCATCGAGGAGAGGTGTACAGTTGACATTTCGATGGGTGACGTTACAAGAAGTGTAGGTCAGCATATAACTTCAATTTGCTTCTCACGACATGACGATGACGAGAAAATCACACAGATAACAGCTCATACGATGCTTTACCGGCGTTCCATTCGTAAATGGGATATGTAAGGGGAGAAAAGTTGTGGAACCGGACGAACCCACTAATGCACGCCGTAAGGTAGCTTGTAGAGCGTGTGCACAGTTACAGAGGTTCAGGTTTCACCTATTCAGTGTGCTTCAGTTGGCGTATTTTTTACTGTGCCCACCTGCTACTTTTTCAGGAGATGATTCCGTCCAGTGTTGAATGTCCAGCCTACACGTTAACGTCACTGACTCCAGCTCTCTGCACGAAGCTCTTCCTCGATGTGGGATGTTTGTCCTGGGAAAGCCTAGGGTCGGAGTTCTGCTACTTCCTTTCGTGTTCTCTGCTCATAGTTTTCTTTACAACTCCAGGAGCAATATCTGCAAAATATTTACACTTTCATTGACTCTGAAATGTACTGAGTTCGAGTGTGCTAGCCACAAATTGATGATGATGAGGTCGCCTACTCCAAGGAGTGTAGGGAACAATGCGAGAGACCCTCTCGTCCGACTAGGCAAGGTCGTAGCGGACGTGGTTAGCCATTGCCTTCCTCCGACCGTAATGGAGATGAATAATGATGATGAAGACAACACAACAACACCCAGTCATCTCGGGGCAGGGAAAAACCCCTGACCCCGCCGGGAATAGAACTCAGGACCTCGTACCTGGGAAGCGAGAACGCTGCCGGAAGACCACGAGCTGCGGAGATCCACACATTAAACATGCGAATTCACATAACGTCAAGTACCATTTTAGCGTCCTCACAGCTTTCTGACGTGGTTTAAGGCTGCTATAACGCTCTTAAATCGGCTTAGGCAAACTGGAATGTGAAGTCTGCTCCTCCTGTTTTGTCAAATCTAGTTTCTAGGTTCTGTTTCCATATTTTAGATTTTATCTTTGCACTGAGCAGTTAATGATTGTTACCTCGCCCTTTGTTCTCTACAATGCTATTAAACTAACGTAGCGTTTTCCAGCTTGCAGTCTTCTCCATTTATCGCTACACATAACCATAGATGCATCTGATCCAATAACCCTTCCTGCTTGCTCAGGTAGTCCCTTCTGTGCAGCTGAATACAGTATTTTAAATGTAGCTCTCACCGTTATTTAGAATGTTGAGCAGAGCACTTGTTACAGGGAGACGACGTCTTCGTGACTGTAGAGAACGGCGACCTGAGGGGCGTGGTGGCCACGTCACTGAACGGCGCTCTCTACAACCAGTTCCTCGGCATACCGTACGCAACGCCACCTGTCGGAGATCTTCGGTTCCGCGTGAGTACTACACATGAATAATCTATAAACTACAGTGGCCATTTGTATAATTCCACACATTTTGTAGGTACTCAAGTATATAAATGCACTTTATATAACTAATTATTTAAACCACCCCTTGTTGTTGCCTTGTTTCAGTGCTATGTCAATCATGCAGAGCTTCATATTGTCTTAGCATGTTCTTGTTGTAGGATCGAAAGGAAACTACAAAGATCTGTATATCAGTAGGACGCCAGTTGTTGCTATGACCTTAAATAATATCAAATAAGTCTGCGTTTCGCCTCGTTCCACTAACACACCAACATGACGTTACCTCGTCATGTACAAGGACGCACTAATGCATATACACACGTATCGATGCTGCAACTTCTTCCATGGCTCTTTGGATTAGCGGGTAGCTGGGCGCGTGCAAAACGTCAGGGGAAGCTTTTTGGTTGCGGTATCCAATCAAACACATTTTCGCGAGAGTTCGTTTTTACTGCAGTTGAAGTTCGGTGATTTGTGATAGTCTTGCTCCCGTCTAGCCGCTAATAATGCGGACATTCCTCGACGTTACGAACATTGTCTATACTGAGTGATTTCAGGATTTTCAGGTAAGTAATTATACAGGAGACCGATGGTAAATGTAGCAGCTCAGCCAGCACTCACCGCAGATGGACCTTCACGGAGTTCACGTGCAAAAGTTCGTCTTGCATTAATAGATTATTGTTTCTGTAGTGCAAGAATGCTCAGGGTCGTTACAGGTTATTCAAGCTGCACAAACATGTGCATGTCACGGGTGATTAGCTAGAAGGAGATCTCCGGTACTCTGATGAGTTCGTACTCTATGGCCCCATAGTTAACTAATCTTCTTTATGTGACTAAATAATCATTCTTAGGATCTAAAGTTTCCTTCTGATGCTGAAGACTCTGATTTCCGTTGTTCTCGCGAAGGTTAATTGTTGTCGCCATGCAAGTAAAGAGTCGGATGTACCCGCCCGGCTAGCTGCGCGGTCTAACGCGCTGCTTCCCGAGCGGGAAGGCGTGCCGGTCCCGGGCACGAATCCGCCCCGCGGATTGGTGTCGAGGTCCGGTGTGCCGGTCAGTCTGTGGATGGTTTTTAAGGCGGTTTTCCGTCTACCTCGGTAAATGCGGGCTGGTTCCCCTTATTCCTCCTCAGTTACACTGTGTCGGCGATTGCTGCACAAAATGTTCAAATGTGTGTGAAATCTTATGGGACTTAACTGCTAAGGTCATCAGTCCCTAAGCTTACGAACTACTTAATCTAAATCATCCTAAGGACAAACACACACACACACCCATGCCCAAGGGAGGACTCGAAACTCCGCCGGGACCAGCCGCACATTCCGTGACTGCAGCGCCCTAGACCGCGTGGCTAACCCCGCACGATTGCTGCGCAAACACCGTTTCCACATACGCGTACTCCATCATTATTCTACCACGCAAACATTTGGAGTTACACTCGTCTTCGGTGCGTGATGTTCCCGTGGGGTATGGTGGTGAGGGTGGGGGGGGGGGGGGGGGGGAATGGTCCACTGGGGGCCGAACCGCACAATAACCCTGGGTTCGGTGTGTGGGGCGAGGTGGGGTGGGCGGACTGCTGTGGCCTGTTGTGGAGATATGAAACACTGAGGGCTATGGCGAGACAAAGCCTCTCCGTCGTTTCTAGATTCCCGATTTAATACATACATACAAGAGTCTGATACTTATTTCCATAGGCTTGCCAGAAGAACGGCTGTAAACAACCTCAAATAGAACTTATTAGCATTTAGTAATTGATTTTTAAGTCGACCGTTGGCTACGAAAAATTTTTAAGGTTACCTTTATGTGACACACGGTAACATGCAGCTCCTACACTACCAAGTCAAAACATTTTGTCTTTATGCTGAGTTACCTGGGGCTTCACCACTTTGAGGTTCTTAGTGTTTACACGATAGTATCACCTTACGTTACAGTGAGGTACACTGTTACATTGTTTTGATCAACTGATACACATAGTGTACCCTGTTACGCAGTAGAAGTAAATATTATGCTACTGTAATGTTTATTACATTTTTTTCGACTACATGTAATAACTGACTCAAGTCATAGAATGAAATGTTTTGGTTTAACGAATTAACTTCTTACTTTCATTAGACTTTTTTCTGACAATCTCCAGTTTTTCCTCGGTGTAAAAATTTCGTAATGTGGTCAGTTTGTCAGTGGGCTAAAGTTCTAACAGGAACGAGTGGGCCCTAGCACAGATCCAGTGCGCGCTTATTTGTCAAAACCATTTCTTTCCGCTTATGGACCATCTTGCTGTCGAAGGCTTTAGGGAATGATATAATATTTTGTGGGTTAACATGAACTCTAACGGTTGCTCTATGGTAGTGAATCTATAACATGAACTCTAACGGTTGCTCTATGGTAGTGAATCTATTTCAGAAGATGCAGGATCGTCGGTTCATGTATACATACAATGATCAGTGATCCCCTATAAGGCGCCATATTTGTTCCAACTACCGTTCCACCTTCAACGCCTGTTAATTCGCGTCTTGGGGCCATAATCACGTGGGAAACCTTTTCACATGAATTGCCCGTGTACAAATGCAATGCCCTTTTAAGCCTTGTGTGCGAGATGCTACCGCCATCTGTATACGTACACATCGCTTTCCCATGACTTTGTTACCTCAGTGTATTTTTGTCCCGTCTTATCTAAGTGAGAACCTGGCATCGTCACACCAAGGCTAAACAGCCGACAATGACTGAAATTCGAACCTTTCGTTATCTGGCGATTTGCAGACAGTGTGACGATACCTTACTGTATTAATATTTAAGTATTCGGAAGAACACGTCGTTTAAAAAAAATGGTACAGTGGCCGCTAAGTATGTGTGGTAGTGTGGACTGGTAAAGCGAGTTGCCGCTTGACCGTACGCCGACGTGTGCAGGCTCCGCAGCCGGCAGCCTCCTGGTCCGGGGTTCGGGACGCTCTGTCTTTCGCGGACGCGTGCGCCCAGCCCGTGTTAGCCGGGTTGCTGCCCTTCACTCAAGGCTCTGACGACTGCCTCTACCTCAACGTCTACGCGCCGGCTACGACTAGTGGTCCCTTTCCCGTCATGGTCTACATCCACGGAGGAGCCTTCAAGACTGGCAGTTCTTCCGGCGCCACTCCGCACTACTTCGTGGAGAAGGGCGTCTTGTTGGTCTCAATCGCCTACCGTCTCGGCGCCCTTGGTAAGTGTATGGTTTTCTTTTTTTTTTTTGGGAGGGGGGGGAGGTGGTGGGACCACCTAATCTCATGCATTAACTATGAATGTAATCTGAGATTAAAAAAAGAACGCTACACGAAGGAATTTTCCAAGTGGGACGAATATCGGATGATGCGATATATGTGTACAGACAAACAAATGATTACAATTTGAGAAAAATATGATGATTTATTCAAGAGAAAAAGATTCACCACAAATTGAGCAAGATAATAAAGCGTTAGTTCACCTCTGGCCCATATGCAAGCACTTACGCGTCTTGTCAATGATTGATAAGAATGTTCGATGTCCTCCTGAGGGATATCGTGCACAGTTCCATCCAACTGGCGCGTTAAGTCGACAAAATCCCGAGCTAGTTGGAGGGCCCTCCCGATTATGCTGCAAGCGTTCTCATTTGGGGAGAGATTCGGAGACCTTGTTGGCCAAGCTAGTGTTTTATTGGGTAAGCAATGGTTTGGCAAACACGAAGACATGCAGTAGAAATCCTTGCCGTGTTCTGATTCGCATTATCTTGCTGAAATGTAAGCCCAGGATGACTTGCCATAAAAGGCAACAAAACGGGCGTAAAATATCGTTGACGTACTGCTGTGCTGTGTGCCACGGATGACAACCACAGGGGTCCTCTTTTAAAATGAAATGGTACACCTGACCATCACTCCTGGTTCTCGGACCATATGGCGTACAACATCCTGTCCATAGTGGCTCAGTCCGAAGCAGGTTTCATAGCTGAAGACAATACTACTCCAGTTAATGGTCGAATTTGCCCAGCACCACTGCATGCGTGCTTGTTGGTGTACGGAGGTCAATGGTAGATCGCGCAAAGGTGCGCCGTGATCTCAGACCCCTTTCTGTGATCCGCATATTAATGGTCCTTGTGGTCACTGAAGCACCAGCCACACTTTCGATCGCTGATGATGAATCGGGGGCTCTGAGCGCCTGTCTGACAATTCCTCGGTCCTGAGGTTCTGTCGTCTCTCTAGTCAACAACTTCCTTGCTGACGCTGTGTTTGGCCATGGTTCACCTTCAATCCGTCCTCTCCAAAATGCTGACATCTGCTTACATTGCGAGGCGTAGTTAATGACCATCTGAGTTTACGGAATTGAAAGTCGCAAAGACTTTATGTCCTGGTATCGACATGTCCCCTGCGTACTATCCTTGCAGCTTCGCGGTGAAATTGCGCAGCAACGTACACTTTATCCATCGGCCGCCAAAGATTACAAAAAATGGTTCAAATGGCTCTGAGCACTATGGGACTCAACTGCTGAGGTCATAAGTCCCCTAGAACTTAGAACTACTTAAACCTAACTAACCTAAGGACATCACACACATCCATACCCGAGGCAGGATTCGATCCTGCGACCGTAGCGGTCGCGCGGTTCCAGACTGTAGCGCCTAGAACCGCTTGGCCACTTCGGCCGGCCCAAAGATTACAGTTTTGCATTTTCCGTCGATACCTTTACGAAATTAGGGGAAAAACACCCACACGGAATTAAATGAGCGTAAAATGGTGCGACGGCGAAACAGAACACAGTGAAAAATAAAATCTTTAATCCTATTTCTTATGAATGTATTTATTCTGCAACATCGCACTGTGCTGCAACCTTCTGTCCATACTAGAAAATGACGAGACCATTACAAGGAAATACAGCTTACGTGTAACCTTCACCAAAAAATTAGTGTTGTCAGGACGCTTCATACAAAAACTGCCCACAACGTATGACCAAATCCAGGGAGTAGCTAAACGAGATCCTTGAACCTGATGAGCGAAAAACGGCACAGAGAACTCGCCTACACAAATTTAAGGGGGTCTTCGAAAGAACTCACAACATCTACAACACAATACGACTCTCCACATACCAAAAATGGTGTACTAAAACACAGTTATCAAGTCAGAAGCACTGACTGCCAGTGAAAGTCTTACCCTTCACATAAAAGATGATATGAAAATATTTTGAAAGCGGAGAGCAGTATCATGAGAAAGATACTCACTCTGAACAAAATGGTAACTAGCTATAGACTAAAATGCCGGAAAAAACAACAAAATTATCCAACCTCGCCGTAGACATTTAAAATAGAAGATTTACCTACAGAAGTGAAACATAAACGCAACGAGTTAAAGCTGTAAACTGGAACTGATAAGTCGACATACACGTAGAAAGAACCCAAATAAATTCATAGATGGTATTAGACACAAACTCGTTTGGAGAAAACATTGATAGATGAGAAGAATAGGTGGAGTGGGGAACTGCGAAGAAGGCACTAACAAAATTGACCTCGATGGGTATCTAATCGTAGCTGCTCAGCCAAACTTTCTCCAAGTTCAATGACGGTGTTCTGTACCTAAGCCAATTGGTCTGTGACTTGTAGAGAGCAAAGGTACACATTTGATGTGGTGGGTCTTGTACCTCGTAGAGAGGAGATAGTTCTGAATAATGACTGATCACCAATTTTAGTTGACCAAGAATATACTGATCGTGTGACTAGGGCCTCCCGTCGGGTAGACCGTTCGCCGGGTGCAAGTCTTTCAATCTGACGCCACTTCGGCGACTAGCGCTTCGATGGAGATGAAATGATGATGATGACGACAACACAACACCCACTCCCTGGTCGGTGAAAATCTCCGACCCAGCCGGGAATCGAACCCGGACCTGTAGGATTGACATTCTGTCCAGATGACCACTCAGCTCCCGGGGGCGGACAACCAAGAATTGATTGGCAAGCGATTTGCTGCCCAAGGCGCGACTACCCACTCTTACAATCCGTTATAGAAATCAACGTCGCCTGTCATGCACAGTTTGTTGCCAGAGACAGGTGACTTGGGCGCCTTTTTGCCTGAACTGACACACCCTGGGCGCAGTGTGACGTGAAACACCAATGTCTGCTTTATCTCGAAGCCGGAGAGTACCACTCGTCACGCACCGACGATCAGGCCGCGATAAAATGGGCTGACATCAAGAGACTCCCCAAACCTGCCGCTACTGCCACGTCGCGGTCACCAACAGCTTCACGTTACTCCAGACACGGGACACACTGAACTACTACAGCTATGTCTAAGTCAGCTACGCATTACTATGCATACACTGATAAGCCAAAATATTGCGACGACTGGCCACCACGACGATGGATTTCGCCTGGTGACGTTGCGGCCACGTGACGCGGTAACAAAAGTATGTATTCGCAGCGCAGACGGATGGGGGATCACCGTAACGAAGATAAGGGCTGCAAATGGGGAAATCCACCGAGATAAGCGACTTTGTCAAAGGACAGATTATTATTACGCAGATCCTGTGAACGAGTATCTTGAAAACGGCGAAGTTGGTCGAAGGTTGACATGCTACTGTCGCAAGCATCTACAGAAAGAGGTAGAAGGACAGTGAAATTACCGCTAGGTGCTAACTGGTTGAACGTCCACGGCACTTCACAGAACGTGGAGATCGGAGGCTTGTCTGTTCTGTAAAGTGGGATAGATGGTGAAGTGTGGCATCTCTGCCAAAACAGCACAATGCCGGTGCACTCACAAGTGTTTCGGGGCATACCGTTCATCGTTGAACATGGAGCTCCGCAGCAGACTACCCCGACGTTTTGACGTCAATAGCCCAAAGACATCGATAATTACGATTGCAGTGGGCACGGGACTATCGGAATTCGACGGTCGATCAATGGAAACGTGTCGGCTCTTCAGGCTAATCATATTTTTGCAACGCGGGGTCGATGGTCGTCTCCACAAACGCCGTAATCGAAGTGAACGGCGACCCGAAATGTGCAGCACGCCGCGGACGCAGGCTGGTGGGAGCTGTATTATGGTGTGGGAGACATTCTTCTGGGCTTGCATGGGACCTGTGGTAGTAATCGAAGACACGCTGACAGCTGCGAACCACCAGCATCCCTTCATGCTTTATGGCTTCCCTGACGACGATGTCATCTTTCAGCAGTATAATTATCCGTGTCTCGAAGCCAGAATCGTGCTACAGTGGTTAAAGGAGCATTGTAGAGAACTCACGTTGATGTCTCCGTCTGGGCCGCTATTGGTCGCCCTCACCGCGCACGCAAATCAGTGGTACGTTATACAAGCAATTTAAATGACATGTGCACAGACATGTAATGCCATATATCTCCACAAAAGTACCTCAAACTGTGTGTTTAAATCTTTGATTCTTAATAATGACAAAGTAACAAGAACAGTCAATAATAGGACAGATTTTGAATTACGAAGGGTTTTAAATGTCGTACTTTACTACTGACTACACGAATATACAGACGAATGCTCCAAAGATAACTAAGGCTTCTGTTCAACGTACAATGTTTCATGAAAGCCACACCTTTAACTCCATTGTTGTTGTATGTAAGAATTTACAATTAAAAGACCGGGTGAAAAAATAGGAAAACACCAAGAGTGTATAGATCGTTCTTGTATCGGACTGCTAGTGATAAAGGAAATTACAAGAAACAAGCCCACCAAATACGTATTTCTAAGACAGTTGAAGTACCAATTCAGCAAACCTGTATATAGACACTGTTAACGTCCATGTTTTACAGGATTCTGTATCATGTCCTTAGCGCGGGAAGACTGATGCACCATAATGGAGGGGATCCTTTAACCACAAATCAGTACTTATACGGAAGCATCATTCATGTCGAACCCGCCCCGCACTTTCGTATACGATGTCTTACCGATTTTGGACACTGTCAGACAGGTAGAAACCCGGTTCTAGCGTCGTGGAAATGTATCAGGACAGCTGGCTGTTGATGGCCTGGGATGACGAGCAGCCATTTCCGCCCCGTTGGATGTTAGTTGCTCTTACACAACGTTCCATTTATTAACTGGATTTCTCCTTCGGTCGGTTCCCCCATCTTCAAGATTTTAGTGGTGTGCAATACGTAAATCTACAGAATAATTTAGCAAGAGCTACAGCTTATATCTGAAAGATAACCTCACTCTCACACAATCTCATGCTGGTATACTTACTCATATGTCCACTCCGTGCCACAGACTGTCTAATTTCGTTAATTAAGTGAAACATTAAATATATTCTCGTGTGTCACTTAGAGTTATTGATTCCCCACTTCCTATATTTTAATAATCACAGATGGCAGAAACAGAAACATTTTACTGAGTATAACAGTGTGTGACCGTGTTTAATCGCTTCACTGGACAACCAAGACCTAAGTAATTTAGCAGCCACATATCGTTCGAGCAGCCCTGGTGCTGAATCAAAACATTTGCTATCTGTTACGTTGCGTAGTGCGATACGTACATCTTATCAGTACGTGACAGTTCTGCTGTAAGGCTATTAGTGCCATTAAAAAAGAAACGAACTGGAGGCCCTAAAATGAAAAACCGCTGAAGGGATCGTGCTGCCGTTGCCTACGGAATAAGGTGTGCTTCCCACAAGAGCGCTGAGACGCACGGCTTGGACGCACGGCCACCTGATGACAGGGAAAGCAGGTGTACCTGTCGATCGGCAACAGCACTTAGTCGTGCTGAAAGCGGAGAAATGGAGGCTTCAAAAGAAGATAAAATGGGTGTAGTGCATTTTCTGACGGCAGAATGAGTGCGGGGAACGGAGTTCTTCAAATAATGGAATAAGTGAACTAAGAGCAATGCATGTCCGTTGGATGATCGAGCCATGGCAGAAGCGAGTCAGTGAAGGACGGATGTCACAGGAGTATGTCGCACAATCTGGAACGAGACACTCGTTACCATCGCCCAGCTGGTGGATGCCCTCATTACTGAAGACCGTCGAGTTTCATTGGCAGCCATGGACCCGTAAGTCATTTTAATGACAATGGTTACTGAAGTTAATAAAGTTAGCAACAAGTTAGGAGAGTCTTTTTGCTAGAAAGAACAGATAAGCAGTTATCTGCAGCCCACTTAGAAATTGAGTGACCACCATTTAGTTCTAGTATGATGGACATAGAGACATTAGGGGCAAAGTTTAAATGGATAGTAAATTGCGCTGTGGTGAAGTATGTGTCGAACTAGTGGATTTAGGACAGAAAAGACCCATAGTGGTTCAGTAACAAAATTCGGAAATTGCTGAGGAAGTAGAGACTGTTGCGTTCTCGGTTCAAGAAGGAACGCTCAAATGACAGGCAAAAGTTAGTACAATTTCGTGCGTCTGTAGAAAGATCGATGGCGGAAGCGTACAAAAACTACGATCGTCACCGTAGCAAACAGATCTTGCCGATAACTCGAGAAAGCTTTGGTCCTACGTAAAATCGCTAAGCGTGTCTAAGATTTCAATCCAGTTACTCGTTGAAAAATCTGGTGTGACAATAGAAAACAGCAAAAGGAAAGGCGAAGTTTAAATCTCGCTTTTAAGAAATCATTCAGCAGGAGGATCATCCAAACATACCTTCGTTTCACCGACGTCCAAACACCCGATGGTGGAAACAGTAATAGGCATCTCTGCAGCAGAGAAGCAGCTGAAAGAGTTGAAAACAAGTAAATCTCCAAGTCCGGATGGAGTCCTAATTCTGTTTTACATAAAGTACCGCATTGGCCCCATACTTAGGTTGCATTTATCGCGAATCTTTCGCAGGCTTAGAGGAACGGACCCGCAAAATTAAAGACTAATATCTTTAACATTGGTCAGCTGCAGTATCCTTGAACATGTTCTCAGTTTGAACATAGTAAATTACCTTGAGACGGAAAAACATGTCCAGGAATCAGCACGGTCTTAGATACCATCGATCGCGCAAAACTCAGCATGTCTTTTTCTCACATGATATACAGCGAACCATGGATGAAGGGCAACAATGAGGTTCCATATTTCCAGATTTTTGGAAAATGTTTAACACGGGTCTCCACGGCACACTGTTAAAGAAGTTACGAGCATGTGGAATGGGTTCTCAGACATTTGAGTGGCTCGATGAGTTCTTAAGTGATAGAACACACTATGTTGTTCATCAGAGCCAAGGGTATCGCCAGGGCTGCGCCAGAGAAGTGTGACAGGAGCGCTTTTATTCTCTACCTACATAAATGATATGACGAACAGGGTGAGCATCAGTCTGTGGCTGTTTGCTGATTACAGTGTGGTGTACAGGAAGATGTCATCTTTGAGCGACTGTAGAAAAGGCGACTTAGACAAACTTTCTAGTTTGTGTGATGAATGGCAGCTTTCTCTATATGTATAAAAATGTAACTTATGTGGATGAGTAGGAAAAACAACCCTGCAACTTTCGAATACAGCATTAGTAGTTTCACGTCTGCTAAATGTCGGAAAAACGTTCCAAAGCGGTATGAACTGGAACCAGCACATACTGACGGTAGTAAGGAGGGCGAATGGTAGGCTTCGGTTTAGTGGGAAAATTTCAGGAAAGAAGACCGCGTATAAAACACTAGTGCGACCCACTCTTGAGTACTTCTCGAGTTTTTGGGATACCCACCAGGTGGGATTAAAGGTAGACATTAAAGCAGTTCAGAGGCGGGCTGCTAGATTCGTTACGGGCAGGTACGACCAACACGGCAATATTACGGAGATGCTTCCTGAACCCAAATGGGAATCCCTAGAGGGAAGATAACGTTCTTTTCGCGGAACACTACTGAGAAAATTTAGAGAACCGGCATTTGAAGCTGAATGTAGAATGATTCCAGTGCCGCCAATGTGCATTTCGTGTAAGGACCACGAACATAAGATAAGAGAAATTAGGGCTCCTTCGGAGGTGTATGGGCAGCCGTTCTGCACTCGCTCCATTTGTGAGTGACTATAGCGGTTGAAGGTACCCTACGCCACAAACCATATGATAGCTTGCAGAGTTTGTATATGCAGTGTAGAGATCGGATTGAGCTTTGGTATGTAGCGATCGGATTGAGCTTTGGTTTTGGAACAGGCATTCAGTGTCTTCGTACCGTTCTACGACGAATTTCTGTTCCCTACCCTCCTTCCTCTGCAAGGAAAGCCACTACACCCTTTTACTCTTCCTTTGAAGCCACCATTTCTCTGTTTCCAGCACGACTGAGTGCAGCAGTCAGTGGACGCGTGCTCGTCGCTCTGACGTCACGTGGTTATGCAACCGTGTCTTTCTAGTGACGACTTAGGGGTCTCAGCGCTTTTATAGGCACCACATCTTCTTCTGTTGCAAACAGCATTATGATTCCTTCAGCAATTTTCGTTTTACAGCGTCTGGATCGTTTCTTTTTGAATGATTTAATTAATTTTAAAACTATTTTTTTACACAATATCTTCTACACCACACAGCAACGATAACAATAAAAATATAATTCATCTGTCTTCTTAGGTAGGAGTATAAAAGTTAAACACCGGAGAGCTTAAATTTGTTTCCATGTTGACATTTAAGACCTGTGATTAATTCAAGTTTTCTGGTATCACATGAGTGAATTGTTACGTACGTAGTCTACAATGGGTTTGGATTCACTCATTATGGTTGTATAGTACTTTCAGATGTTTGTTTGGCTTATATTTTGATTTAATATATACTGCTCTCTAATAAAGTATAATCTTCATAGACAAATTCACAAATCACTATTTCTTTGAACAACATGTTGGCACATAGAAGATACCTGGTAGAGCCGTGATGAACCATTGCAGGAAGAGATACATGGTCCACTCGTTTGTCTGAAAGGAGAGACTACATTTAAAATTTCACTGCCCTGTACGAACCAATAATCCTATCCATTTGATTCTAAAAATTCGTAAGTCACTTTGTGCCTCAGGAGCATCCGTATACGTTTTCATGTTCAACATGTTTAACCAACACAATTTAGAAATTAATATTGATGACTCTGAGTACAGCAAAGGATCGTCTCCCAAATAGGGCTTACGGGACTTCTAAGATTATTTCTCTGCTGAGTACTCCCTATCCTGTTGGATACTGCTTTTTTATTTCAGAGCAGAAAAACCAGAAACCAGATGTTAAAGAAACTTGTATATTCAATAAACAAAGCAGTTGATGTCTGATAGTTCTTGTGTGGCAGGGTTCCTGAGCCTACAGAATGAAGATATCCCGGGCAACGCCGGTTTCAAGGACCAGGTGCTGGCCCTGCAGTGGGTGCAGAGGAACATAGCGGCCTTCGGCGGGGATCCCAGCAGGGTCGCCATCTTTGGGGAGAGCGCAGGCGGCGGCTCCACGTCACATCTCTTCCTTTCGCCTGCGACCAAGGGTGAGCACCTCCTGATCTGTCAAGACTATAAACCTTCGTTCTAGAACTGGAAGACTCCTAAACAAGGTACAAAAAGGAAATGGGCGGAATGTAGACATTTCATTCTTTGTTTGTTTTCGGTATGGCCAGCTTTACTTAAGTTTCCCCAAAATCCACATATGCTTCAATCCCTTGACATTAGTATTTCTTCTCTTTCCTGTCTACAGTTACAATGTGATAGGTGTAAATTATGTTTTCTGATACACTTCCACCTACGTTTTTTTAATTTGGATGTCTTTGTATCCAGTGCATCTTTTTTCTGTTGCCACCTCAGCTTTAAATTACAAGCCACTTCACACCACCTAGCTTTGTCTTTAAGCCCCCAAAAGCGTTCATAACAATCTTTGTCAGACTATTGGTGTTCATGTGGAGTATGTAACTGGAGGAGATAAGTCTCGCAGCCATTAATGTTTCCTGACACTGCTATGCATTTTGTCATTCTTCTCAGACTTCCTATCCTTCTTTCCAAATTCCTTAAAGTTTATTGCATCTGTTAAAGTTTTCTATTAGAAGTATTATAAATCAAAAAAAGTTTCGGATGTTAACTGAACCTCGAGTCTTTTCGCCATAATCAGCTGTGGAGGAGCGGATTGTCAAGGCTGATGTTCTAAGCACTTAGGGCTGTTCCTCGAGCCTTTTCAGCTAAGCTTTTGTTGGAGATGATTTCCTTTTCTTTTTCTGGAACCACAGTCAGGTAAAATTTTCGAAAAGATATTTTCGCCACTTGACTGTATATGAAATCTAGATAGTGAAATAAACACTTTCTTAAGAGAATTCTTCTTCTCTAGAGACATTGTTGTCTGAATATCAGTACAACCTCAAGATTTTTCAGGCAGAAATTGTTTCGCTGATCGTCATCAAGCTAAGATACATTCAACGTCCGGTCTGTATTCTTATTTTGATGGTGGAATGCCCATCATTACGTATTTAATAAGTAAGTCTTCAGGAAATCTCCATTGTAATACAGTACTTCCATAATTGTTCTTACAGTTGTGAGTTACTGTTTCACTTCTTAAAAATTTATGTCTTGTGTAGCTCTCACAGTACCATAAACGCAAATGATCTGTGTTGTCCTTCATTTAATGAACAGGTCATTTGTGTATATGTTGCATAAGAATAGAGCGAGAACAATGTGTTGGGAAAATTATTTTTCTGTAACTGGCATCTACTGTTCTTTTTTCCGTGAGAATACTGTCATAAAATAACCACTTTAATGAGAGGCTCTGATAAGATACGCAAAGTAGGAATCTTTTGTCAACTGATCAGGGTTCATTGGCAGAATCCTGTAAAACCTTTTGTCGGCTTATCGGGTTTCGTTGGAAGTTTCTTGTGACTCACTTTATCGCAGTGAGCAGAAAAATCAACAAACACAATGACAATGATCTTCCTGTCCTCAAATCATTAATCATCCTACTGCGAAACATTTAACTATCCTCTCACTTTTTTATGTGCCATGTAGTTCTTCCAGTTAAGATTCTCAAACCTTATACATTCGCGCCATGCACACTGATTGCATTAAAGTTTTCTGTTGAGTCTTGGAAAATGTTATGTATCAATAACAACATTGATTGATGTAAAAATCATTTGCAGGCCATCAAAATTGCATCATCGGGAAGAACAACATACAATAAATTTAACTTATTGTATATCAACAGTTTACCAGGAAGAACACATGTTTAAATCTGTAAGTGATTATGGGGTTTGAAGTTTAGCACAGCACCAGTGTTTCGAAATCGGGTGATTATCAACCCGAACTGAGACTTGATGACATGATGCCATACGGAGACCCAAGGCGTGCCTCAAATAACGTTGGGAAACTCCTGTTTCCAGTGTCATTGTTTAGCGTATCATTGTCAGCGCGCCTCTCGGTGCTGACATGCCAAATGACACCGCAAGAAAGGTCACTGTATTGTCAGTCCGCGGTGCTTGGACATCGTTGCACTGTCTTTGTGCATACTTCTCTTGGTGCAAACAAGTGCATTTCATGACTCAAGGCACTCATCGTAGCTGTATGATAGTGCATAGCCGAGCAATCAATATATCCATCCTCTCTCAGTGTTGTCGTTCAGCATAGCACTGGCGGCGCGCCTCTCTGTGTGACGCTCAAAGGAGACTTAAACGATGGTCTCTGTACTGTCATCCGCAATGCTTAGAAATCCTTGCACTACCCATATGGATATTTATCTTGGAGCAAACAAGTCCATGTCATGTCTCAGTGTGCTGAGCGTCGCTGTATCATGGTCACAGCTGAGCGATCAGTGTGTCTGTGTCCTCTGCACGACTGTCGTGGTATCCTCATCAACACATGCACGTGTTGATAGACGTTTCTCCTTCTTCCTCTGCATTTGTTTCTTTTTTTTTTTAGTCAGTTTGATGCTGCTATCTATGAATTCCTCTCCTGTGACAACCTCTTCAGAGTAGAACGTGCAACCTACGTCCTTAATTATTTGCTGGATGTATTCCAGTCTCTGTCTCCAACTACAGTTTTTGCCCTCTGCAGCTCTCTAGCACCATGGAAGTCATTACCTGATATCTTACAGATGTCCTGTCATCCTGCCCCTTCTCCTTGTCAGTGTTTCCAACATTTTTCTTTCCTCTCCGATTTTGCACAGATTCTCCTCATTCCTTATCTTATCAGTGCACCTAATTTTCAATATTCGTCCGTAGCACCACATCTCAAATGCTTCAGATATCTTCTGTTCCGGTTTTCCCATAGTCCATGTTTCACTACCATACAATGCTATGCTCCAAACGTACATTCTCAGAAATTTCTTCCTCAAATTAAGTCCTATACTACAATACTTCTATTGGCTGGGAATGTCTTTTTTGCCAGTGCTAGTCTGCCTTTGATGTCCTCCTTGTTCTATCCGTCGTGGTTAGTTTGCTGTCTAGGTAGCAGAAGTCATTTGAATGTTAAGCTACTCGCTGTTCTCTTTTCTGGTACTTCTCCTTACTTTCGTCTTTCTTCGATTTACTCATTAAATTGTTCATTCCAGTCAGCAGATCATGTGATTGTATTTCACTTTCACTCAGGATAGCATTGTCATCAGCGAATCGTATCATTGATATCCTTTCACCTTGACTTTTAATTACACTCCTGAACCTTTCATTCATTTTCACCATTGCTTCTTCGATGTACAGATTGAACAGTATTATTGTTCTCCTGTTTTTAATTTAATAATTTCTTTGGCTGTCTGAGCAATTTTTCCTTACTTAACTTCTATGTGTTCTTTCCCTTATGGTTTTTTGTTTTTTTTATGTTGTAATAGATTAGGTGTTTATACTGTTATAATTGCTGGTTGGTCTTCTAATTCAAATTATTCTTTGTTAGGTTCCCTGCATTCTGTTGCTCAATCAATTTCTTATGAAGTTAGATTGGCTTTGATTTTATTACCTTTAATTATTTTGATTGGTAGTTTTAACATGTTTGATTTTATAAATTACCAGTTTTTTTGTTGATTTATCATTATTTCTTTCCCTTTAGCTTTGGAATACAATATTATCAATCCGAGAATTTCGTTCTTGGTCGTCCACTCTTATTATTCCCTCTTGGCTCTTGTATATATTGCATACTACCTATATCTCCCTATAGCTTACCCCTATTTTTCTTAGAATTTCGAATATCTTGCACCATTTTACGTTTTCGAACGCTTTTCCGGGTGTATAAATACTATGAACATGTCTTGATTTTTCTTTAGTCTTGCTTCCACTAACAATCGCAACATCGGAATTTCCCCTCTGGTGCCTCTACCTTTCCGAAAGCCAAACTGATCACCATCTAACACGTCCTCAAATTTCTTTTCCATTCTTCTCTGTGTTATTCTTGTCAGCAATTTGGATCCATGTGCTGTAAAGCTGATTGTGCGAATAGTTTCGCAGTAGTCAGCTCTTGCAGTCTCCGGAAATGTGTGGATGATATTTTTCCTAAAGTCAGGTGATATGTCGCCAGACACATGCATTCTACACACCAGCGAGCCACTTCTCCCAATGATGTTAGAAATTCTGATGGAGTGTTATCTAGCCTTTCTGCCTTATTTTATCTTAAGTCCTCCAAAGCTCTCTTAAATTCTGACTCTAATTCTGGATCACCTGTCTCCTGCTGTTTCTTCTTCTATCACTTCAGACAAATCTTCCCTCTCATAGAGGCCTTCAATGTACTCTTTCCACCTACCCGCTCTCTCCTCTGCATTTAATAGTGGAATTCCCACTGCACTCTTAGTGTTACCACCCTTGCATTCAATTTCACAGAAGGTGGTTTAGACTTTCCTGTAAGTTGAGTCAGTCCATCCGACAATCATATCTTTTCAATTTCTTCACATTTTTCATGCAGACATTTCGTCTTAGCTTCGGAGCACTTACTATGTATTTCATTCCTGAGCGACTGGTATTTCTTTATTCCTGAATTTCCCTCAACATTTAACCTATCAACTGAAATATTTCTTCTATTAGCAATGGTAACCGTATCCAACCCCTTTCCGTGTTGATTCCTCGTGACTAATATCTTAAACTTCAGCCTACTCTTCATTACTGATACAATATGATCTGAGTTTATATCTGCTCCTGGGTACGACTTACAATAAAGTATCTGATGTGGGAATCTCTGCCTACCCGTGTCACCCGGCCTTTTCCAAGTATACATCCTCCTCTTCTGATTCTGGAACACAGTATTTGGTACTACTAGCTGAAATTTATTACAGAACTCAATTAGTCTCTCTCCTCTCTCATTCCTTGTCCCAAGCCCATATCCTCCTCTCTCTACCTCATCTTCAGCTTGCGATGTCGGCATGTATACCTGAATTATCGTTGTCGGTGTTGATTTACTATCGATTTTGATAAAAACAACCCTATCACTGAACTGTTCACAGTAACACATTCCCTGCCCTACCTTCCTATTCATAACGAATTCTACTCCCGTTTTACCATTTTCTGCTGCTGGCCATATTATCCTATACTCATCTGACCATAAATCCTTGTCTTCATTCCACTGCACGTCACTGACCCCTTCTATGTCTAGATTGAGCCTTTGACTGCTAATCAAACATGCCACCCCTACAGCACGGAGAAACTAGATATCGTTATAAACAAATTGCGTTAAAATGCGGTTTATGAATGAGAAGCCTGCTGCGATATGTTATCATCCATACGTAACGTAAATGACGAATTGCCTACTTACTTCATTCGTTTGTGATGAAATACTAAACTTTTGCACATGAAAGTATGGATTGCACATCTAGTCCATTTGACGTTTGTTGCGTGCAGTCTTAATAATGATTTTAATGGTGGACATTGTCCTTTACACAGTTAGTACTAGAGGACAATCTTTCCTATAATAATATACAAATTTCCTCGATTATATCCATCACTTTAGCGACTCTAATACATCCAGATGTGCTGAATAACTTGTAACTCGTTTCTTTAAGGACAAAGGTTCTTTAATTCAGTATGAATTGAATATTCCAAAAGGTCTTTAATTTGTAGGCAAACGTCTGAGGTATCACCAGCAGATGAAGGTTTGATGCCACAAATAAGAAGTGTACTGGCTGCCACGCCTCACTCAACACACTCAGCTTCATTTTTAAGAACTCTTTTAGTGTACTTCAGGATTAACCTGTATTTTCTTTCGCAGTCAGTCGAATAGACCTTAGGAGTGTTCTTTCACGTAGCATTACCAATCCATTCAACAAATGAACTGCGAATTAAGCTTTATTTGAGCAAACTCTTCGTGATATGTGGGAATTTCGTATGAGTAGATTTTTTTCACTTTCTGTTCTTATCATGGATTAACTAAATACTGCCTCACATCTGAAAAAGATTGCCAGTCATATACGTTTTTTACAATGAAACTCAGTAATTCGGTTAACTACATCTTAGAATATAAAAGCAAAAATTGTGGTTCTGCCTGATCTATTTTTGAAATAGTGGATTAGTAGCCGTTCAGAACTTGAAAGAATCACTATGACCAAGGATCATGGCTTTACACGCTTGTACTATGAACCCAAAATTAAGGTCATAAGAGTCCATTAAGTTCGCCATTAGGGACACCTCGTCCCTTGGCAAATAAAAAGTTTATCGATTTCTGAGAACTTCTGCAGCGTTTAATTTAAAAGATGAAGTGTATTATCGTTAATCCTATGTTGCATTGGTATAACTTCGTTAAATGTTTGTAACGTGTGCACTGACAGAAGGAAAAACATTCTGACAAAAAATGATTTTATTGAGTACTATAACTATTCATTTTCGTATATCCATCTTGCTACCGATTTTCATTATACAGTATCCTACCTTTTTTATTGATCCGTGCCTCTATCCGTTAAAAATAAAACCCTTGTAGGTTCACTTTATTGTCAGTGTGTCTATTTGTCCGACTGTTCAGAACCATTTCTCTCAGGAGTGGGTAGATGCATCAACTCATAATGAATGCTACATATTTTAAAGTCAATGGTTTCTTGGCAGTGTAAAAATTTTAAGATTATAAGTCACTTCAGTCAAATGATATGGCCATTTATGTCACGTATTTTGACACTCGAAAACTCACTCATGAAAATCTGCAGGGAACTTCCCGTTCCCCTAGAAACATGAAATTTGGCGAGATGCAAGGTTTCACAGTAAAAATAATGGAAAAAATCCGAAAATCGTTAATTTATATGAATAAATCCAGCTACACTACTATGTAAATTGTTTATATTTTATCTAATTCACGATGAGCCCATTTCGGCAAATTGCTATGTAATATCGTTGCTGTCATGTCCTGTCTGTTTTAGAATTATTACTTTCTCCCATATGTACAGTGGAGTTGTATGTCGGATATTACTTGTTTTCCATATCATCCAAGCTGTCAGAAAAATATCACATATGGAAAACGACATACAACTCCATTGTACACCTGTGAGACAGTAATAATTCCAAAACAGACAGGACATGACAGCAACGATGTTGCGTAGCCCCTGACCATGGCAATTTGCCGAAATGCGCTCATCGTGAATTAAATAAAATATAAACAACTTACATAGCAGTGTAGCCGGATTTATTCATAACAATCATATCACTGAAAGACATATTTTGCACTGCGGGCCCCAAAGAACAAATGTTAATTTGTAATTACGTAACACGAAAAAATATTTTTTCATTTTTCCTCCGTCTATCACTTTACCTGTCGGTCTGCCAAGACCCCTTTTTCTCTGAAAAAATTTGCGTATCGGATTCAAATTTATGTCACATACTAAGATGCATGTTTCATTGGCGATGTAAACCTTTTAAGCTTCTAAGTCAGTACAGACTATAGATATGGCCATTTATGTCACCTGTTTTGATATTCGAAAACTCACTCATCAAATATATATCGTACTTCCCGTTGACCTAGAATCATGAAATTTGTGAAGAAGTAAGATTTCACAGTAAAAGTAAAGGAAAAAAATCCGAAAACTGCTAATTTGCAATTATATAGCACGAATTGTTTTTTTTTTTTTTTTTTTCGTTTTCCATCTGTCTGTCTGTTACGACTCCTTTCGCTCTTGAAGAGATTGGCGTAAAGAGTTCAAATTTATTTCATATGGTCTATGGTCCCTTGGCGGCGTAAAAATTTTCAGGTTCTAAGTCAATGCACTCAAAAGATACGGCCATTTATGTCACATATTTTTTTACACGAAAACCACACTTTAAACTCTGTAGGGTACTTCACGTTGACGTACAAACATAAAATTTCACAAGAAGCAAGTTTTCACGGTACAAGTAAAGTGAATAATCCGAAAATTGCTAAACTGTAATTATGTCACTTAAAAATATATTTTTGCAATGAGAATATACATTGCATTCATCTTCCGTCAAAAATATAACATGCGACGATAGCTGCACACACACATAAAATGTAAGTTGTAATTATATTTTAGTAAGTAAATAAAAATACTTTATTAAATGTTCTATATTTGCATACATAAAATGAAGTCCCCTGCTCGCTTCATTTTGTACGTCCGGTGTAATTCTGAGGAATTTCTGTAAAGATTTTGATACGGTCTTTGAATTCCCAGCAGCGATATCTTGTCAGTATCTATATCAAAAACAGGTAATAATCGTTGACATTCTCGATTCTCAGGATGAATGTACTATACAGAAATAAACATAATTAAGTTTGCAGAGAACCCTCTGCGAGCAAGTCCTACTCACACTTGGCCATATTTTTTTAAATATCTGTATACAGTATGGCTTTTTTAAATGATTTTATTGCTTCACTAAGTTTCTAGATTTCTGTTGCTTTCTGTTATTATTACGTCAGGCAATTTCCTCGTCAGGAAATAAGTTTGCCCAGAGGTTAGTGATTTGCACATTCTTACACTACACTCGATTTTTCAATACACGAAAAACTTTATTTAATCTAATTATTTTAACATCAAAAAAACGCCTGCTGTGAAGACGTGGCTCTGATATCTGTGGCCCTTATGTTTCTGGCTTTGATGAAGAAACAACTGAATCGTGACAGTGTTGTATTTGGTGTTTGTTTACAGCACTAAAATCGCATTTTGCTTCATAGAAAAATATACCGCCGCTAACTCATTTTCTTCTTGTTTTGGCGCTTGATTGGCTTCTGAAATAAACGACTCAATTGTAGAACTGGTTTCATCGGAAGGGTGCACTCAGTGAGAAATAGTGGTAGCTGCGGCCACCCGTAGAAAATGTATCCCGACGCATTTCTCATAAAATCTCGAAACTATTTCGTCACTCACCGCGAAACGTACCTGCGTTACTCCCTCTCTATCTCCCTCTATCCCGCTCCCAACCGCCTATACTATCCCTTCCATTCTGTGGTTATTAAGTATTATTATTATCAAGTGAAACAAGAGAAAGGGATAATATAACAGTAGGCGGCCAGAGATAAATATTAAATTATGTTTCAAATGAGCGCCATGCTCCCTACAAATTATTTCAAATGCTTTCGGCGAAATGTAATGCAGGCTAAGTTCGCTGACCTATAATAAATCGTATATTTGAAAGAATACATTTTTTGACGAAATAAAGTTAGTGAAACTTTGCACTTTAGTTAATTGAATAACTTGAAATGATTCTTTCTGTTCCGGCTGTGGTGATATGTTACACAAAAAAATAAATTTAAATACGCCGCGTAATGGCGGCCAATTGTTGCCAGTCAAAGATCACCGCTGCTCGCTTCATAGAGACTGAAAAAATGCTAAATAACTTCTTGCAATTATTAATTCAAGAACAATTGTTTGCATGGGTTCTTGAAATAACACAACGCACTCACGTTTTATAAATATATTTACACTAAGCACAGAATACACACTTGAATTATTCGCTACGTACGAGAACAAATAGAACAAAAGCTACCCTTTTACAATAGCAAGCGTACATTATATACAATAGAAGAAATGATCTGACTCGAAGCGATTTTAAATATTTTTTTCTCTTATATATAATGACAAAGATAATAATGTTAGTTTCGAGAACGTTACGCACTACGATCTCATCTAATATAAATAATGTCTTCTTAATACATTGCAATCGCTGTAGTCTTTCTTTGACGCTAATTTAATACATTTTCATAATTAAGTTGTCGTTTATGTCCATACAATATTATTCAGAGTCCTTTTATTATTTACTTAAAATATATCGGCTTGAATACGCCCTCCACTCGTCCCCCCTCAGTTCAAAGCTTAGATACGCTATTCTTTCTTATGAGTCGGTAAAGAGATTTATTGCTTCTGTGACAGTTTTCATCTCATCGATGTTTTTGATGGATTACTTGTTGCATATAATAGTGTATTTACTGCATTCAGTACGTTTCCTATAATCCGCGTTTATAAACTGGAAATTGGTTTAGCTTGAAGTGTAGCGCCCACAACTTCATGTTATTGCATTATATATACTACCATCTAAACACCATATTACATGCCAAGACAAAGGAAAGTATTCTTATTATCAGACATCGTATTCGACGGTATAGCTAACTGGCCGCTTAATGCACTACAGACGCAGAGTATAACAAAAATGAGCAGGAGTGTGCTGTCTGTTAGGATGTGGCAATATTCTCTCAAACACCTCCTGTTTAACAAGATTACAGTACATCATTAAGGAAATCAAATCAGTCATTTCTATGAAATACGAAACGTATTCATTGACATTAAAAGGAAATTCGCAACAACTAATATAATACAGTTTAAAGTGTGGACACCATGAATGTACTCGTACGCAGTATGCAGACGTAGTGCAGATCATTACTTGTCTGGTCAGTTTTATTTTAGCAATTGACGATTTCCTAAATAACTTTTGGCGAATACCGGGATGAGTGCTTGCCGTAAGGCCCACATGTCTTTACTTTTAAGTATAGGAGACAAAATTTAATCTAATTTTCCGAAATAGTCCGATCTCGAGTATAGTTGTTCCCAAAAGTTTCGTATCTATCCTGAAATGATAGCCTGACATAAAATTTAATATTTTACGAATGTTCAATAAATCAGTACAGCGCAGTAGAGTATTACATTCATCGTTACTGTTTCATTGTGGTGAAATTTCTCTGCAGGTCTCTTCAGTGGGGTGATTATGGAGAGTGGGGTAGCGACGACCCCATGGGGGCTGACGGACATACCACGCGAGAGGGCGTATCGGATGGCGGAGGCGCTCGGCTTCCAGACGCAGGGCGATAACCATACTGACGACGACGACGCGCGGCTGGCTGCCTTCCTTCGCGCCGCCAACTACGCAGACCTCATCAGAGATGACACTCTCGCGCTCACGGACTTCGTAAGTCAACCATTTCCTAGCGCAAAACATGAGCAAATTACGGTCGAACCATCAGTTCAAAGCATACACGCATTATAATGTGGTATGCTCCAAAGAGTATCATCATGGACACAGAAATGTGTCATGCTGGCAAAAAAAAATTGTGATTATAGCTTAGCAATATCAGTTTTAATGTAATGATTCACTGAACCTCCCTACAGACGCCTCTTCTTCAGCATGTACACTACTGGCCATTAAAATTGCTACTCCAAGAAGAAATGCAGATGATAAACGGGTATTCATAGGACAAATATGTTATACTAGAACCGACATGTGATAACATTTTCACGAAATTTAGATGCATAGATGCTGAGAAATCAGTACCGAGAACAATCACCTCTGGCCGTAATAACGGCCTTGATACGCCTGGGCATTGAGTCAAACAGAGCTTTGATGCCGTGTACAGCTACAGCTGCCCATACAGCTTCAACGCGATACCACAGTTCATCAACAGTAGTGATGGCGTATTGTGACGAGCCAATTACTCGGCCACCATTGACTAGACGTTTTCAATTGATGAGAGATCTGGAGAATGTGCTGGCCAGGGCAGCAGTCGAACATTTTCCGTATCCAGAAAGACCCGTACAAGGACCTGCAACATGTGGTCGTGCATTATCCTGCTGAAATGTAGGGATTTGCAGGGATCGAATGAAGGGTTGAGCCACGGGTCGTAACACATCTGAAACGTAACATCCACTGTTCAAAGTGCCGTCAATGCGAACAAAAGGTGACCGACACTTCTAACCAATGGCACCCCCTACCATGACGAATACACACTTCCAATGTGTATTCACCGCGATGTCGCCAAACATGGATGCGACCATCATGACGCTGTAAACAGAACCTGGACTCATCCGAAAAAATGACGTTTTGCCATTCGTGCACCCAGGTTCGTCGTTGAGTACACCATCGCAGGCGCTCCTGTCTGTGATGCAGCGTCAAGGGTAACCGCAACCATGGTCTCCGAGCTGATAGTTCATGCTGCTCCAAACGTCGTTGAACTGTTCGTGCAGATGGTTGTTGTCTTGCAAACGTCCCAATCTGATGATTCAGGGATCGAGACGTGGCTGCACGATACGTTACAGCCTGTCATCTCGACTGCTAGAGATACGAGGCCATTGGGATCCAGCATGGCGTTCCGTATTACCCTCCTGAACCCACCGATTCCATATTTTGCTAACAGTCATTGGATCTCGACCAACGCGAGCATCCAACGCAGCGATACGATAAACTGCAATTGCGATAGGCTCCTTACACGAGGCATCACAACAACGTTTCACCAGGCATCGCCGGTCAACTGCTGTTTGTGTATGAGAAATCGGTTGGAAACTTTCTTCATGTCAGCACGTTGTAGGTGTCGCCACCGGCGGCAACCTTGTGTGAATGCTCTGAAAAGCTAATCATTTGCTTATCACAGCATCTTCTTCCTGTCGCTAGCACGTCATCTTCGTGGTGTAGCAATGGCCGAGCAATGGTGTGTAATGGCCAGTAGTGTATTTTAATATTAACTACAAAATTTAGTCCATACTGGGTGCTTTCCTATAAAAACAATGGTTTTGGTTTTCTGCAGTGAAATGTATAGTTCTATATTCGTAACATCTTTAATTCAGTTAATGAACAGCTGCCTGTAAAACACTCTCTTTCCTTGAAATGAGTGTAGAGTAGTTAATGTATAGAAGTGTTTTTAATACTAATATATAATTTCCTTGGTTGTTGGGCGAGGTTTGTTAGTTTCCAACTAGATCCTAAACAATGATAAATTTTCGGACACGCTGATATCAGATTTCTGTAGTATCCTTCCCACTTACGTACATTCGAGACTTTTTCTTAAAACATTACCGAAGGTTTTGTCGCTATCTAAAAATATATACTGTGTTCCTTGGTTAAGCTCTTGTCGTTTTCAGTAACTTGTAAAATTAAAATAGCGTGTCTTTTCCAAAAACCCGTACGTTTAGCAAGAATGCTTTGAAATCAACTGCTTATAATTCCGGATTATAGTTTATAATTTGTATCAACAAATTTTACTACTCTTAGTTACAGCAAAATGTTGCTTCTTTTGCCTTACTTGTACGGTTGCTTTTACTTTACCCTTTCTCCGGCTTTGAGGGATATTCTTCTGCTTCCAACAGTTATCAAAATATGTAGCAGTTTAATATGAAGCAGCATTCCTCCATATGTAATTAAGTCTGCATTAAATCCATCTGCTCCAGTTGCTTTCCAATTTCTTGTGGCCTTTATAGCTGCCATCTTTTATATTAATACATCCACTCATTTTATCTTGTATACTTTCGACACATGAAGTTTTATGATATTTTTCTGATGTTGTTTAACCGAACTGTTTCCCTTTCTGACGTGTCTTATGCTTTAGGTTTCAAAGTCTTGTACTTGTATAGGCTGAAAAAAGTATTAAATTTGCAAGTTTTGACAATAGTAAAGGATGATCGTTAATTTATGTCAGAAACAACGAAGGAACCAATTTAGAAACCTGCGGCACACTACATGTAATTACTTCGACTTAAGACTGCTAAACAACTCTTGACATAATCAGGAAATTCCTGTGAAGCATGTCTGGAGAGTCATGTAAGTACTAAACAATAATACTGGCTATTATGAAAAGAGACGCTGTTACTATTGTAGACTAGTTTCTTGTAGTAACACGGTGCTCTACATCAAGTGTTTGCTTTTACATTGCTTTAGACAGTTTTCGGGCTCAGGTGATATGTTGTATACAGTTATGCCGAACCGTTCTTAGTTAGACCAAAAAGTAGCTAATATCTCTGGTTTTACCAACATGGCGACCCTCGTACAGGAGAAGCGCTGTCCACTGCCGCTGGCGTTCCTGCCCGTCGTGGAGCCACCGTCGGACTCTGCGGTGATCGTTGAGCATCCAGCGGACGTTCTCAAGGCAGGCAGCTACAACCAGGTGCCCATAATTCTGGGCGTCACTTCTGGAGAGGGGATCATCATACCCCTCTGTAAGTAAAAAGATCTACGAATTCCCTGTCTTTATGTACTCTGCTTGGATCATATATGACTCACTTGTATTTTTTGTAATACTTACAATCTGCATAGAGATCTGCAAAGTACAGTGTGGCGGAGGGTTTCTTTTCAACGCCCCGGTATTCTGAGTACGAGTTCTGCGTGTTTCGCCACGTTTTGCCTCAAGTATTCGATTCTCGAGAAAGTATGGTCATTGCACACTACCTAAAAGACGTACCCTTTAATTCATTTAGCTTCGAGAATATTGGTCGCAGCACGTTCAAATTGCATTAGTGGCCAAAATTTTTAGTAGCGCTCGTAAATTACCAAAGTCATTGACAACCTTTGTAGGACAATTTCGCGGCTTGCCTTTATTGTCTTTCTTAAGGGGAGGTTCACTATCTTTGGCCCGAAAAAAACATTTTCTTTGAGAATTTTTTTCTCCGGATGTATTATAGATATGAATGTCAAATTTAGTCAAAATGTTTATTGATATTTCCTCTTCAAACATGAATTTCTTCGACCAGAAATGTCGAAGAGCAAAGGCGGAAGTGCCGTCGGAACGAAACAACATTTCGATGTAGACCTTCAAGCGAAGTATGTCACAGGTTAGCCGCTCGTCTGAAATTAAAATTGAGTTGACGTTAGCGAAGTATATAAGATTCTTTAGGAGTTGTACCTCGCTTAAGTTATTTGGACCATAGGAAACAAAATGGAGGCCATTTGAAAAAAATGTGTTTTTTTCCATCGATTTTTCGACTATAAGTAAAATTACTTATAGTTGATGGATCGGAATAAAAGTGGTACAACTCCTAGACAATATAGTTAGCTTCGCCGGAAACAAAGAATCATGCCAATCGACTCAGTAGATTTGAAGTTACGATACCGCGCGAGAAAAAAGTCATTTAGAGAAAAACGCGTTGATGTTTCGACTACATATAAATGCAGTATTATGCAACTTGCGTTCAATCTGCTATTCCGGATCCATAAACTAGTCGTTCCTCTTCCTCACAGAGGGCGTTCTTCTCGATCTGGGCCACCCTGCGCTGCTCCACAGCCGCTCGTATGGCGAGTGACAAGCGGTTTTCGGCCTTTTGAATCCGATAGTCGTCCGAACGCTTGGCGAAATGCATCGAATAGAGCCCCAGGGTGACGTCCATCGTCCCCTTCGTTGAAGCTGCTCACTACCAGGAAAGTCGCAATCTGCACAGTCTTCGCACCAGAATGCAAATGCTTGGTTGGCTAACTTCCAAACAGACGCGTTCAATCTTTCATTTCAATCTTGTATGTTTCCTCCCAAGCACCGGTACAATAACTCGTCCTCCGAAAGAAAAAAACCTGATGCGTGAAAAAGGTCGATTTCATGCAGGCGCATTTTTTTGTTCAACCGCGAATAACAAACATTTCCGTTCCGTGTTCGGAAAAACGGTTTATGGATCCAAAAATGCAATTTAAAAGAATCGATTTTTTGAACTAAAAGATAGTAAACCTCCCTTTAAGGCTAATCACTTCAGCTCTGATGGACACTCATGTTCAGAAAAAACAGAAAGCTTGAACGACTAGAGATGGGACGTTCATATTCACAGGATATGTGCATTAGTATGTTGTGCAGAAATGATTAGCATTTGAACCACGTCGGCCCGCGGCTTAAAGGCCAACATCGACACTACGACGCAACACCACCTGCCTGTAAAATGCGCCTGTGGCTCTCGTTGTCGCTATAAACCGAGGTTAATGGGCCAGTGAGTCTTCAGCAGAAGTGCACGATGGCTCGCAGACGTATGCGCGAAACGTACTGTTAAATCAAGGAGTTTGAAATACGGCGTATTATTGGCATGAGAGAATGCGTTACATCCATCCGGAAAGTTACTGCTCTTGTGGGACAAAGAGTTTCGGCAGTGCAACGGCTGTATGCAGAATGATTCACGTAATGTCTTAAAAAACGACGAGATGGTTCAGGTCTTAACACCCAGACCACTCCCAAGAAAATCGACACCTAATTCGAATGCCATTGCTGGGCAGATCTACGTCCTCCTCGGATCCGGCGCAAGAGTGGAACTGTGTAACACATCGTACACTATCACGGGTGAAAGTCCGCCACCGTTTATTGCGGCATGGGTTACGTGTGCGTCGTCCACTTCTCCGCCTACTTGCAGAAACATGCTAGACGGCAATGGTGTACAGAACGACATCACTGGAGACAGGAATAGCATCAGACAGTGTTTTCTGACGAGTCTGGGCACCCTTTGTTTGAAAATGTTGACCACATTTTGGTTCGCCGTAGACGGGGAGCGGTATCACCGTGACTGCATTAGCACAAGACATACAGCGCCAACTCAAAGCCTTATGGTGCGGGGTGCTATTGGATACAACTATTTGGTACAACCACAAATCACAGTTGATGCGTGCCCAGGGGACTGTCACCAGTATGACCAATGTGAATGACATCCTCAGACCCCTGACTACACCCTTTCTGTAAAACACTCCAGACGCCATTTCTCAGTACGACAATGCACTGCCACATGTTGCTGCACGAACACTTGCCTTCTTGGTGTCACAGGATATCAGAATTTTGCCAATGTCCGTCAGATCACCAGGCTTGTGGCCAATCGAAAATGTGTAGACTACTGTGAAACGACGGGTGCAACGCTGTGACCCAGTGCCAACCACCACAGATGAATTTTGGAACCAGGTGAATGCAGCATGGATAGCTATACCACAGGACGCCATGACTGAATTTCTGCAAAACATACGAATGTACACGTCCTGTGAATATGAGCGTCATGGTTGTGGTCGTTCAAGGTGTTCTGTTTTTTCTGAACGTGAGTAAATCTTTGTGTAACGTTCTAAGATTAAACATGGGAAAAAAAGGTAAACTAGAAAAATCAGATGCCAATACATACATGATCTTCAAAAGCTTCGCAAAGAACCACCAGGCCTAAGTGTTAATATAACATTGATAGGTTTGTAACGTAAACCTGTGTAGTAGCAATCACTCTCAGGGGCTAGATTCTGTCCACCACAGACTATAGTACAAGCTACTAAACGTACCTTTTCGCGAACATGTAATGCCATAATTAAGGCAAAACCTGCCTTATGCTCGAGAGTTGTTTGTATATTCCAGTGTCCACTATCCTAACAGAAGAGGGTGTCGCCGACATGAAGGAGAACTTCACGGCGCTGATTGGCTCCCAGCTGCCGCTGCCCACGGAGGAACAGCAGACCCGAGCAGCTGAACAGCTGGAGCAATTCTACTTTGGGGACGAGGGCTTCTCTACAGACGATATGCAAGCTGTTGTTGATGTAAGTCTGGTGTGCCAGTTGAGGAGAGCAAAACGGAAGCCTAAGTTTTAAATTAAACGTTCAAGAAGTTGTTCACACAGGAGAATGGTACAAACATACCGTCATTTGACCATCGGACAGACTCCCGTATGGACGTCGTTGTAATAAGCATCCCTGGCGTAGAGAAACAACTGAAAGATTTGAAAGAAAATAAATCATCAGCTCCGGATGGAATCCCAATTCGGTTTTAAAAAGAATTCTCTACGGCATTGACCCCTTGCCTAGCTTTCTTTTATCGTGAATCTCTCGCCGGGCACAAAGTCCCAAACGACTCGAAAAAAGCGCAGTTAACTCCAATAACTATGTAATAACGATAAAAGAACGGACCTGCAAAATTACAGGCCAATATCCCTAACTGCAGTTTGCTGCGGAATCATTGAACATATACTCAGTTCGAATATAATAAACTTTCTTGAGACTGAGAAGCTTATGTCCAGGAATCATCATGGTTTTAGTAAGCATCGCTCGAGCGAAATTCAGCTTGTTCTTTTCTCACATTATACACTGCGAACAGCCGGCAGCTGTAACCGAGCGGTTCTAGGCGCTTCAGTCCGGAACCGCGCTGCTGCTACGGTCGCAGGTTCGAATCCTGCCTCGGGCATGGATGTGTGTGATGTCCTTAGGTTAGTTAGGTTTAAGTAGTTCTAAGTCTAGGGGACTGATGACCTCAGATGTTAAGTCCCATAGTGTTCAGAGCCATTTGAACACTGCGAACTGCGGATGAAGGGCAACAGGCAGATTTGCGGAAAGCATTTGACACGGTGACCCTTTGCAGGTTGTTAACGAAATATATGGAGGTTCACAGACATAAGAGTGGTACGAAAACTTCTTAACTAATAGAACGCAGTATGTCGTCCGTGACGGCGAGTGTTCATCAGAGACAAGAGTATCGTCAGCAGTACCCAGGGAATGTGGCGGTTATTGTGTATCATCAACATCGACAAGTGCAATGAATATGGATGATACGATACTCTATGGTATTCTGCGGTTTGGATTCACTCTGATCATTTTTTTTTTTTTTAGCAGTTGCATTGATTCAATTTTGTAAATGATACTGACGATATTATACACATGTATAATGCATTATTCAAACTATAACTTCTCCCGGATAATTATTTTGTTCAAATTTTCAAATTGCTCAAGAATTCCACCTGACATAGTGTAATAATGTTGACTGTAAGCTGTGTTCATATCACTAAAATTGCAGATCGTACATCAGAGCTTTTATAATTTTTTTTGTCCTCGATGGATTTCATTATTCTTAGTAAATTGATCATGAAAAGGAACCACAGAATACCACCCGCACACAACACTGACGTATGCTACCAGAAATATTTTTCTCTGTGATTCGTGCGTAGTTTAATTTTGGCCACATACATCAGCAATGAAATCTTGTTCAAACAATAAATACCATCAGCACTGTTCTTAAAAAAATGCAGTCTGATTCGATAATTTTTTTCTTTTATAAATAGAGTTCAGTACCACCGGAGCACATTTATTTCTTACACATAGGAATATTGTTTGCAGTTTCAAGTAATTTAAATATGCCGCTGTAATAAAAGTTAAGATGGCAGCCAACAAAAGATAGAGGATTTCTTTTTTAATTAAGATTTTCCTTTTCCCAATAACTATTTAATCATTTAAATTGATGCTACCAATAAAAAATTATTAAATTGTTTTGAAAATTAGTTTAACACAAACCCATGCTATTTTCAACTAGAAGTACAGACGAAGTTGCTACATAATCGCAACTAAGAATGGCTGCTCTTCTTGCAGCTATGATAAAGCAATTAATACAAAATTATAATTAAAACAAGATGTGAATTTTCAATAATTAATCATAAATAGTTTTAACGCATTTGGCTCTATTTGTTTTTGCCAGCAAATGAACATAAAAGTACAATAATTTTACATTAAATTTTTTCATTTAACAGACCTCAAATCGTTTCGCGTCTTGCGTCGGCGATGTACATCAGAAGAAGACGACAAAAGGGTACAAAACAAAAGAAAAGAATGACATAGATTAACAAACAATGTGAGACAAATATTGTCTCTGTTTTACGTAATTATCATCTTTTTAAGAAATAATTACATAACTGAATGAATATTATCCACACGTTCATATTCCACTCGTAATAAAATATATATATATCGTGGATGTTATAGGAAGTGTGATAGGACCGATGTTGTTCTCTGTATACATAAATGATTTGGTGGACAGGATGGGCAGCAATCTGCAGTTGTTTGCTGATGATGCCGTTGTGTCCGGTAAGGTGTTGAAGTTGAGTGACTGTAGGAGGGTACAAGATGACTTAGTCAAAATTTCTACTTGGTGTGATGTATGTCAGCTGGCTCTAAATATAGAAAAATTAATTTATTGTGGGAGAGTAGGAAAACAAACCTGTAATGATTGGATACAGTGTTAATAGTGTCCTGCTTGACACAGTCAATTCGTTTAAATATATGGGTGTTACGTTGCAAACCTATATGAAATGGAACGAGAATGTGAGAACTGTGGTAGGGACTAGAAGCAATTTTCTAGTTCAAATAGAGTTACGCTGTGTTTTATACGTGGAAAATACTCTTATTTGTTTTACTTAACTCACGTTTAGGTAAATGGAAGTTGTGCATCTCTTTTCCAGCGAGTGTAACTCTGGGAGGTCAGCAGAGTATCCATCTGCTACTGCCGTAACCTCTTCCTCGGATGGTTCGAAGATACAATCCGTCGACAATAATGCCGTTAAAGGCGAAAATAATCAATAATTCCCCAAAGATTGGAAAATAAATCGGTCTTGTCTTTTCCAGATTACCCATGCCGGCATTATCTTGAATCAACTTGGGAAACGACAGAAAATCTAAATATGGAAGATAGGATTGAGATTTGAACCCCTTCTCCTCCAGAATGGAAATCCGGTCGCTTAAGCACTGCGTCTAAGTTGTGATCTTCCAATAGTTTTGTTGTACGACGGTCCAAATGTCAAACATTGTATATGCTTACAGGGGGAAATAATCAGCTCTTTGAAGTACTGCTCTGTATGTTTTGATGCGCTTGAATAGCATCTCCAAATTTTTCTACAAAGTAACTTTTTATTTGCAGCTCTTTTCTGACGTGTACTTCATACAACCAGCGGACTCCTTCGCTAGGGCCGTGGCGAACTCCAGCAACATACCAGTTCACTTCTATTACTTCAGCTACAACGGAACGGGCTCTATAGAATACGGTAAGTGTTCCCTACCACGCACTGCTTTTCATCTACATCTACATCTACATTCCACAAGTCACCTGGTGGTGGGTGGCGGAAAGTACTTCTGGTACCACTATTTTATCCCCCCCGCCCCCTTGTCTGTTCCATTCGTGAATGACGCGTGATCCTCGATAATTTCCCGTATTGGGTCTAGTTTTTCGAATTTCCACGTTGTAATCATTTCGCGAGACATATGTCGCAAGCTCTGTGCCTCTCTTGCATCGTCTGCGATTGGAGTTTGTTGAACATCTCGACAATGCTCGCGCACCGACTAAACGATCCCATCACGAGACTCGTCGCTCTCCCTTGGATCTCCTCTAGCACTTCTATTAATCCAACTCGGTAAGTGTGTCAGACTCATAACTAACACTCAAGAATCCGTCGAACACTAAGCCTGGCATCTCCTTATCCAACTGTTTGTTTTACGTTGTCATTCAACGGAAGATCGTTCCAGATGGTTACTCCTAGATATTTTACTAGAGTCACTGTTACTAGCAGAATGTCATCAATACTGCGACGGTACCCTTGTGAATTTCTTCTCCTACGTATGCTCGTTATGTTACATTTCTTTAGGTTCAGGTTCAACTCCCAGTCCTTGCACCATTCATCAACCCTATGCAGATCTACCTATCTTTCGATACAGGCTGCTGACGTTGCTACCTTGTTAAAGACAACCACATCATCTGCCAACCTACTGATGGAGCTTCCGATATTACCCACTAAATCATTTACATATACATTCTGAGAAAAAAAGTGAAACGCCAAGAAGGGCAGGAGGAAATTAAATAAAATTTCGCGGAAGGAAAACATATGTGATGTTATTTCATTGTTTACTAATAGAGTCAAATTTGAGCCATCTAGGCAGTATGAACCTACTTATCGGTAAGACGCTGCACCCCGTCTGGCCTGGATGTGATGAATGTCATAAAGCTATTGTATCCTCTCCTGAAGCAAGCTGCGTCACAAAAGTTGTAACTGGTCCTCGATATCCAGGATTTTTGTAACGCGACGGAGCTGATACCGGATCTCGTCCCACACACGTTCTATCGAGGATGCATCTGAGAATCTTTCTGGTCACGAGATTATCTCAACATTACCGTGTTATTTGATAGAGACACATGCCATGTATGATCGAGCATTGCCCTGTTGAAATATGGCACCACGATATTGTCGCCTGAGACTTGAGAACGCAGGATGTCTGTGACGTACCGCTGTGCCATCACAGTTCGCTCAGCCACTACAAGCCGTGTCACAAAGTCTTACCCGACGACTCCCCAAACCATGATGCCAGCAATGACCCTGCAGAGGGTCTCGAAACCGTTGGAAAACTGGGACCTTTCCCCAGGTCGCCACTGTACTCGCAAAGATGGTTATTCTGGGTTGTGCACACCTATAGTTTATATCCGAACATCGTGAACCCTATGGGCCCACATTCCACACTTCCCAGTCATGGCATCTCTCCAAACACAGCACTGTGTTTTGTATTGTTAACGGCAGTCTACGCATGGGACAATGACCTCATAGTCCGCGTTCTCTATATTCCAACCAGCTGTTAGTGCTAGCCCAGAATGTTGCAGGGGGTCATTGCTTCTTCTCGAATGGCGGTCACAGATGTGGAGAGGTTACGATGTGATTGGTTCACATTACGGCGATCCTCCCTTGTGATGGCCAGACTTGTTGGAGCGAAGTCTTGACGACATATCAGCCTGCTCTGACGTTTCCATGCAGTCCAACATCCGAATGTCTCACAAATCTGGATACTGCACGACTTGACCATACGGGCCGAAAGAGCTCCACAATGAGGCCCTTTTCACAATCCCTTGGCTGTTGATAACGCTGCCTCATTCTAGTACGCAGCATCTCCCTGTCCTTCACAGTGATCATTCGACGTGTAAACGCTATTCAGGCCCCTTGTACACTGTGCAATAAAGCTATTGTATCCTCTCCTGAAGCAAGCTGCGTCACAAAAGTTGTAACTGGTCCTCGATATCCAGGATTTTTGTAACGCGACGGAGCTGATACCGGATCTCGTCCCACACACGTTCTATCGAGGATGCATCTGAGAATCTTTCTGGTCACGAGATTATCTCAACATTACCGTGTTATTTGATAGAGACACATGCCATGTATGATCGAGCATTGCCCTGTTGAAATATGGCACCACGATATTGTCGCCTGAACAGCAGCTGGCCGCTGCAGCCGAGCGGTTCTAGGCGCTTTAGTCTGGAACAGCGCGAGCGCTATTGTCGTAGGTTCGAATCCTGTTTCGGGCATGGATGTGTGTGATGTCCTTAGGTTGGTTAGGTTTAAGTAGTTCTAAGTTCTAGGGGACTGATGACCTCAGATGTTAAGTCCCATAGTGCTCAGAGCCATTTGAACCATTTTTTGAACGAACAACAACAGCACTAATGCACTCTGGTGATCGTTCTGCTTGTTTACATGTCTAATCATTTACATACCAGCAGAAATTGTATACGTGTACGGAGTAACATTAACATCCGACCACGTCTTCAGGATGCTTCACTAGTCTGTCAAGCAGTGTATGCACTGACGGAAGAAAATCGCAGGTAAAACGTCTCCAATTAGACTGCTGGATCCGCCCATCTTGTTGTCCCAGCCAATCGTGCCATACGACTTAACTTTTTACTTGTCAGTTGCCCAGCCATATAGCAGTCGAAAGTAGCAGTTGTCTACCTGTCTCTGGAGAAACTGTTTCAGAAGACTGTATTTAACATTTCAGTATTGGTGTCATATTATTTCAATGTCATCATACTGAGCGAGCATGTAGCCAGCAATTCTGCTGCACGAACAGTGGAGCAAAAACCACTATCTATATGGTCATTGTGTTGTGTGCTGTCCTTAGGTTAGTTGGGTTTAGGTAGTTCTAAGTTCTAGGGGACTGATGACCTAAGATGTTAAGTCCCATAGTGCTCAGAGCCATATATGGTCATTCGTTATTATGATATCGGAACGAAAGAGCATAGGATGGATCTTTATCAGAATGTGTTAATCGTTTCTCGCATAACTTTCCGTATCACGCTATTGACTTTGCCGACCATTTGTCGTTCAGCAAGGATTCGGCCTCTTTAAACCTGCTACGCCGCATTTCCTGAATTCGCGGTAATTCTCAAATATAATTCAGCACAGTCTTCCACGGTACAAACGTATATACTGTGGTCTCTAATTGTCAGCCGTGTTAAGGAGAAATACCTTCCTACTTTTTCAAATTCTAGTTCATTACTATTGATCAATTATACGCAATATTTTTGTCATGGCCTCCAGTGAATACGAAAGTTCGACCGTGTTTGTTGGCAATGTATCTAGTTTGTTAGCTCACGGGTAGGTAGCTAATACATTCCGAGGCAGTTTTAGAACACCATCTCGAAACTGTTTGTCCCTGTTATCCATTCTAAAATCATGCCTCTAACAACGCATAGCTGACTGAAATATTCTCCTAACCACTTCCGGATGATCGAAGAATTGTACGTTATAATTCTGATGCTCTCTTCAAAACGTTCACATTTTGTTTTGTTATGTAGGTGATGACAGAAAAAACCAATTATTATTTTGTGTTTCAAGTTTCACGCGTATCTTTCCTCGTTATCTCATAGTTTGACTCCATATTTATCACACTAAACATTGCTGAGATTTCCATGGCAAGTGACAGTCTATAACTACTGGTGTCCTTCCCTCCTACCGAGCGAGGTGGCGCAGTGGTTAGCACACTGAACTCGCATTCGGGAGGACGACGGTTGAATGCCGCGTCCGGCCATCCTGATTTAGGTTTTCCATGATTTCCCCAAATCACTCCAGGCAAATGCCGGGATGGTTCCTGTGAAAGGGTAAGGTCGACTTCCTTACCTGTCGTTCCCTAATCCGATGAGACCGATGACCTCGCTGTTTGGTCTCTTCCTCCAAACAACACAACCCAACCTTCCCTGCCTTACCGATATGTATTGCATTCGAAATTTAAGATTTCGCTGCTGTTTATTTCTAGTTATACCGGTAGTCAGCTTTCTGTAGCGGATATAACTTGCCGCGTTAGTACTATTCACAAGTGACGAAAATTCTGTAATCTTTTCCCGCACGCTTCTGTAACAGTTAGGCGGACTCAATATTGACTATACGCTTAGCCTAAAGTAGCTGTAAGTCTCAGGCTACAACCTGACGTAGTCCTTACCAATGTACCGGTCGTTGTTGGCACTGTCGGTCATGTCTGCCTTTCTAAACTTAACTAAGTAGTTTTCCCAGCATAAAATTCACAATCTTTGGTTTTCTCTTCCTTGAAAAACACTAATTTTGTATTTAGCTGTTCTCAATATGGTATGCATCGCTAATCGAATCATTCTATTTAGCACTTCTCTGGCAATAAGAAACAACGACGGCGTGGTTCCATCGATTATCATTTGCATACTTAACACATTTTTATTGGCTGACTGAACTATGTTGTTGAACAGTTAGCGTCAGTTAGCGAAACTGTTGCACATTCTACCACGTTTTATAAGTACTGGAAATGCATATCCACCTGTGTAGCACTTTTCACGAAAAATAGAGTTAGGCTTTGATAGTCTGAAACATTCTCAACTATAGGTGATTTAAAAATATTTTGCAGGTATGCTGCATGCCGGGGAAACCGCGTATCTGTTTCCGAAAGGCATACTGGGACCAGACACGGACCCTAACTCCAACGATGGGAAGGTGGCAAGTCAGTTGACAACACTGTGGACCAATTTCCCCAAATACGGGTAAGTCCTGCGAATAATAATTCTGATTACTTAGTTTTAGCTGACAATAGCGTCCTGAATCATCAGTCACTTGAAGAGAGTGTTAATGAGGCTGTAACAGCGCCAGACTAAGGCAAGAGGGCCCGTTCCCGTGAGGAAGTCACTCGCCGTAATACGATTTGCTGGCACAGCAGTGTACCACGGCACCCACCTGAGCTTCGATACAAGGCGCACATGATACACTGAGGTGACAAAAGTTATGGGATACCTCCCAACATCGTGTCATACCTTCTTTTACCCGGCGTAGTGCAGCAACTCAACGTGGTATGGACTCAATAAATCGATAAATTGTTGGAGCTCCCCAGCACAAATGTTGAGCCATGCTGCCTCTACCGCCGCCCATAACTGAGAAAGTGTTGCCGGTGCAGGATTTTGTGCACAAACTGACTTCTCGATTACGTCCCACAAGCTGTGATACCCGGCTTCGCTCAGGGAGTTGATATACGATTGTTTAGTAGTTGGAATAAAAGGATAAACTATAAAGCATAAGAGGTAAAAAAATATTGGAAACATACTCTAACTATTGACAATACTTGTTAAAGTATAAGAGGTGAAAAGTTGCTATTGATAACATATTCCGAGTATTTACAGTACTTCTTTACAAACAACATTTTTCCATTTTGTTATCCGAGGTATACATGTACAAATTTTTCGAATTTCCTACTCGACGGCAAGCTACGTATAATTGACCATGATAGAGGCAGGAGTCTTTGAAGTTGATGTCGCAGATTTTAAGGTTTGTTCCTGATCTTTGTAGACTAATTTCATTGGAAATTCCAGGCTTTTAAAATGGAATGGCCGCTCAATAGATATCAGTAGTATTCTGGGGATAAATAGTGTGTGTGCTTTGTACTTTCCAGTCATGAGTTGGGCTTGAATGATGTTATTCGATAGCTGTTTGCCGATCATCCTTGTTCCATTATATAGTTTTGGTGAAGTGAGATTTCTAAGTATTGTGATCTGAGATACAACTTTAAGTCGAAGTCACTGTAAGGGCATTACTGCTAGTTGTAAAGAGTTTAGAAATTTTGTAGGGAAGTTAACACTTCCATCAACGTCTATCATCGTGTTGATAGATTTGTATATTCTCTCTTCATCAGGAATCTTCACTTGAATATTAGAGTTGATATAGTCGACAATATTATTGTTAGCTGCCCTTTCGAATAGCCAGTCCGGATTGATAAAATTGTGAACAATGTTTGGATGAGTTTCATAGATTAGTTCGCTTTCAGAAGTGGCTACGTTGCAGAAATCCCTGTTGAGTTTAATGAGGGCGGTCGTCTGGTCCGTAGGATATGAGCCTTCGAATATTTGTACGATTATTGAGTAAAATGACCTGTTGTTTCATCCTACGATGGTTCAGTTCTCATATTTGTTGTTAGTCGCAGTTTTTGTATGTGTGGCCAGAGAGGCGATCTTTTTCAACATGTATTGATCTCGTCTGATGGGGATAACAGGAAGCGTAGAAAATTTCCTGTAACTATGAATAGAGCTCCTCCGATCACTTCAGTTTCCTCGCAAAACTTGTAATGTTCTGTCCATGGCTTCGAGTGATTTGTTATGAGCCATTGTGCATTTGTCCCAGGAAACAATTTAAGCTTGCTTTAGAAGTTCACCCCGTCCAGATGCTCTTGAGATGTTACATACTGGTAATTGTTATTCGGCTATATTCAACGGTAGTTGTAGGTTGGAATGTGCAGTTGGTCTTCCTTCCATAAGTGTAGCTGCAGTGTCGGATGATGCCAGTGCAAGAACGATGCGCTGTTTAGCACGTATTTTCGCCAGAAATAGATTTATTAGAAACGTTTTCCTGGTGCCACCTGGTGCGTCCAAGTAAATAATTCCGCCATTGTTATCGTCAATCCGCGCAGTGATAACGTTGTTAATTTCCTTGTGATGGTCATTGAGGAGTGTTTTGTTGGAAGTTTAGCACACTGATATCATCTTTTCATGGTGCTTGAATCCCAAGTCGTACTAAGGTTTGATTGTTTATTACTAAACATTTGTCTTCTATTCGAATCAGTGTAGTTTCGGTCAACTGACAGTGGATTGACAATATATGAAGTTTAAGGAAGGTTCCTTCACATCAGATACTGAACTGTTAGTTAGTTGGAGTGTTGTCCTGTACACAAGCGTGTGTTATACACTTTCGAATAGTCACCAAGTGCAAAGGCCTGTGCAGTAAACGAGCCACGTTTATGGAACGACTGCAAATACGAACGACTGCAAATACACAGTACGCTTAGTACTGTAATAAATAGTCGATTTTTACACTACTTGACTGCTGTAAAATATATAATAGAAGCATGTGACAGTGATACATTCTACAACTAAAAAAATTACGTATTCAATTACTACGAATATTCCTTATGCTTTGCAACCTCCCAACAGAAAAAATATGTATGAAATTATCTATATATTCACATTTAGTGTAATCTCCCAACAGAATACTGTTCCGTAACCTCGCAATAATAACGTGACTAACCTCCCAATAAAGAAAATGTGACTCATATATAACCTTTCAATAATTAACTGACTGTGAATATAAACTGGTAAATTTGTACGTCAGCAGTGCTGCGTCATGGCCCTCAAAGATCATTCTGAATAAATTGAAAATTCTTACCTCATAGAAGTCACAGGATAACGCATATGTATCTGCTCCTATAAGAAATTTTTCTGGCCCAACCCAGTGCAATGCTGGCCGCTAGATTTGTCATGTATAAAAAGAAACAACTCATTTTTCTTTACGATAATCGGGATGACCACGGATTGCAGAATTAGTAAGTTCTTTAAATTCAGATGTATGATTGTCAAAAGTTAATTTTATAAGAAAGATTATTATCAAAAGATTTTTTAATACTACTTACATGGGACTTGATATAACAATAGTACAAATTTAGTTGAAACAATATGCGCGCGACTATTTTTACCGTATACTACTTCGCTCAGGCACGACCGGCCCAACCGCCCGACTGCGAGCTACCGCCGCTACTGCCGACACAGCTCCTACTGCAGCCGACACTGCTCTCTGGTCTGCGATTCTATTATAGCTTACATATCGCAGGCAGCGCGTGAGCAATCCATCGAAATTACATCTGCTCGAGTGCGCTAGCAATAAATCCCTCAGTCATTGACCTCCTACAACTTGATGTAACGTTAATCGGCGACTAGACTCCTGAAAATGAATAGTCATTACTACCGTTTTTGGGTTTTCCATGATACCGTTATTTTGTAGAAAGGTTTGTGTCATGCAGCCTTGCCATGGAGTAAATTAGAGTCATATAGATTGTGCGTCAATTTACTCATTGAGGCATTCTTTTCGCAGTTGTTTCATGGATGGCAATAGAACAAACTTCTAGCTAGTTCACAACACGCCTGCTTTCCTAATCAAATACACTCATCCGATTGCAACTTTCAAGAAGGCTTTTGCATACTATTGTCAGTGACACTGATATTTCACTGTATTTATAAGAAAAGACCGCAATTTTATGGAGCTTTCACTTCGAATGAGTAACATCGAGTATAGATTATAGAATCTTGGTCTTTCTTGGCCTAATCTCCTGTAGTCCAAAATCATTAACAAGGTCTATAGATTCCAAAAAGACAAGCATTTAACCACCTATCGTCTTCAGACTCAACAGCCTCTATAGTTGCCACTGACCCACACTCACTGATCATCCTTCGCTTATTCTCACAGGATCTACTGGGATCCACTTTCGGACAACCAGTTGTCTTCCAGGTGCAATTCATGTCTATCACACTGACATTAATCTGCGTGTGGAACTTCTGTATAGCTGTACCTAGACAGTAACTCATCAACTTTGGTGTCAATTTTCTTAAATTTTTTAGAACATAGAGTTTATTATTTATTCCTGATTTGTGACAAAATGCTATTGTTCCTCATTATATTTTGCTGTACACTAAACATTTTGGTTCAGCTCGTTCACACATGCAAAATAAGTGCAATGTTCAAGTTATCAGAGAGCAGCGTAGTTGTAGGTTATACTTCTCGCGGCTGCACATGTTATATCACAGAACTGTCATTCGTTTTCCAGGAATCCGGCTCCATCTGGAAGTCCAGTGATATGGGAAAAGTTGACGGCGAATGCATCCAACTATCTGGATATGAAACTGGAATTTGTGACTCGTCAAGACTTCCTTAAGGAACGGATGGATTTCTGGAGAGAAATACTGTCTTCCTGATGAGTTATATGCTATGATATTCTTTGCCATGTACAACTCAGTGATAAATAAACGTTGATCTGTTAGGTTTATAAAACAATAAATCATTACAATTTAAGTCTCATTTCCCTTAACAGTTCCAGTTCACAGCTTGTCTTTGAAAATCCTGCTTTATATGATAAATGCACTACTACGCTCAGTGAAGTCCACAAACATTTTTCGAAGTTTTTATACGCTTACCAGTCTAACATATGCACTCTGCATACAAAAACCACAGTGCTCATCTATGTAATTTCACTCTCGTAATTATTTAAATAAATCAGTAGTACCCTTTCAAAAATGTGAAGTTATACAGCTTATTGCCAACTGGTTCTGCTCCAAGAACTTACACGTCACACTTCGCAGCTCTAGAATCACCGAGACAGCTTTCTGAAAAACTTAAACAGAGAGATACTCAAATTGTCATTTGCAGGGCGATCCATAGGTGTAGAATCGCATCGTAAAAGAAGCAAGATGGATTAACAGAAATTTAGTGTTTGCTGGGTGAGGGAGAAATCCTGTGAGACTCTGTTACCAACTAACTGGTCATAAGGGAGCCCGCCATGTTGGGCGCATCCCGTAATTTTCAGTTCAAAAAGGCGTCATTTGACATAGCAGACAGAAATCAGCACGAGAAAACAGTTGTGCCCTTCATCTGAGCATAGCTTTATCAATTCTCGCCTTACTTAATATTTTGTCCGAAGTATGCAAATGCTGGCGACAACACATAACGGCTACACAGTGCACTAACGTGTTCTCTGGCAAGTTAAAAGACTGTCGATACCCTCTTCATCCATTCCTCATGGACTTTAACCAACACATGTACCGGAACGCAATCTCAAATATCTACAGAGCGCTTCCTGAGGTGCGCAAAGTTTCTTATCTTCACTGCATGCACAGTTACCTTCACATGCCTCCACAGAGAGACCGCTAATGGACTAAGATCCTGTAAATGCGCGCGGTCACTCCACCGGATCTCTACGAAACACCAATTTTAATGGTAACTGAATATTCAGATATGTCCGGGAACCTAGCTCGTGATATGGTGTGGCATCATCGTCTTGTAAAAAGTCTTTAAACATCAGCGACGGCAGAGCTTCTTCGTCTAACAACTACTGCTAAAGGACTGCTATTAGGATAACCTGAATGTAAAAGGGCCTGACAACACGAGAATACCATCTTCAATATCTTACTATCGCTTTCGAAGTAGAGGAGAGTGTTGTACCTAGAGGATAGTGTACCTAGGAACACTTGATGTTTCCTGGTCTGTGTCTCAATCTAGTGGCTGATTTTAGAGTCACATGAAGAAATGCGCACCAGAGAACGGCATAAGCAGTTTCCGGAATTTTATACTGTTTTTGTTATTATGAGACATGAGGTTGTGTTTTGTGGAACATTTGTAAATATAATGAGGGCTACAGATATAGTGCTCTCTGACATATTAAAGCAATATGGGGATACTATTAATTATTGAGTTACAGAGTTTTATGGTGAGTAAAATTCTGTAAATTTTAATACTACGAGGGCGAGTCAAATAAAAACGTAAAATATTTTTTAAAATATTATTTATTGTGCACAAGTGGTACAAAGCTGTATCACTTTTCAACATAATCTCCCCCGGGCTCAATGCAAGTCCTCCACAGCTTACAAAGTACATAAATTCCTTTAGAATAAATTCTTTTGGTAGTCCGCGCAACCACTCATGCATCGCGTGGCGTACCTCTTCATCAGAACGGAACTTCTTTCCTCCCATTGCGTCTCTGAGTGGTCAAAACATGTGGAAATCACTTGGGGCAAGGTCTGGTCAGTATAGTGGATGAGGAACACACTCAAAATACAGGTCTGTAATTGCTGCAACTGTTGTATGGGCGCCGGCCGAAGTGGCAGTGCGGTTCTAGGCGCTGCAGTCTGGAACCGCGAGACCGCTACGGTCGCAGGTTCGAATCCTGCCTCGGGCATGGACGTGTGTGATGTCCTTAGGTTAGTTAGGTTTAACTAGTTCTAAGTTCTAGGGGACTAATGACCTCAGAAGTTGAGTCCCATAGTGCTCAGAGCCATTTGAACCATTTTGTTGTATGGGCAGTGTGGGGCCTTGCATTGTCATGTTGCAAAAGGACACTTGCTGACAGCAATCCACGTCGCTTTGATTTGATTGCAGGCCGCAGATGATTTTTTACGAGATCTGTGTATGATGCACTGGTGACAGTGGTCCCTCTAGGCATGTAATGCTCCAAAATGACGCCTTTTTCATCCCAAAAGAGAGCCAGCAAAACCTTCCCTGTTGATGGTTCTCTTCGAAACTTGTTTGGTTTTGGTGATGAGGAATCGCGCCATTCCTTGTTCGCTCTCTTCGTTTCCGGTTGCTGGATGTAAACCCAGTTTTCGTTCCCAGTAATGATTCTTGCAAGGAAGCCATCATATTCTCGTTCAAAGCGCCGAAGAAGTTCTTCACAAGCATCAATACGTCGTTCTCTCATTTCAGGAGTCAGCTGCCGTGGCACCCATCTTGCAGACACTTTGTGAAACTGGAGCACATCATGCACAATGTGGTGTGCTGACCCATGACTAATCTGTAAGCGTACTGCAATGGCATTCAGTGTCACTCGGCGGTTTTCCTTCACTATGGCTTCAACTGCTGCAGTGTTCTGTGGAGTCACAACTCATTGTGCCTGACCTGGACGAGGAACACCTTCCACTAAAGTCACACCGTTTGCGAACTTCCTACTCCATTCGTAGACTTGCTGCTGTGACAAACATGCACACCGTACTGAACCTCCATTCGTCGATGAATTTTAATAGCTTTCACACCTTCGCTACGCAAAAACCGAATAACAGAGCGCTGTTCTTCCCCGGTGCAAGTCGCAAGTGTGGCGGCCATCTTTTTACTGATACTGCGACGGTATGTGTGCATCTGCACTATGCTGCCACCTACAGGTCATTCTGCACGCTGTTTGTAGTACGCTTACCAACTCACAGGATAACGGCGCGAAATTTCGATTTGTTATTACAAATTTGAGGTTTTCATTTGACTCACTCTCGTAGTTACATAACATGTGGACAGTTAAGTCATTTTCATGGGTTGTGCAGCATCTTGTACCTTCAAGCAGAAGAAGATTTTCTGCCATACAACACGTGACTTTTGCTAATGAACAGAGTGTGGTGTCACCGCTAGGTGGTAGCTTTTAAATCGGCAGCGGTCCGCTAGTATACGACGGACCCGCGTGTCGTCACTGTCAGTGATTGCAGACCGAGCGCCGCCACACGGCAGGTCTAGAGACAGATCCTAGCACTCGCCTCAGTTGTACAGCCGACTTTGCTAGCGAAGTTACACTGACAATTACGCTCTCATTTGCCGAGACGATAGTTAGCATAGCCTTCAGCTACGTCATTTGCTACGACCTAGCAAGGCGCCATTTATCCTTTGCTATGTATCTAATGAAGCATGTACAGTAACGAGAGATGTACACCAATTATGGATTAAAGTTAAGTATTCCAGAAGCTATGTACTATTTTTGGCTACTATAATTCCTTGTCATTTTCCAGACCTCACGCCAGCCTGCGTGAGCTTTAACGCGTGCATTTCGGCCTCCTCTAGCTATACGGTGTTGGCTCTTCTGCCAACACATCACAGAGCTTTTTGAATGTCTTAAGAGTTTTCTCTGCCTTGGAAATAGAACTTCGTGTTTGTTGCCAGCAGTGTCTATTTCAGGAAGTTTTTAAGCTCTAACTGGTTTTTGATAACACTTCTTCTTAATTTCCTTTCACTTAACGATTATTGGTATGTAGCACAGTAATAATGTCAAAAAACTAGAACTCAATCAGAACAGGCCTCGAAAGGCCCAGCGGTATCGACCGACCGCGATGTTATCCTCAGTTGATATGTGCCACTGGATGCGAATATGGAGGGTCATAGGGTCAGCACACCACTTTCCCAGCCATTGTCAGTTTACGTCACGGATCCGCCGGGTCTGAGTCAAGTAGGTCCTCAACTGGCCTCACAAGGGCTGAGAGCACCTCGCTTGCCAGCAGTGGCTGACCCAGAGCTGACAGCGCTTCTGTGATCTGACGGAAACCGGAGTTAAGAGTCCGCACAGGAGATGGTGGCTCATGCGCAGTGACCAGTTTTCGTCCAAAGTGCTAGGCGAGTTCTTTCGTCTGTTTGGAAGGGGAGGCCGATAGTGTTTGCTGGCTTTCGGCCAGTCGGCCCTCCTCCTGCAATATTTCTCAAACGATTTCACGGAAACTATTTGGCAAAGACATTTCACTTATGCGTTACTTACAGCTTTATATGTCAGCTTCATGATGACGTGCCCATCATTTCGTTAATGTTTAAAGTTACGTATTTCCATTCAAGTAAGACACTGCCCGAAATTCGAAAAAGTTTGCAATGAAAAATAGCTGTGGTCATGATTTTGCGGTTGGTACATATTACCCCGTAATATGTTGGTTTGTGTGAAATTCAGCTTATGAATTGAGTTTTTCTTTTGACTTGATTGGAGGTCTGTCTGTCACCAACTTCGAGAAAATTAATGTGGTGTAGCAGTGTCATTTGCGAACGCGTACACCAGCGATAAAGCCAGAATGAAATATCCACAACATTCCTCGTCCTTGAGACGTCGAAATAAGATTTTGGCTAATACTAGCACCTTGTGTCATAATGTTATTATGCACAACTTTGTTATCTACCGAATTTTTTTTATACTGAGGATGTGCTTTTTCATAAGCCGTTATCCTTACTTTTCCTTAGTTTCTCACTTAATAAACTTAACAGTTTATTCCACTCACTAAATACTTTTTCGATGAAAGAATGTATTTTTTTAGCGCAGTCTATAGCTGGTGAAACGAGAAATGCTGTGGGTTCTGGAACAGCTTGACTGAAGATATTACACGTATTTTTTTATACTGAGGATGTGCTTTTTCATAAGGCATTGACCCTACTGGGGTCAATGGTTAGTGCCTGCTTATCCTGCTTCTGTCAACTGTATAGAGTAAATTATGGCACTGAATTATTGTTTAATTGTATTTTGTGATGAATCTACCACTACTGCTACATGTGGAGTCTAGTAACGCTACTTCTGTATGACTGTGGACTGAACATATGGACAGACCGTTGCGAAGCGAAAGTGCATATTATCCTCCTGATTCGTGTCAGTTTGGAATAGTTTGTTTTACCAAAAAAGACTTCTTTTGCACCCTTATTATGATAAGTTGTAATTCGTTTGTATTCTGAAAGTGCATACAACAGCGGCTTTTCGTCAGTTCATTGAACACATCAGATGAACGTAAGAGAATCAGCAGCAATACAGTCTCCCACATTATCTAAAACAGTCTCACAGTGTTCGGATAGTTCTCAGACTTCACGTCCATAGACAATATGTTGTCAGCACTTCGTCAGCTTGCACGCTATGCTGTGTTAATAGACAGGCAAGTTGTGCGGCTCAGCATAATGATGAGGTGAGGAGTCCCACAAATTCTCTCACCGACTGTACGTAGTCGCCTATGAGAACTTACTCTTGTTTATTTGGTCGAACGTTTTGCCGAATCCATACTGCAGGCCTTTTCTGTGTTGTGTATGTATTACCCAGAAAAAAGGGTCCCTGGGGTAACAAACTGGAAAAACCATAACTACAGTATTACGCTGTAACATGTCGCCAGAGACTGTGGGCCCCTTATATCAAAATACTCAGAAGGTACCCCTGAACAACTACTGAATGGTAGTCGAGGGAGTTCTGGTTCACCCTGTATAACTATGCATATTTAATTTTAGTTGATACTTTGTGTAAGTGTGCATCGATTATGGTATTGCGAGGTACTGGCACACGAAACATTTATAGACACTGAGATGATGGTCATTTGATTAGTTGATATTATCAGTTGCTTCAAGCCATAGTCTGAGATAACGCAAAGGTATTCGAACTTAATAAAATTTAACCTTCTTAACCAGTTAAGCATATGAGAAGGTAAGTAGGACTATTTTAGTCAATGTTCATTGCATTGAGAGAAATACTCTAGTATAAACTGCTCTGGTCAGGACAGGCAGTCGCGAGCTCTTACGCGGAAAATATTTATGGAAAACTTTGCAATTACTGGAGGGTTAAAAACTAAAATGTATTATTTCTGAGATTTCATTAGTCCAATAATTTTAGCAGACGGACGAAAATCAGTTTAAAAAACAAATGAAGGATTTGACTCGATATTTAGGCTCCGGTTTTACGCTCTACAATGTTTACTATTTGTTTATTACATACTGGCCATTAAAATTGCTACACCACGAAGATAATGAACTGCAGACGCGAAATTTTACCGACAGGAAGAAGATGCTGTGATATGCAAATGATTAGCTTTACAGAGCATTCACACAAGGTTGGCGCCGGTGGCGACACCTACAACGTGCTGACATGAGAAAAGTTTCCTACCGATTTCTCATAAACAAACAGCAGTTGACCGGCGTTGCCTGATGAAACGTTGTTGTGAGGACTCGTGTAAGGAGGAGATATACGTACCATCACGTTTCCGACTTTGATAAAGGTCGGATTGTAGCCTATCTCAATTGCAGTTTATCGTATCGGGACATTGCTGCTCGCGTTTGTCGAGATCCAATGACTGTTAGCAGAATATGGAATCGGTGGGTTCAGGAGGATAATACGAAACTCCGTGCTGGATCCCAAAGGCCTCGTATCACTAGAAGTCGAGATGACAGGCATCTTATCCGCATGGCTGTAACGGATCGTGCAGCCACGTCTCGATCCCTGAGTCAACAGATGGGGACGTTTGCAAGAGAAAAACCATCTGCACTAACAGTTCGACGACGTTTGCTGCAGCATGGACTATCAGGTTGGAGACCATGTCTGCGGTTACCCTTGACGCTGCATCACAGACAGGAGCGCCTGCGATGGTGTACTCAACGACGAACCTGGGTGCACGAATAGCAAAACGTAATTTTTTTTCGGATGAATCCAGGTTCTGTTTTCAGCATCGTGATGGTCGCATCGTGATGTTTGGCGACATCGCGGTGAACACACATTGGAAGCGTGTATTCGTCATCGCCATACTGGCGTATCACCCGGCGTGATGGTATGAGGTGCCACTGGTTACACGTCTCGGTCACCTCTTCATCGCATTGACGGCACTTTGAACAGTGGACGTTACATTTCAGATGTGTTACGACCCGTGGCTCTACCCTTCATTCGATCCCTGCGAAACCCTACATTTCAGCAGGATAATGCACGACCGCATGTTCCAGGTCCTGTACGGGCCTTTCTGGATACAGAAAATGTTCGACTGCTGCCCTGGCCGGTACATTCTCCAGATCTCTCACCAATTGGAAACGTCTGGTCAATCGTGGCCGAGCAACTGGCTTGTCACAATACGCCAGTCACTACTCTTGATGAACTGTGGTATCGTGTTGAAGCTGCATGGGGAGCTGTACCTGTACACGCCATCCAAGCTCTGTTTGACTCAATGCCCAGGCGTATCAAGGCCGTTATTACGGCCAGAGGTGGTTGTTCTGGGTACTGATTTCTCAGGACCTATGCACCCAAATTGCGTGAAAATGTAATTACATGTGAGTTCTAGTATAATATATTTGTCCAATGAATACCCATTTATCATCTGCATTTCTTCTTGGTGTAGCAATTTTAATGGCCAGTAGTGTATTTGCTCCCCTTTTTTCTATTCTTTTTTTTTCCTTTTTTTTAAATCTTAATTCTTGAAATTAAACTTCTTAATGTTTGAAACGGAATAAAGAAAAACGTCCGTTCTCCGGTATTAGGATACTGTCACAGTTAATATATATGTTCGGGCTATTACCGTGATCTAAGGCATTTCGCTTCTAATCCCGACGTTTCGTCCCCATATGCGGAGGACATTTATAAGGAGGATCGTAGCTTTGTTGAATGTCCGATTCACACACTGGCGCGCTACTGACTACAGCAACATTCCACATCCGCGAAGTTCTGCGCAGTGGCGTGAAGCCCCATGTTTTGAATAGGCGAGCGCAACTGGCCATTGTCGACTGTCGTCGTCCGCTGTTACTATCATCCCATGATGGAAGACTGGTTCACATCTCTTCAACACCGGAATCCAAAATTCATTCAGTTTCACACACTCCATGTATACCTCCCCTACTGTGACTCCTGAACAGCGTATTCGCTGTTACTAGCTGAAATTTATTACAGAACTAAATTAGTCTTTCTCCTCTTCTCATTCCTTCTCCGCCTACAAAACGATATATAATTAGATCGGGGGACACAGCGTTAGAGTTGAATCAAACCAAGCTATATACCACGTAATGCAAACCAGGCATAAAACAACTCATCGCCCCCTTTGCGATTCCACAGGGCCAAATTCATAACACTCAAAAGGCAATTAAACAACGTATAATATAGTAGTAACAAACCTATACACCAGCGCAGTTGCCCCTGATATGGCTTGCTCGAACCCCTGAACATATGCAAAATATGGAGGACGGAAACCCTAGACTATCAAGCCTATCGACCTAGAAGAACGATCGCAAATTTTACATCAAGCTCCAACTAATAAGCACCTGAAGCAGTATTCCCACGATCTTTTATAAGCGGTTTTGGAATTTACTGGACCACAACTCCTGCTGATCTCCAATGAAATTTTAAATGGTGTACCCCTACCGGAGACATTCACTGGGGAATCACCTTCCTTAGAACCAAGCAAAGCAAGCCGAGAATCTTATAGAATTATCTTGCCATCACCTACATACACGCTGACTTCAAGCTGTTTACCCGGAAACTTAAAGGACAAATGCGGATAGTTACCCCTCATAACACTGGGAGAGGGTCAATCTAGCGATACCGGGTCGATTCATGGGAGAGGGTCCGGCACTACCTAGAGGACTTGCATCAGTTGCGCGGCGTGTGGGCACTTCCTTGCTTTTCGCATTTTTAGGCCACAGGATCGCATCGAGACACTGACTACTGAATTACAGCTTTGAGTCCAATTTCGTTCAGACTGTCATGAGATGCATGTTGCAGATTGGCGGGGTTGTGGCGTTGTCTTTCGAGTTCCTGGCGCCAATAGCTCGATCTGTCGTGTAACGTCCGTCTGGTTTGAGGCAACAAAGATCTGTGCTGAAGTTTGTTGATGGGGACGGGGCGCGTTGTGGCGTGCCGAGTTGACGTGTGGTATCGAAGGGAGGAGGACGGGGTGAGAGGTCCGCCCGACGAGTAAGACGGACACTTGCGCAAGCATCTCGGGCACGGAGTCCAGGGCGTGATTGCTGGACAAATTTGTGGGCCGATTTGAATCTAAGGCTGGTTTCGAATGTCGTGTTCGTGCATAGCTTGGCGAGCCAGCTCAGGGCGTGGCACAGCGATAGAGAGAGTTGAAGCCAGTTTCGCTGTGCTGAATTCTGGTGCCCGTTTGGAAACGGCGAGCTTTATCTTCGATTCGTGGACTTCACTAACGTCATGCATTTTGACGTCGTAACTGTTATTTTCTCACTGATATTTACAGATCTGTTGCGATCATTGCGATTTCTTAACATTGCATATCACATCGCTCTGTTAATTATATTCGTTTTGGAGGTTTTTATTGCCGTATAATTGAGATGTAATATGTTACTCAATCTGTGTTGTAATTAACTGAAATTGTGATTTCCAGAGGCCTACCTGCTTCAGAGATATTTATTTCAATAAGGTAATAAGAGGACATGACACATGATGGTAGATGGGCCCTAACCTTACACCTTACAGCCCTTTATCCACAATTATAGGTTTCACAAACCAAAACAAGAATTACTATTTATGAGTCCCACGCATCTCACATAACCTTCCATCGAGGTCTACGATAGTGATCGATGCTATCAGCAACATTGTATGCGTTAGCCGTTGCCTCCCTTCAAACGTCCAGTGCTTCACAGTACTCTAGCATAAACATTTAGTGCAGGCATAAGCAAACTACCCTCATTGGCAAAAAATATCTTCGTCTCACCCAACAATTCGTGCAGAAATATAAAGAAGGTAGCTCCGCTGTGCCGCCCGCGGTGGTCTAGCGGTTCTAGGCGCTCAGTCCGGAACCGCGCGACTGCTACGATCGCAGGTTCGAATCCTGCCTCGGGCATGGATGTGTGTGATGTCCTTAGGTTAGTTAGGTTTAAGTAGTTCTAAGTTCTAGGGGACTGATGACCACAGATGTTAAGTCCCATAGTGCTCAGAGCCATTTGAACCATTTTTTTAGCTCCGCTGTCCGCTGTAGGCTAATTAAGCTGTGCTACAGGTGGGCAGTGCATAAGCCATGCTCAATAGCAGTGTCTCCCAAACGTCACGCTCCGTAACCAACTGGGGATAAGCATCTCAGTCAACCAAAAGCTGGATGAATGAAATGCAGTCCTTTTGGATACCACTACAAGAGCACAGACTACAGTATTTTACAGACTTCAAAGGTCCCTTTTTCATTAATACTATTACTTTCCGTAAGCTGGACCACGTCGCATCAGTTTACCCCATCGCGGCCAACACAGCGAAAAAAATTATGACAGCCACTGCTCGGCCAATCTGGTCGCCTAGCATCTTGAAGTTACCCCATCTAACGACAGCCACATCCATTACCAAAGGCGATTTGGGTTTGCGCAGTCCTCTTACGCCAGAACTATTTTCAGTTTCTTATCAGTCAGTAGAAATTATGAGTCTGATACTTTGCTCAACACCTTCAAGCTAGTTAACACGCCACTGCCAATATTCATGCCTGAAATAGAACTCCAGCCGCTTTCTGTGCAGTCGCATTTCATTACGGCAAGCTGCAATGGCGAGGAATTCCTCCACCGATCCACAGCTTTTACGTACTTACAAACTGTCGAGCACTAACTAGTACGCCACCTTTGCAGGAATTGCCCATCGATAGAGTGGAGCGGGGTTTGGCGAAATGTTCAGCAAAAATTCCTGTCTTCAGATGTCAGATGCACTTGGATCTATAGGTAGCTGTGCAACATCATTTTAACAACAGACTCTCTCTACAAAGGTCTCTACTGATACCCTCGCGCAAGGATTAATTTGTGGAGACCAAAATGCAAGTTGGTCGAATGCAGGAAATAAATTGGTTTTAATTATAACTACATAGCTGAATGCCATTTTCTAACTTGACTGGCACGTGTTCCCAGGAACGAAACACCGCAGTACGCTTTGTTCGTGACTCAATTTATTCAGTACTCGATTACCGAAGCCACTCTGGGCATATTGGACTTTCAATGTTATCTGCAACAGCAACATTACACCATGCAGCAGCACCATCACCAAACTTAATCTACGCAGTGCACGTAACAATAATGCAATACCACATATATTATTTAGGTTTGATGTGGTGTCGCTATTCATTATGGTTCCACTCAATGTAGTGTTGCAAAAGCTGAATCAGATTTTTCCTCCCAATGTTGCGGAACCGCGTATTTCAAAGATAACGAAGTCTTCTATGAACAGACGGACCGTGTCGCTACGGGGAGCCCCTTAAGCCTGGTTATAGCGAACAATACAAGTCGCTGATGAATAAAATAAATACGAAGTGCAGGGCAGCTAAGACAAAATCATTGTATGAAGATTGTGAAGAAATCGAAAAACAATCGCTTGTCGGAAGTACTGACTGAGTATTTAGAAAAATCAAAACAGTCTTCGGCGATATGAAAATCAATGGTGGTAACATCAAGAGCTCAAAGGGAATTCCACTGTTAAATGCAAAGGAGAGAGCGGATAAGTGCAAAGAGTACACTGAAGGCCTCTGTGAAGAGGAAGATTTGTCTGATATGGTAGAAGAAGAAACAGGAGTCGATTTATAAAAGATAGGGGGATCCAATATTAGGATTAGATTTTAAGATAGCTTTGCAGGACTTGAGACGAAATAAGCAGAAGGGATAGATAACATTCCATCAGAATTACTAAAATCATTGTGGAAGTGGTAACAAAACAAATATTCATTTTGGTGTGCAGAAGTTATGAGTCTGGCGACATACCATCTGGCTTTCAAAAAAAAATATCATGAATACAATTCCTGACACCGCAAGAGCTGACAAGTGCGACAATTATCGCACTGTCAGCTTAGCAGCTCATGCAGCCAAGTTGCTGAAAAGACTAATATACAGAAGAACGGAAAGGAAAATTGAGGATGCATTAGATGACGATCAGTTTGGCTTAAGGAAAGGTAAAGGCAACAGAGAGGCAATTCTGACGTTATGGTTGATAATGGAAGATGACTAAAGAAAAATCAAGACATGTTCATAGGATTTGTCGACCTGGAAAAAGCGTTCGACAATGTAAAATGGTGCAAGATGTTCGAAATTCTGAGAAAAACAGGGGCAAGCTATAGGGAGAGACGGGTAATAAATAACATGTACAAGAGGCAGAGGGAATAATAAGAGTGGACGACCAAGAACGATGTGCTCGGATTAAAAAGGGTGTAAGACATGGATGTGGTTTTCGACCCTACTGTTCAATCTGTACATCGAAGAAGCAGTGATGTAAATAAGAGAAAGGTTCAGGAGTGGAATTAAAATTCAGGGTGAAAGGATACCAACGGTACGATTCGCTGATGACATTGCTATCCTGAGTGAAAGTGAAGAGGAATTACTGGATCTGCTGAATGGAATGAACAGTCTAATGTGTACAGAACACGGATTCAGAGTAAATCGAAGAAAGACGAAAGTAATAATAAGTAGCAGAAATGAGAACAGCGAGAAACTTAACATCAGGATTGATGGTCACGAAGTACATGAAGTTCAGGAATTCTACTACCTAGGCAACAAAACAACCAATGACGGAAGGAGCAACGAGAACATCAAAAGCAGACTAGAACTGAGGAAAAGGGAATTCATAGCCATGAGAAGTGTACTAGTATCAAACACAGATCTTAATTTTAGGGAGAAATTTCTGAGAAGGTGAGCAGCATCGTATCGTAATGAAACCTGGACTGGGGGAAAATCAGAACACAAGAGAGGTGTGGTGCTACTGACGAATTCTGAAAACTGGGTGAACTGATAAGGCAAGGAATGACGAGGTTCCGTGCAGAATCGGAGAGGAAAGGAACATGTGGAAAACACTGACAAGGAGAAGGGATAGGATGATAGGACATTTGTTAAGAAATCAGCGAATGACTTCCATCGTACTAGAGAGAGCTGCAGAGAGCAAAAACCGTAGAGGAAGACAGAGATTGGAATGCATCCAGCAAATAAATGAGGACGTATGTTACAAGAGATACTTTGAGATGAAGAGGCTGGGGCACAGGAGAGACATTCGTGGCGGCCCGCATCAAACCAGTTGGAAGGCTGATGACAAAAAAAAGAAAAAAAAGGAAAAAAAACGGAGAACAGCAGTCTTGTATCTTGCGACAAGTGCTTGCTTTTCTTGCAGTGTGTCAGAATGTTGATACAGGTGTCTGAGCGCTGTAAAATAATACTTTTGAGCTGATCGTCTCTATCGCACCTTCGCCGAAATATAATCCTTTAAAAATTGAGTGATTTTCGGCTTGGCACAGTTGATCCACTACTCAGTTCCGCTTATGTATCTTGGGCGGGAATAAACGTATTTTTGCCATAGTGATATCACCCCATGCTGTAGTTCCTCGTCTGTTAGGCCGCTTTTGTTTAGCCGCCATAAGTTTCTAGCTGTGTAAATAGGGCGTCGTGAATGAAGCCACAGAAAAAGAAAGGCGCAGTGATCCCACAAACTAAAAGGTAGTATTTCACAGTCTGCTATATGCCGTAGGGTTTGCGCGTGAGCATGTACCTTATCAAGATAGCTAAATGCGGTAGCTGTGATGTAGCTGAAGGCCGACTTCAATATAAATTAAAATCGCCCGCTATAATCGTATGTGTTGCGAAACCAGTGAAAAGTTGGGATGGCTGTACTTTAAAGAATTCTGTTCTCTCGCACCGTGCCCTCGAGCCCGATGGGACATAAATGCTTAGAGTTTATATTTAAAAGAATTGGCATGTTATGTCTCTACCAGATGGAAGCCGATCTGTAGGTGTGTACGGTATTCCTTGCCTGAACAGGACCACTTCTGTCGTGTCTGCAACGTCAGGAGAGCACAGTTCCTGCAAAAATTCGACAGTGACATCTGTTTTCCACATTTCACGTTCTTAGGTAGTAGAAGATATCCTGCATAGTAACTAAACGATTTCTTTGTTTATTCATGATTGTCACCTGAGCAGAGACGTGTTCAGTCCAGGTAATGTTTGGAACAAAACGCAAGTCCAGGGGTGCAATTTTACTTTCTGGTTATGGGGCAGCTAGCGAGTGCATTCGTCCTCGTATTACTTTTAACTGACATCGAAAGATATCCAGTTTTTTACTTAATTTCCTAATTTTTTGTTGTTTTCTTGCTTCTTATTTGTAAATAACACCTTCTTATGAAGCCAGGACTCGTTTAGCTCTCAACAGTTCAAATGGTTCAAATGGCTCTGAGTACTATGCGACTTAACTTCTGAGGTCATCAGTCGCCTATAACTTAGAACTAATTAAACCTAACTAACCTAAGGACCTCACACACATCCATGCCCGTGGCAGGATTCGAACCTGCGACCGTAGCGGTCGCTCGGTTCTAGACTGTACCGCCTAGAACCGCACGGCCACTGCGGCCGGCGCTCTCAACAGTCTCTGATGCGATGCGTATCCGGTTGAGATTAAGACTTTACTTTCCACAGATTGTCTGATGATATCTCTTTAAGTACTTATGTAATCACACACTTCAGAGTTTCCATGGTTATCGGAAATTTATCATAGTTGGTAATGCAGCGGGAATCATATTTACATCAAGAAAGGACGTTTCTTTCGTCGTTTGCTGAAATTCTCCTGGCTGTGACTGCAGCTGCAATAGGAACGAAGTTTGTTGTTTCATATTTGACGCCATGTCGTAGAAAACAGTAATCTCTGTTGTTATAATAAATCAAGAATCACCGTCTTGACCACTCCTTTCACTACGGAATACCGGCTTCCACCTGCGCTGCAGACCATCTTCAGGTCTAAATCGAAATTAGAATTATATATTAATACCTTTAGCTGCTGACGGGCGTTGATATATATCAACGGGGACAGGTGAAAATATGTGCCCCGACCGGAACTCGAACCCGGGATCTCCTGCTTACATGGCAGACGCTCTATCCATCTTTTTCTTTGTTAATCTCATTTTGTTCTATATTGTTCGTTGAATTTGTTAGGGGCGGACGTCCGATGACACCCGTTGTAGTTCATCGTTGATCTGTTCACACAGGTTTTTTTTTTTTTTTTTTTTTTTTTTATTTTTTTTTTTTTTTTTTTTATTACAGAGAATAGCTAATGCTCTGACAGAACACGCCGAGCTACCGTGCCGGCAAGAACACAGGTTAGTGCGACTGCAGTGACTATCTCGCGCACGCCTCCCGCGAGACCCACATTCTTACCTTATATGTCCACATTAGAGTCCTGCATGACCGAGTAAGCGAGCACAAAATACGAGATGGGGCGAGCACACCCTAACTGACCGAGCGAGGTGGCGCAGTGGTTAGCACACTGGACTCGCATTCGGGAGGACGACGGTTCAATCCCGTCTCCGGCCATCCTGATTTAGGTTTTCCGTGATTTCCCTAAATCGCTTCAGGCAAATCCCGGGATGGTTCCTTTGAAAGGGCACGGCCGATTTCCTTCCCCATCCTTCCCTCACCCGAGCTTGCGCTCCGTCTCTAATGACCTCGTTGTCGACGGGACGTTAAACACTAATCTCCTCCTCCTCCTCCTCCACCCTAACTGGATAGGCTGCCCGCACTAGTTCTAGTGACCGAGCATAGAAGCCGTGACCGAATACGTAGCACGCAACTTCAAACACATTACACGTGTCATTATCCGTGTGAGACTGCAGCCAGTACGGGCTTCTCATTTGTGGTGTCTCTCTCTCTCTCTCTGCAATCATGCAGTGCGAGGAAACCAGTGCAGTAAGACGTAAGATTGAAATCAATGCTTACACGTTGAAGAGACGGGAAGGTGTAAAAAGCCAAGTACGAAGCATATTTTTGGTGGTTGTAGACGAAAACAGTGCGTCAACTGGGTACGTATCGTGCATAAACTGCCCCACATTATTGTGTTTCCAATCGCGAACCACTCTTTTAAAGAAACACAGTTGCAAGAAACCTCACAAAGATACAGCTCCTTCAGGAATACCGGCAGTAATAAAAAATAGTATTACAGCAAAGTGTGTTGCAATGTGTGCTAAAGATACGAGACCTTTTAATGCTGTTTGCGGTGAAGGTTTCAGAAAACTAGGCCAAGAATTAATACATCTAGGTGCGCATTATGGAAAAGTTAACGTGGGAGATGCCATGCCACATCCCTCTACTATAAGCAGACATATCGAAGAACAAGCTGATGCAATACGAAACAGTATATGCCTACTGTTATTGCGGAAGTTATTAATAAAACATGTGCTGCGACAGTTGATATGTGGACTGATTCGCATAATCAGGTGCACTATTTGACGCTTACATTTCATTACATTAACACAGATTGGTCTCTTGTGATCAATGTTTTATTTACAACAAAATTCCTGGACGTTGGGAAGACGGGAGTAAATATTATAAAAGAAAGTGTTCTATGAATTTAGCTGTGTAACGTACCCGTTCTTGGAAACGTTACTTTTGTATTAAAAGAGAGTGAGAGAGAGAGAGAGAGAGAGAGAGAGAGAGAGATTTGTACAGTAAAGTACAGAGCAGCGAGCCGGGGCGAGGCGGGGTGAGGCGTCAGCGGTGACCGGCCATGCTCGGTTATCCGCGTGTCCGGAATCCGGACATCAGACATGGCGCGAGTACGTGACCGAGCCGAGTCGTGTGGGGCCGGACACGAGCTGCTCGGTCCCCACGTCAACAGGCGAGCCGTGACCGGTCAAACATGGAGCGTTGCAGCACTCTAGTCCACATACTACATTCGTAGTGTCTCTATCCAACACACTCATTACTCGTGGAAGACATTCTTACCAAGTCCCGTAAGAGTTCGGGTGATATGTGTGCATCCGCACAGAAGAAGAAGGTCATGGCCGGTATTGCCAGAACTATATACTTATATGGATATGGTGTCTGTTCTTTCGGTTATGTCCGAAAGAACAGACACCATATCCATATATCTTCAGGTCTAGTTGTAACAGGAAAAAGAGACAACAATAGTAAAAATTTCAAAAGGGTGACCCACAAATATTACCATCAGGGACTGCATGACAACAGTATTCTATGAGAACCCACAAACACCTGGCATCACATGCTATACCGTCGCAGAATCGTCTGAGATTCTGGTTTAGACCTTCCACTCTGCTCCAAACGAGACGACCACGATCTTCTCTGGGAACTATGTTGCAAAACGATAGCTCTGCTTCCGCCCTGCAGAGGAGGCTAGCTCTCTCACCAAATCAGACAGCCATCTATAGGAACCGAGGATGGACTCTGAACCTGGACAGTAAGTGTCATTTGTGCCAAGATAAGCTACGATCTGCACGAGACTACCCTCCCGCAGAGTCAATACTGGCTTTCTTCCCCAACCTGCCTGCTGTTTTCCTCACCATCACTCCCCCCCCCCCCCCCCCCCCTCTCCATAGGGCTCGCCGCTCTTTGGCGGGTTCGTCCTTGGCTACCACAGGGCTCCAGCCTTTGCAGCATCTTTTCCCTTCCGTGCTGCATATCTATCCTCTTGTTATTCCTTGACCTCTCCCTTGGGGAACATGTCGCAGATGTTTGAAATGTGATCTACACATTCAGTCGCTGATATCAGATCAGTCTCTCCACTGTCTTTCGTTCCTTCCTTCTTTTTTTCGTACCTCTTCTCCTATCCTTCTCCTATTTATCTCCTCCTACACCCCTTTCTGTCCACTTGCTCCTGCCGCTCTCTGCCCATCTACTCCTCCCCATCTGAACGTCTGCTCGTTCCCCCTCTGTCCATCGCCTCCCCCTCTCTCTGTCCAACTCCTCTTTTCCCTCTCTCTGTCCAGATCCTCTTTTCCCTCTCTCTCTGTCCATTTCTTCCTTCCCCCCTCTCGCTGTTCATTGCCTTCTCCCTCTGTATACTTCCTCCTCTTTCTTTTCTCTGAGCATCTCTATTTCCCCTCTCTCTCTAAATCTCTTTCTCTTCTCTTTCTCTGTCCATTTCCTCCTCCACTTCTGTCCATCTCCCCATCTCCTTCTCTCTGCCCATCTCCTCATTTTCCTCTCTGTCCATTTCCTACTCGCCCCCTTTCTCTTTCCACATTAACACCGCTACCCCACTTGGAGTCTGGTGGTTCTTACTCCCACAGTATTTCTTTTCAGGTCGTAAATAATTTGTGTACCAAATTTGCTTCAAATCTTTCCAGGGGTTTAGGATGAGCTTGTCTTTGCCTGTGTACGCACATGTCAGGTATTTAACATATTTAAGACATATTTGCACACACATTTCATCTGTAACTCTAGCGAATTTCGCCCTACAGTTTTACTTTTATGCTGCTCGGTGTTTATAACGTCGTATCACCTGAGCTATGTGCCGACAATGATATAATTTTTCAGGTGCATCCAGTGGTATATGTGGCTAATGTCCGCGAAATGTGTTGTTAATAGAGTGAGTCGTAATGAAGTAATAAATTAAAATGTCATCCATGATGCGGAAGGTTTTCATACATCTCTGTATTTGACGTCATGTCTCCTGAACTAAGTTCCATACAATGATATAATTTTGTGGCTACTTTCTGCGACATTTATAGCGAATAGAGTTAGTAGCAAATGATTAATAAATTTAAACAATGTAGGAAAAGACAGAATACTACTTAAAGAAGACACGTCAAGTTCTTTACGGTAAGTAGCAATGTTTTTTCCTACATTGTTGATGTTCCTATCTGGAGTCTCTATTGTTTAATAAATTTAAACGTCATCCAAAGCGCAGTAAGTTTTCACTCATCTTAGTTTTTTTGACGTAGTATCTCCTGTTCTATGTTTTGTACAATGATATAATTTTGCTAGTACATTCAGTGGTACATCTGAATACTGCCTACAAATTGTGTCGCCAGTAGAGTTAGTAGTACAGAAGTAATGAATTAAAGCGTCATGTTTCACGCGGCAGTTTTACTACTTGGGCAGTGAAAATGTAGTAAGCCCTAAACTTTTTTCCTTTCACTATTTTGTGGGGGTTGTCAGCGAGAAAAAATTCGTAAAAACTTGAAATTATATGTAAATCTTGATGCAAGTCCATAACTGCTTCAACTGTACGACAAATCTTTGTTTATGAAGCTGTCTGTTTCATCATGGTACAGTTCTACAGCTGTGGATGCCCACAATACAAAATTTGCTGCAGTAAGTGCTCTCATTTACTGATGCTGGATGAATGGAATCTGGCTACTTGCAGGTCATGGGCTACACTGCTTTTCCAGTCAGTCAGTTTTACATGTACCAAGTTTGGTTGAAATTGGCCCAGTAGTTTAGGATGAGATGTGGAACATACATATATACACTATGTGATCAAAAGTATCCGAACACCTGGCTGAAAATGACTTACAAGTTCATGGCGCCCTCCATCGATAATGCTGGAATTCTATATGGTGTTGGCCCACCCTTGGTCCTGACGACAACTTCCAGTCTCGCAGCATACGTTCAATGTGGTGCTGGAAGGTTTCTTGGGGAATGTCAGCACATTCTTCACGGAATGCTGCAATGAGGGGAGGTATCGATGTCGGTCCGTGAGGCCTTGCACGAAGTCGAAGTTGCGAAACATCCAGAGCGTGTTATATAGGATTTAGGTCAGGACTCTGTGCAGGCCAGTCCATTGCAGAGATATTATTGTCGTGTAACCACTCTGCCACAGGCCGTGCATTATGAACAGGTGCTCGATCGTTTTAAAAGAGTAATCGTCATCACCAAATTGCTCTTCAACAGTGGGAAGCAAGAAGGTGCTTAAAACGTCATTGCAGGCCTGTGCTGTGACAGTGCCACGCAGAACAACAAGGGGTGTAAGCCCCCTCCAAGAAAAACACGGCCAGCCCGTAACACCACAGCCTCCGAATTTTGCTGTTGGCACTACACACGCTGGCAGATGACGTTCACCGGGCATTCGCCATACCACATCCTACCATCGGATCGCCACATTGTGTACCGTGATTCGTCACTCCACACAACGTTTTTCCACTGTTCAGTCGTCCACTGTTTACGCTCCTTACACCAAGCGAGGCGTCGTTTGGCATTTACCGGCGTGATGTGTGGCTTATGAACAGCCGCTCGACCATGATATCCAAGTTTTCTCACCTCCCGCCTAACTGTCATAGTACTTGCAGTGGATTCTGATGCAGTTTTGAATCCCTTTGTGATGGTCTGGATAGATGTCTGCCTAGTACACATTCCGACCCTCTTTAACTGTCGGCGGTCTCTGTCAGTCAGCAGACGAGGTCGGCCTGTACACGTTTGTGCTGTACGTGTCCCTTCACGTTACCACTTCACTATCACATCGGAAACAGTGGACCTAGGGATGTTTGGGAGTGTGGAAATCTCGCGTACAGACGTATGACACAAGTGACACCCAATCACCTGACCACGTTCCACGTCTGTGAGTTCCGCGGAGCGCTCCATTCTGCTCTCTCACGATGTCTAACGACTACTGAGTTCGCTGATATGGAGTACCTGCCAGTAGGTGGCAGCACAGTGAACCTAATATGAAAAACATATGTTTTTGGGGATGTCCGGATACTTTTCATCGCATAGTGTACGCACATCCATTTTTATAACATGTATAGATTCAGCGATTTGTGACAATACTGTATGTGATTAGAAGGATATCTACAAGGATTAGCACCTAATCCTTTGTACCAGCCACAGGTGTTGGAGGTTTCAGCAAAATACCTTTGTACTCTGCAACAATTTTATTTATTATACAGGTATATTGGCAATGACTTTATCGATATCTTAAGATAGAGAGTTCTCCAATGCTGAAAAATATGGCACAGACTTTACTGTAATCTTACAAGAACAGAGATAATGTGATTCTTGGAACCAGATATAAGGTACTTGAACGTCAATGATCGTCTTTGCTTTATCGTAAAGCAGATAACAGATAATTCCTCTGTAATTTGTGGATATATATATTGCCAGTAAAACCGTGTCCGGGAGGAGATAAACATGCATTCCATCGCGCTTCTGCTGATCGCTGCCGCCTTCGGCACGCGGATTGCGGCTGTCCCTCGTCACCCCATCATTCAAGAGGTATGCTATTCAATGACGCCAGAAGCAATTCGAATTAAATTTTCAAGGTTTCTATGGCGGAGACAGTCAATGAAAGCTCGAAAATTTTATTCGAATTGACGCGGGTTAAGAACCGATAGAATTTCATTCAGACATGCCGCCGCGAAAGACTCCGAGAATACAGTTTAACTTCCCGGTAAATATTGAATCTATACAAGACAGAGCAGTAGCTAACATATTTACTTTACTCTTACTTTCTGAGTCCACAGAACAATAATAAATCTGTTTCTCGACATTCTGCAGCTTTTATGGAATCGTCCTTTGTTAAGATCAGGCATTGCTAATTAACGGCTTCGTCTATATTTTGGACGTAAAAATTTTCCGAATTCACGACTTGTCCACAGTCGGAGTTGTCATTATGGTTCAACTGTCCACCACGTTTTTTCACAGTTATTGATTCCGGAAGGCGTCTGATACAGTTTCGTAATGTCGTTTACTGATCACCCCCAAGTAAACACAAGCGCGTGGTTACAAATGAGTTAATGTCTTAAATATTTAACTTTGTTGGAGAATAGTTACCGTTTACCAGACAATTCGCCAGTAGGTCGGGTTAACCTCAAACCTCTTCGCGTGTCACCTTTAGTCACACACTTAATGAAGACTGGTCTGCCCTAAGGCATCTGGTCCAGAATCGTATCTTATTGCAGTTACTTCTTAAGTCAGTGCGCTTGTGAGCGCATATGCGAGTAAGAGAGAGAGGGAGACAGACAGAGTAAATTGTATGTGTAGTATTTCCCGTTTGTTGCAATGGTTAATGGAGATTCTGTTGCAGGGAGACGACGTAATTGTGAATATAGAGGACGGAGCTCTGAGGGGCGTAGTGGCCACATCATTGAACGGCGTTCTCTACAACAAGTTCCTGGGAATACCGTACGCCACACCACCTCTGGGAGATCTCCGATTCCGCGTGAGTACCACACATGACTGTTCTAAACGCTGTAGTAAGCTAATTACTTTTAAATACATTGTGGGAGTGACCAGTGATCAATGTGTTACAAATACTTACTATCAAAAACAGTCTTGATCACGATTTATTTATTACGGTGACCAGTTTCGACCACTACTGTGGTCATCTTCAGACCAGTGAGTAAGAACCTCCTCACTACTCGAGTGATTTACCACCAGAAGGATGTTCTCATTGGTCTGAAGATGACCACAGTAGTGGTCGAAACCGGTCACTGTAATAACTAAATTGTGATCAGGACTGTTTTTGATAGTAAATAGCTTTACACTTACTCTCGATTTTTGGGCCGCAGCAGTTCTTAGGCATATAAATACACGATACAGGCACTCTTCATCACTTTATTTAGCTAATTATTTAAACCGTCCTTTTTTTTACCTGTTTTAATCTTATGTGAACTACACGGAGGCTTGTACTGTCTTACGACGATCCTATTCTAGAAAGAGAACAACTATGAAATGTACAGTCTGGGCTTAAGCAATATGTAATCTGTCCGCTTTCCACCACGTTTCCTGCACTGTTTTGCGGAGCTCCTTGGACTAGCGGGTAATGGACGAGTGAAATGTCCTACGGGAAGCTCTTTGGTTGCAGTGTACAAGCAAACGCTTTTTCGCGAGTGTTCCTTTCTGCCATAGTTGAACTTTGAGTCATATGCCCACGTGGATATGCATATCCAAGCCTTCTATTGGCATCCATATTCATAGTAAACACTAAACCTCCCTCACATTCGGTAACAAGTAAGTCAGACTTTTCCCACACCATTATTAATTTGTTCTATAATGTGAACTAAATTTTGATACTTAGTTTGATCAACGACCTTCACCTCATATCTGCTTACTCTGTAATAGAAATTTTCTTCTGATATAGATGGTTAATAACAAACAATAATTTTATAGTCAAAACTTCCTTTGTTTTCCCCTCAACCACGTGCTTATGTAAGATTACAGTCAGTAGGACATACCTTGATAGCGAGCCCATTTTAACTGTACGACTAGCCACAAATAGTTCGCACATTCTTGATGTTCCGAGTAATAGTACGTATTATGAGACTTTCAGCGTTTTCAGATAATTAGTCATATTGATAGCAAGATAAATGTAGCTGCACAACCAGCAATGTTCAGGGATCGACTTTCAACAAATTCTCAGGGAAAAGTTCTTTTGTACTCAGAGATTATTGTTTGTGTACTTAACTAATACTCAGAGTTGTTTCACATTATACAAACTGAACAAACATTTGCATGTCATGGGCGATTTCGTATAGGCCTCCTTCATAAATTATGCACTCCATATTTCACTTACCGTTCATGGGACTAAACAACCATTCTCATGATCACTCATTTCCTTCTGATACTCAAGACTTGGTTTTCCGTTGTGCTTGCGAAGATTAACTGCTTTCACCACATAAAGAAGAAAGGAAGGAAGATGAGGGTTTAGCTTCCCGACAATATCGAGGTCATTAGAGACGGAACACATGCTCGAATTGTTCGAAGGATGGAGAAATAAATCGGCTATGCCCTTTCGAAAGTACCATCGCCGCAGCACTTTCCTTGAGTGATTTAGGGAAATCACGGGAAACCTAAATTTGGATGGTCGGATCTACTTCCTCCCGAAAGCAGGTTCAGTTTGCAACACCTCGTACTCATAAATAAGAGTCAGATCCCTGTTTACATGGGCTTGCTGGAAGAAAACGGCTGTAAATAACTTGCAAATAATACTTGTTAAGTTTGAGTTATTAATTTTGAAGACGAACGTTCGGTTTCAAATAGATGTACAAGAAATTTTTTGAAGCTATATCAATGCAGCACAGGTTATTACGTAGAATTATTACGTAGAATTCTCATAAAAAACACAAAATATTTTTTTTACGTTGAGTTACCTGGTGTTTCAGTAATTTGAGGTTGTTACTTTTTACAGACAGAGTAATAACTAACTTTATTGTGAGGTACATTGTTACATTTGATTTAACCAACTGTTATACAAATACAAAGTGCGGCCTATTAAGTAGTTACAAATTTTACGCTTCCACCGTATTTATTAAACTGCTTTTCTTCTGCCTGCATATAGTACCCGACTACACTATTAGAAAATAATGTTTTGCTCAACAAATTAACATCTTATTTTCAAAAGCCTTTTTCCTGGTGAGTTCCAGTTATTTATGATAGTCTTCAGTTTTTTCAAGTGTAAAAGACTTGTTACTTGTTCGTTTTTGCTGAATGAGGGACAGTTATCTTCTGACTGTAGCACAATAATCGAGCTTTCGAGGATACTGGACAACAGTATAAACCATTTACTTCCCCTTGTGGAACATCTTACTTTCGCTGGCTTCATGAAATGATGCAATCTTTCTTAGGTCCGAGTATTCCCGTGGTCTTTTTCTATTACGAGTAATATATTTTAGAAGAAGTTGAAGCAGTGTTTCCTATAGACATATAGTTATTACTATTCTGCTTTGAAGCACATCATTTGCACATTCAGTTGGTTTTGTACTTCTTACCACGGTCATCGTCATATGCACTATAAGACAAAAAAGACGATGCACCACGAAGGAATCATCCGAATGGGACGGAAATCGGTAGATGTGATGTACAAACAAATAATTACAGTTTCAGAAAAAAAACGGATTATTTATTCAAGAGAAACAGCTTCACAAATTAAGCAAGTCAATAAAGCGTTGGTCCACCTCGGGCTCTTATGCAAGCAGCTGTTCAGCTTCGCATTGATTTAAAACATTTATGGATAAAAATCCCACGTCAAGTTCGCAGATTTTCTTTATTGATTCCCGGTTCGAGCCATCTTCAGATCGGTCTAAAATAATGTTCAGCGTGTGATAATCATTACACATCGACGTGTGTTCTAGATCTGAGTCGCCCTAAAAATGAAAAATCGTAGATGGTTATGTAAATCAGTAATCAAATATTGTGACAGTACCCATTCTGCCACACAAGGATAAAACTCCACATAACATTAACGCAGAGGATAGATTAGTCGGAAGATGAGTTTATATGTATTACACACAAGAAAATGTACAAACTACGCTGACACACACACACACACAATTTCACTCAACCAGACTACGTCACATCACACATACACAAGACGCACACAAACCGGAAAGACCTACAACACACCGAAATGTGAACAACATACCAAACCAGTCAAATTTGTCTCGTGACGCACTCTCCACCCCAGTCAAAAGAAAATGGAATAGACGGAGACATAGCGCCTGAATCAATAGACGTCGAAACAATCAGATCGCAAACCAATACAAGAACCAGAACTAGAGAATCCAGGCTTAATAAATGTTCAAATGTGTGTGAAATCTTATGGGACTTAACTGCTAAGGTCATCAGTCCCTAAGCTTACACACTACTTAACCTAAATTATCCTAAGGACAAACACACACACCCATGCCCGAGGGAGCACTCTAACCTCCGCCGGAATCAGCCGCACATTCCATGACTGCAGCGCCTTAGACCGCTCGGCTAATCCCACGCGGCCAATCCAGGCTTAAAAAAGTAGACAAATTAGATGAAGTCGAATTTGAGGGAGACACATGTGATATTTTTAACGATTTAATTGTGTATCTAGAAACAACATTGACCTCAAACATCAATAAAGACACCACAACACATGTAGTCAGTCCAATACAAATCACCACCAACGTTAACGCCACACCAACACCAACAGGCACCGCCAACACCAGTGAAAGACGTGTGACGGTAGAAAACATAGAAAAAGAGTTTGACAAAATGCAGCGTAACCATGTGACATCCCAAAAAGATGTTAAAATGTCTCTCAATCAGCGGCAGCACCAACCCACAATCCATCTAGCACCACCACAGAAACCGCAACAGAAACTAGCACCAACAAAAATCCGATAATTCAGAATTTAACTTACTTTTAAGTAGACTAGAGAAAAAAGATATATTGCAGGCAGCGCAGCGGATGCAAGATTTTACCGTCCAAAACGTGATTCTATCTGTTTTCCAATAACAGAGCAGACAGACAGAATCATCCTAAGGACAGGGAATATTTCTTCGTCAGCAGTGCCGCTGCTCGACCTCATGCTCAAGGTCTGCCTTCGCAGGTCAGAATCATTCAGTTTGGATAAAATACATAGAGATCATGTAAGAGCACATGGGCGACCATATTTCGATCACACACAGACAAGCAGTAATGCTCTGCACACGTAAAACACCCAGAACACACAGATACAAAATGAATATACAATGACGGAAAAAAATCGCAATATCAGGAAGGAGTTGTGTGACATAAACGAAAGTTGGTAGGCGTGTTTCTAAATCTGAAAGATGATGTCGATTCAAATTTCGCACTAGTCGCAAAAGAGTGGCTCTATTAAAACCACTATGAGGATGCAAATCAGGTTTCCTTTAACGCCATAACGGTCGTGAGCATCTGTTCAAAAATGACTCTGAGCACTATGGGACTTAACTGCTGAGGTCATCAGTCCCCTACAACTTAGAACTACTTAAACCTAACTAACCTAAGGACATCACACATATCCATGCCCAAGGCAGGATTCGAACCTGCTACCGTAGCGGTCGCGCGGTTCCAGACTGTAGCGCCTAGAACCGCTCGGCCACCCTGGCCAGCAGCATCTGTTACCTTCGAGACTGGACGTGGTATTACCGAGAGATAAGACTATCGCGTCCGGCTTATGGCTCTGGCGCAAAGTATTGCATCTGCAGCAGCAGTTTGTGCAGCAGTTAGCACCACAGTGACACAATGAATTGTTACAAATCTGTTACTTCAAGGGTAGCTCCGAGCCAGATGCCCTGTAGCGCGAATTCCAATGACACCAAACCACTGCCATGTGCAACTGCAGTGGTGTCAAGCGAAATCTCATTGGAGGGGAGGGTGAAGCCTGATGAAAACTGGTTCTGCCTCAGTGCCATTGATGGCCGTGTATTGGTTAGAAGGATACAAGCTGAGGTCTTGCAACCAACCTGTCTTTGTGCTAGACACACTGGACCTACACCTAGTCTAGTACCTCCTGCCGCGGAAGTCGAACACGCGCCAGAACAAATGGACGTGGCCGCCCATAGAGGGCTCCGCGTCCGCGGCGGCTCTTCCGCGCAGCGGCTCTCGCGCAGCGAGGGCGCCACCGCTACACCACGTGCAGACCGCGGCCAATAGCCGCTCCCTTCGGTTTCGTATATAGGGACCCGCTCTGCCCTAGTCCAGGCCCCCTGCCACGTCTTCACCGTTGTGTCCCCCCTACTCTCCATCTCTACACCCTACATCTCCTTTCCCAAGGTGGCTTCCATCAAGTCCCCCTCCCGGATGATGCCCTCCCTCCCTCCATTTATCCTTCCTATCAACACTGATCCTCACCCCCCCTCCTTTCCCTGGGCTCCCTCTTCCTCCCCCCCTTCCATCCTGTGTTTTCTCGCGGCCTACCCTCTCCCTATCTCCTTTCTCCCCCCCCCCACCTGCCGAGTCCTTTTGTCCTCCCCTCCTCTGCCTTCCCCACTCCCTGGCACGTCTGCTCAGCACCCTCCCCCCTCTTATGTATCCTCCTCTTCCATTGGCTCCTTTCCCCCTCCCCCTTCACTTTTCCTCTCCTTCCCCCACCCCTTTTTCCCGTCATCTGACCAGTTTCCCCCCACCCTCGGGTGTGGTATGTCATATTTGTGCCAATTTTTTCGTGCAGTGTTTAAGTGAGTGTTCAGTGTTGTGCATCTTTCCACAGTGTTGCGAACAGAAATCATGCTGTCGCTGGGTGTGCTTTTTATATCTCTTGCGAACAGAACCCAGACTGTCGCCGTGTTTTTTAATTGTCTGTCTTATTTTTCTGCTTCCTGTGTATTTTATTAGCATCATCCACCCTGTGTTTTATGTTTTAAGCTCCAGAATTTTCTGCCATTTTCCCTTTAAGTCACAGATTTTATCGCCAACTGTTATTATTTTTTTTATTATCTTCATCTTTTTACAACAAATTCTGTAGGCTGAAGAGCGGCGTAATAAGCTGCTGCCAGCCCGCCCCCCTTTAGGGGGAATCGAAACTCAATAAAGGAAAAAAAACCCTAGTCCAGTCATTCTGGTACTCGCTCTGGATTGCGTCTCTATCTCGGCGGTACTGCGTTCTGGTCGTTGCTCGTTGTTGTCCGCAGTTTGTGGTCGTGCGGTAGCGTTCTCGCTTCCCATGCCCGGGTTCCCGGGTTCGATTCCCGGCGGGGTCAGGGATTTTCTCTGCCTCGTGATGACTGGGTGTTGTGTGATGTCCTTAGGTTAGTTAGGTTTAAGTAGTTCTAAGTTCTAGGGGACTGATAACCATAGATGTTAAGTCCCATAGTGCTCAGAGCCATTTTTGCTCGTTGTTGACATTTGCCTGGCTCTGGTTCCGAGTGGATTTACTGTTGGTGTTTGGTGTTGTGGTTTCTAGAAGCCTCCATTGTTTGTCTCTTCCTTGTTGTGTCGGTCATAGTCGGTCGTTGTCGGTTGTCGTCGGTCTGTCGTCCGACTCGTCCTTGTGTTTACCCGGTGGTGCGTTTTTCCCCGCCTGGCGGCTCCGATCCCGCAGCCCAAGGCGTTCCCGCGGTTGGTTTTGGTTACTACACCTGGAGTTATGGTTTGGGATGTGATTTAGTATGATAGCAGGAGTACTCTCGTCCCTGTCCCACGCACCCTGACTGCAAATTTGTACGTCAGTTTGTCGATTCGACCTGTTGTGCTGCCATTCACGAACAGCATTCCAGGTGGTGTTTCCCAACTGGATAACTCTCGCTCACATACCGCTGTTGTAACCCAACAAGCTCTACAGAGTGTCGACATGTTGCCTTGGCCTGCTCGATCATCAGATCTGTCTCCAATCGAGCACAAATAGGACATCATCGGGCGACTACCGTCATCGACAACCAGCATTAACCGCCCCTGTATTGGCCGACCAAGTACAGCAGACATGGAGCTCCATCCCATAAACTGACATCCGACACCTGTACAATACAATGCTTGCACGTATGCATTCAGCATTCTGACGGTTGCACCGGTTTTCATTTACAATGGTTTCTCTCGCACTTACGTTAACTTGTGATCTTACAATGTTAATCACTGAAATACGATACACAGGCAAATGTGTTCCCGAATTTTCAATACTCTACATTAATTATTTTTTGGTGTTGCGATTTTTTTGGTCTCTGTATTACAACTACAGTTAGCGCGAAAATGCCAAAAATAGCACAAGATCTGCAGTCAGACATCACGTACTTGCAAGAACCTTGTAATAGAAAAGGGCAACTAATATGTCTACTAACAAATTGTACCATAATAACAGACAGCAATGAGTGTAAGACTGCTATAGTAATTTCAAATAGAGTTTATAACTTAAAAAGATAAGACAGTTATGCAGCAAACATTTAGTTACCACAGAAATAACCTATGGGAACGTTCCATGGGCGATTGCATCCATGTACACACAGCCATCAAATACAACCTTTCGCAAATCACATTAGAGACCAAGCAGTGTATGCAAAGGGCAAACAGTTAGTGATAAGTGCTAATACTAATTCGAGGTCTCCCCTCAGGAACTCAGACTGAACGGATGATAGGGGACGAATAACTTCTCACCTAATACAAGGAACACAATTACATGTAATGAACACAGATTACAATGGTACGAGCAGTAATATCGGCTTTGCGCTACCAAATAGTGCAGCAATGGCTTACGTAACAAATTATTACTTTATTACTATATCTTCGTCGTTTACCAGCCATGGCTGGACAGACTGCATCACAAATACAATGTTTATCAACTAACATTTATACACCATATACAAAATTTATATTACAAATAAAAGAAAATATTTGTGCAGTGCACAAAAACACATAGAACATAGAGAAAATGAAATATAACTAAACAGGAAAGTAAAACTTCATAGCAGCAAATGAAAATACCATAAGCAAAATGTTTACAAGACCATGTAGATCACACACATAAAGTTTCATTTTGGCAAAATATGTACTTAAAGTAAAACACAAAATTAAATGTGCAGTTAACTGAGAACATAAAAAGATTTTTCCGAAATAATTCAGGTGGCAGGGATTTCACTTCTGGAGGCAGTTGATTGTACATTTTTAGGGCGAGTGTTGGAAAACTGTCTTGTGTACTTGATAGGCGACACCTTGGCACTTCAATGTTCCTCTTACAGCGAGTGTCATGATTATGTATTTCATGTCTTATGCTAAAATTCCTTTGATTTTCTTTTATATAAATGAGGTAGAAAAACACATACTGGCTAAAAATAGTAATTATGCATAGCCTGGTGAAAATAGGCTTACAGTGGTCCAGTCTTTTGCTAGAGAATATGATCCTGATGGCTTTTTTTTGTAATAGCAACACATCTTTGCAGCCTGAGGAGTGTCCCCACAACAACAGTCCATAGCTAATGTGGCTGTGGAAGAGTGCATGGTAGACTATTGTGAGAAGCTGGTCAGTTATTATCCTCTTCAGCTTCCTCAGGAGGTATATCACACGAGAAAGTTTGGTGCATACGTATGCAGTGTGATCATTCATGGAGAGTTTGCTGTCAATCTTGAAGCCCAGCAATGTGACAGTCTCCATGTTTTCTTGGTCTTCAATGTTGGTTAGACTGAATATCAAATGTTGGGTTTTTTCTTCATTGATCTTCATTTTGTTTATGATGAGCCATTCTTTTATTTCTTCAAACATCAAATTTGATGCACCAAGAGCTTCTGTGGCTGTTTGTCCTTTGGCAATAAGGGTAGTGTCATCTGCAAACTGCAACATTTGACTATTACAGCTCATATCATTGACATACATGAGGAATAGGAGAGGTCCTAAGACTGATCCTTGGGGCACTCCATGTTCCAGTTTTTGTTCAAGAGAAGTTGCTCCATGCACTGATACTACCGTATGCGACAAAATAACCAGTAGTGAACACAATGTTATAAAATTCATACTAACACAGACTCAGAATAGAAGTACCAAAACACACACCACCACACTTATTGTTCCACAAAGCAGACTGGAACAAATTAACAGAAATTATCGAACAACACGATCTAGAAAACATCAATGGAGAGATGGATTACAGAGCACACAAACTAAAGCACGTAATACAACATGCATAAACCACATCAATATAGACGGCAAGGAACACAACACTATCACCAATACTATGGATCAACGAACTAGCGAGACTCAGACGAGATGTCAGAGACAAACAAAATTATATCAGAGAGCAATACTAGGTAGAGACAAACGCGTAAGACTTGAGGCGTAGAGGCATGCACAAGACTGTACAACACTCGAAAACAACACTGGGAACGACTTATAACACCAGAAACAGAGTAAAATATTTTAGGAGGAACCATACAATATACTGACACAAAAGATAAAAACCCTACTAGCTCTTGAAACGCTAAGACAGGACGACGGCACGTTGACATGAGGATGTAGGTATACAGCGGTGTTTCTGCGGTATGAACTGTTCCCTGACGACGTCATCGATACAGATACATGCATGATAGCAACTCTAAGAGAAGACCTATACACACCACTGATTACCCCTTTCCTAACAAAGTTACTGAACTATGCCTTAAGGCTCGTCAGGGTACCTACAGTATGGAAAACCTCCAAAGTAGTCATTATTAAGAAATCAGTAGACAGTGATCCTTCAGATCGGTCAACCACGCCCTACATATAGTTATTACTGCAAGACAGAAATACGCCACGCCAATAATGATTAACATTGCAAGAGAATTCGATAACCTCTGGTGGCCCACAATGTTTCAAAGGTTAAGACATCTGGGGGTACCGCAGTCACTGTGCAGCAGTTTCCTAGATTACTGTAAAGACCAAGTAGTCGAATGGCAGCTGGACAGCCGGAAAGTAATTAAAAGAATTACCAAAGACTGTTCAAGGGTCGATGTGCGTTCCCATCTTCTGGGACCTAACAAACTAACCCGTCCTACAACTTCTAGAAGGGGATGACATATCAAACGGAATTATCACCTACGCAAATGAGCTTTTAGAAGATAAAGACAGTACAATACTACAAATAATTACATAACGCTGTCACAAAACAAACTCAGGATAGTAAAAAACAAAACAAAAATACATTACTGAGAGAATCACTCCAAAGAAATCCTTCAGTTAAAATAGGGGACACAAACATCTAACAAACACATGTTAACGCTATCTTTTGATACGCATAAATGAGGAATTGAATCTCAACGAACACTTAAGCCTAATGACAGACAAAGCAGTCAGAATACTACATAAACTGGTGAAGCTAAATTCAAAACAGTACAGGCTACCTCTACCACTCATACAGCATACCACTGTCTTCTCTACAGATCAGTACTCAGCTTCGCAGCTAGCACATGGGGAACAGACTGATCCTGGTCAGCAACAAATATATTTGCCTGTTACAACAGCAACACTATGAAGGCGGTTTCCAAAACACATCAAATTGGAATGAACTGTACTACTGCTTGAATAAGCATATGATTAGCATGAAAGCAAGAGTAATTAGAAACTGCTTTTTCTGTATGAGTAAAGATGAAGCTGCGACTTTCTCCTTTAGGAATCACATTTGTATGTTGATGGCTCAAAATGGCTCTGAGCACTACGGGACTTAACATCTGTGTATGTTGATGGTTTCGAGAAGATCGTGTTGTGCCTCGTGTAAAAGCGAGACCCGCTGCGCCTATGGGCGGCAGTCTGCCTTCCGCAGTCGTGCGGCGCGGACGTCTGTTTACGTCCCCACCGCGGTGCTTAGCGCGTACTCTGTTGTTTACTTCATGTTAGCCTTCGCTAGTGTTTGCGCTTTCGAACTAGAATGGCTCATTCGTACCGACAATCTGATATCAAAATGAGCTTTAATAATGACTTTGCACGACCGAAGGCATTTGAAATAGAACGATTTACATGTGAAGAAATTAAAACTGAACCACAAGATATGATTGGCATCCACTTCTCCTATCACAAGCAGTGTAGTGTACGTCAGACTGATCAACGACACGGTGTGTGACAAGATCGTACGCGACCATAAAGATGGACTTAAATTTAAACATTCAGACGGCCATGTCGGAACATTAGCAATTGATCGTGAGGGACTTGGATTGAGAACTGTAAGAGTATTTGAGCTACCATTTGAGGTTCCGGCTGAGATGCTGGTTAGCGCGCTACAACCCTACGGACGGGTACTTAGTCACATAGCAGAAAAATGAACAACCTTTACCACATACCCGGTACTTAATAGTGTGCGAAATATACGGATCGAGCTATCAAAATATGTGCCGTCTTATCTCACAATTGGAGGCTGCAGAGCGATACTCATTTACGACGGTCGGCCGAAAAGTTGCTCAGATTGTGAAGGCCACGTTCGCTCAGCGTGTCTCCAATGAAGAATTGCACAGATACCGACAGGTGAACCTGTAGCAACACCTGCGGCGACGTCTCTCCTTCTCACATATGGAAGTGTGTTCCGGAACGACGCCCCACCGAACAGTAACAGCGCCCAACAGCTGGACATGCCAGTCGAAAAGCCGACGACGTCGTATGACGACACTAGCATGGTGACGGCGGCGACGCACCTCACAGAGCAGCACTGACCGATAGCACCAGTACAGAGATCGGATGAGCAGATGGTCATCGACAGTCGAATAGTGCCAACGGCTGCCTTCGCTACCGGCTGCAGTGATGACAGAGACCCTCACCCAGATTTGGACAGAGAAACGCACACGCGTAAGCAACGGTCTCCGTAACGGCGCAAGAAACGATGTCTAACCCCGTCGGACGATTCCTTAATACATATGCAGGACGACGATCAAGAAATGACCGAGGAAGACGGCCACCTTACAGCGGGTCCCGAAACTGCTCATCCAGAATACCACCGTCTCAACAGCAGCATACGTCAAGAGCGACCTCAAAACCTTGACAACGCACGGCAACCTGCAGTCCACTGCCACTCCCCAACATTAGAAGAGGAGCCACAGAGAGACGGGGCTGGAGAGCCCCAGCCCATGGAAAACTTGTCCCGAGGAGACTGGGCGGATGATTGTGAAGGGGACCCACCGACAGTCGCAACTGGCGACACGGCGGCGACGGCGCCCCTCTAAAATTCCACTTACAACCAACGACGGCGACCAGGACGGGGTCACGCAACGTGCAGCACAACAGCAGGCGGCGAAAGCTCCCATGGGCAATGCAGGGTGGTCCATTGATCGTGACCGGGCCATATATCTCACGAAATAAGCGCCAAACGAAAAAAATACAAATAACGAAACTTGTCTAGCTTGAAGGGGGAAACCAGATGGCGCTATGGTTGGCCCGCTAGATGGTGCTGCCACAGGTCAAACGAATATCAACTGCGTTTTTTTAAAACAAAAACCCCCTTTTTTTATTACATGTTCGTGAAGTACGTAAAGAAATATCAATGTTTTAGTTGGACCACTTTTTTGGCTTTGTGATAGATGGCGCTATAATAGTCACAAATATATGGCTCACAATTAAGGACGAACAGTTGGTAACAGGTAGGTTTTTTAAATTAAAATATAGAACGTAGCTACGTTTGAACGTTTTATTTCGGTTGTTCCAGTGTGATACTTGTACCTTTGTGAACTTATCATTTCTGAGAACGCATGCTGTTACAGCGTGATTACCTGTAGATACCACATTAATGAAATAAATGCTCAAAATGATGTCCGTCAACCTCAATGCATTTGGCAATATGTGTAACGACATTCCTCTGAAAAGCGAGTAGTTCGCCTCCCGTAATGTTCGCACATGTATTGACAATGCGCTGACGCATGTTGTCAGGCGTTGTCGGTGGATCACGATGGCAAATATCCTTCAACTTTCCCCACAGAAAGAAATCCGGGGACGTCAGATCCGGTGAACGTGCTTCGACGACCAATCCACCTGTCATGAAATATGCTATTCAATACAGCTTCAACAGCGCGCGAGCTATGTGCCGGACATCCATCATGTTGGAAGTACATCGCCATTCTGTTATGCAGTGAAACATCTTCTAGTAACATCGGTAGAACATTACGTAGAAAATCAGCATACATTGCACCATTTAGATTGCCATCGATAATGTGGGGGCCAATTATCCTTCCTCTCATAATGTCACACCATACGTTAACCCGCCAAGGTCGTTGATGTTCCGCTTGTCGCAGCCATCGTGGATTTTCCATTGCCATTGCCCAATAGTGCATATTATGCAGGTTTACGTTACCGCTGTTGGTGAATGACACTTCGTCGCTAAATAGAACGCGTGCAAAAAATCTGTCATCGTCCCGTAATTTCTCTTGTGCCCAGTGGCAGAACTGTACACGACGTTCAAAGTCGTCGCCATGCAATTCCTGGTGCATAGAAATATGGTACGGGTGCAATCGATGTTGATGTAGCATTCTCAACACCGACGTTTTTGAGATTCCCGATTCTCGTGCAATTTGTCTGCTTCTGATGTGCGGATTAGCCGCGACAGCAGCTAAAACACCTACTTGGGCATCATCATTTGTTGCAGGTCGTGGTTGACATTTCACATGTGGCTGAACACTTCCTGTTTCCTTAAATAACGTAACTACCCGGCGAACAAGAGCATACATAGCACATGCCCGTTGGGCATTTTGATCACAATAGCCATACATCAACACGATATCGACCTTTTCCGAAATTGGTAAACGGTCCATTTTAACACGGGTAATGTATCACGAAGCAAATACGGTCTGCACTGGCGGAATGTTACGTAATACGACGTACTTATACGTTTGTGACTATCATAGCGCGATCTATCAGAAAGCAAAAAAAGTGGTCCAAGTAAAACATTCATATTTCTTTACGTACTACACGAATATGTAGTAAAAAATGGGGTTCCTATTTAAAAAACGCAGTTGATATCCGTTTGAGCTATGGCAGCGCCATCTAGTGAGCCAACTATAGCGCCATCTGGTTTCCCCCTTCTAGCTAGACGAGTTTCGTTCTTTGTAGTTTTTTCGTTTGATGCTTATTTCGTGAGATATTTGGCCCGGTCGCTATCAAAGATGGTTCAAATGGCTCTGAGCACTATGGGACTTAACATCTGAGGTCATCAGGCCTCTAGAACTTAGAACTACTTAAACCTAACTAACCTAAGGACATCACACACATCCATGCCCGAGGCAGGATTCGAACCTGCGACCATAGCGGTCGCGCGGTTCCAGACTGAAGTGCCTAGAACCGCTCGGCCACTTCGGCCGGCCCGGTCGCTGTCAGTGGAGCACCCTGTATACATGCGACGGAACGATGACAAGCATACCGGCTTGCTTCTGTCAATATCAATAATATACGGTCGACATGCTCAAAGCAGCGGACAACGACATTGTCCTCCTACGAGAAGTATACGTCGATGAATTTCCTGTCATGTACGGGTACGTATCCTACCTATCACACGCCTCCGAAACTGGTAGCGGCATAGCAGTACTTCTTAAAGAAGGCATCACGGCAGAGGATATACTGTACCTACAGTCGGCACGGGGATTATCAATGACAGTACTTCACGTACGACTCATCAACATCTATGCACCTTCCGGTACAGACAGGAGGCGAGAGCGTTCCCGTTTCTTCGCAGACGAAATTGCCCCGCTCTTCCAAGGTCGACACGACCGATTAATCCTAGGTGGCGATTTGAATTGTGTACTTGCACCGAAAGACCAATTACCTCGATATACACCGTGCCCAGAATTACGATTTTTGGTGCAGAGTATGCATCTGGTTGACATCTGGGAGCATGTACATGGCCTCCGTCCTGGATACACGTATACAAGTCATTCCGCTAGTCGTCTCGACCGAATTTATGTCACACGCATTCTTAACGCTGACGTTCTGGAAGCAGAGCTGTGGCCTACAGCCTATACCGACCACACAGCATTAATATCTATAACCTCCCTCCGCCGACAGCAAGTGTGGCGTAGCCGCGGTCCTCTCTGCGTGACCCAGCTTGTCGAGACGTCGTTGAAGATGTTTGGAGATCTTGCGAACGACGTCTTCGGTCGTATCCCACGACCTTAAGTTGGAGGATGGGTCGCTCCAAACCGGCGCTGTAATGATGACATACGCTCGCGAGTAGGCAGTGTGGTGACGTCAGACGATGGAGTTCTATTTCACGGTGCTACGGGAGTGCGCCGAACAAATGCCTTCTCCGGAGCGGCAAGAGGCGGTACAACGAGCAATGGCCAAAATTATATCCATCATTCTACGTTACCTCGAAGGTAAGGTGGTCAGTGTGCGGACACTAGATCGGGTTGCAGGAGAACGCCCATCGATGTATCACATCATTAACGAAAACAAAAGACGACGAAGCACCCCAGCACAAGCTGTTGACACGGATGATGGTAGACACCTAACATCGTAACAAGACGTAGGCAATGCCCTTGTAGAACATTACGCTTAACCTTACAGCGCAGTAGCTACCGATACGGCGGCCATTAACGAAGTTACGCATATGATTTTCGGCACCATTGATCCAGATGCGGAAGCACAACTGATGGAGGCGATTAGAGAGGAGGAAGTGATCGACGCCATTAGTGGGGGAGCGGTGAACAAATCTCCGGGACCAGCTGGCCTCCCTCGGGAATTCTACAGGACCTTTAGCTATGTGATCGCACCACGATGGACTACTATTTGCCGCGAATTAATGTCTCCTGACGTGCCCTTACCGCCGGCGTTTGTGGAGGGGCTGATTATCCTGATACACAAACCCTCTGGTGCTACACGGATGTGGGGCTACCGACCACTGACACTCCTTAACTGCGGCTTTAAAATGTTCACCAGATTATTGGCAGCACGCGTCCGAAGAGTATTGCGGCAAGTACTCTCACTCGATCAAACTTCGCTCGGCGGATATAACATCCAGACGGCGCTTGTTGAATATCGCGATTTGATCGCCCTAGCAAAGACGTGTCGCCTCCGTGCAGCACTGGCGTCAATAGCTTTTGATCAAGCTTTTGATAGAGTTAGCCATAAATATCTTGAAGAAGTCCTGCGGCTACTCAGCAATGCCTTCTCCAAAGTGCTCGTCAATGGACGTTCGACAAAATCTCTAGTCGTGGCGAGATCGGTCAGACAAGGATGTCCGTTATCAACGACATTACATGCACTGGCTCTCGACCCGTTAATATGCTGCCTACGGCACCGCTTGACAGGACTGACTTTGCGAGGATATACATTTACTTGCAAGTCATGCGGATGACCTGGTGCTGATGGACGTTCGACAAAATCTCTAGTCGTGGCGAGATCGGTCAGACAAGGATGTCCGTTATCAACGACATTACATGCACTGGCTCTCGACCCGTTAATTTGCTGCCCTCGGCACCGCTTGACAGGACTGACTTTGCGAGGATATACATTTACTTGCAAGTCATGCGGATGACCTGGTGCTGATGGTACGGAATGAAAACGATATGCGTGTGGCTTTAGATTGGATGCGCAAATATGGAACGGCCACTGGCAGCCGTATAAATATGGATAAGTCTGTAGCGATGAATATTGGTGTTGGACTAACGGAAGAATGTGTAGCACCCTTACGGCTCTTAGATATCTTGAAATGCCTAGGTATTGTTTTTACCAACGTCATATGTCGCACAGCAGCGTACATCTATAAGAGACTACTACAGTCGGTCCGGACGGGCGTTAGAGGGAACATCACACGAGCATTAGACGATCCAGTGGGTCACGTATGTTAACACCTACCTAGCGTCACAAATTCCGCATTTCACTCAAGTACTCCCAATGCCGGTGACGATAGCACGATGATTACAGGCGGCGTTCGGTTCCTCTGTGAGCGCAGGTCTACTGCTTAAAGTAAGATACGACGCCCTAACCCTCCCTCTTAGTAGGGGTGGACTTGGTCTTGTGCATGTTCGTGATCGAGCGGTGGCACTATACAGAGTGTTACAAAAAGGTACGGCCAAACTTTCAGGAAACATTCCTCACACACAAAGAAAGAAAATATGTTATGTGGACATGTGTCCGGAAACGCTTACTTCCCATGTTAGAGCACATTTTATTACTTCTCTTCCAATCACATTAATCATGGAATGGAAACACACAGCAACAGAACGTACCAGCGTGACTTCAAACATTTAGTTACAGGAAATGTTCAAAATGTCCTCCGTTAGCGAGGATACATGCATCCACCCTCCGTCGCATGGAATCCCTGATGCGCTGATGCAGCCCTGGAGAATGGCGTATTGTATCACAGCCCTCCACAATACGACCACGAAGAGTCTCTACATTTGGTACCGGGGTTGCGTAGACAAGAGCTTTCAAATGTCTCCATAAATGAAAGTCAAGAGGGTTGAGGTCAGGAGAGCGTGGAGGCCATGGAATTGGTCCGCCTCTACCAATCCATCGGTCACCGAAGCTGTTGTTGAGAAGCGTAAGAACACTTCGACTGAAATGTGCAGGAGCTCCATCGTGCATGAATCACATGTTGCGTCGTACTTGTAAAGGCACATGTTCTAGCAGCACAGGTTGAGTATCCCGTATGAAATCATGATAACGTGCTCCATTGAGCGTAGGTGGAAGAACATGGGGCCCAATCAAGACGTCACCAACAATGCCTGCCCAAAAGTTCACAGAAAATCTGTGTCGATGACGTGATTGCACAATTGCGTGCGGATTATCGTCAGCCCACACATGTTGATTGCGAAAATTTACAATTTGATCACGTTGGAATGAAGCCTCATACGTAAAGAGAACATTTGCACTGAAATGAGGATTGACACATTGTTGGATGAACCACTCGCAGAAGTGTACCCGTGGAGGCCAATCAGCTGCTGATAGTGCCTGCACACGCTGTACATGGTACGGAAACAACTGGTTCTCCCGTAGCACTCTCCATACAGTGACGTGGTCAACGTTACCTTGTACAGCAGCAACTTCTCTGACGCTGACATTAGGGTTATCGTCAACTGCACGAAGAATTGCCTCGCCCATTGCAGGTGTCCTAGTCGTTCTAGGTCTTCCCCAGTCGCGAGTCATAGGCTGGAATGTTCCGTGCTCCCAAAGACGCCGATCAATTGCTTCGAACGTCTTCCTGTCGGGACACCTTCGTTCTGGAAATCTGTCTCGATACAAACGTACCGCGCCACGGCTATTGCCCCGTGCTAATCCATACATCAAATGGGCATCTGCCAACTCCGCATTTGTAAACATTGCACTGACTGCAAAACCACGTTCGTGATGAACACTAACCTGTTGATGCTACGTACTGATGTGCTTGATGCTAGTACTGTAGAGCAATGAGTCGCATGTCAACACAAGCACCGAAGTCAACATTACCTTCCTTCATTTGGGCCAACTGGCGGTGAATCGAGGAAGTACAGTACATACTGACGAAACTAAAATGAGCTCTAACACGGAAATTAAGCGTTTCCGGACACATGTCCACATAACATCTTTTCTTTATTTGTGTGTGAGGAATGTTTCCTGAAAGTTTGGCCGTACCTTTTTGTAATACCCTGCATATCAGCACAATTTTAAAACTTTGGAGACGACATCAGACTTGTCTGACTGGAATCGTAACAGAATACCTAGCACTAGTGTCTCGAATGGCGCCAGTGTCGGCCCAGCACATCTCCCAGTCACTCCAGCATATACGCACTTTTTTTATAGAGTACAGCTACCTTCAGACAGCGCAGCTGGGAACCAGACCTGCAACGGCGCGTGACATATATCGGTTACTAACGACCGGACGAAACAGCAACAGCAATCCTGTTGAGAGGAAGCATCCACACATCAATTGGCAAGTAGTATGGCGATCGATACACCATGTGTCCTTAGACTCAGAGACACATGCAACTTGGTACCTAACAGTAAATGGTAAAAATGTCACCCGATCCAGACTCCATGCGATTCATATGACAGATTCACCATTGTGCCCTCTGTGCCACACTCTGGTCAACGATGAACACCGCCTCACATGCGGCCCCTCGGCAGAAGTGTGGCGTTTGGCGACACGAATGATCGCTTTCTTTCTCCGAATGGGATAAAACAACATTGAACCAGGGATTATATTCTTCCCGGACGGGACTTACTACCCATGCACCAAAACGAATGCAGTAACGTGGTTTCGAGGCCAGACTGTGCCCTATTTGTTCAGAGCTGGCCCAAAGAATGTAATGGACTTCTGGGCTTTTCTACTGGAACGACACCTAAAGATCGTGAACAATCCGAAATACCGACAGTATTTCTCTAACTTCCTATGGAGTGCGTTTCAAGAGCCCCCGCATATCTAGTACGTCCAGGATAGGAGAAGTTAAATTATCGATGCGAAGAAAGCATGAACGGAAGATAAGAATCGGTAGGTACATCATACTTACGAGAAAACATACCCGGATGACGGAACAGCGGGGGGTATTGGAAATACGATTCTCCATTGTGATGTGTTTTTTTCTTCCTTGTGTAATGCGAGAATAATTTTCAGTTTACTAGCTTCAAGCAATACAGAAATATTATTTGTGGTATGACAAGGCAGTGGTTGATACCGAAATTTCCTTTCACTTAAATGTTATATGTGAACCAGTATTTGCTTTAATTTGTGAAAGATATTCATTGAAATTTGAAGCATAATTAGAGAAGTATTTCTTTTTAACGTAATTTTATTTTGTTTTCTTTCCTGACGTATTTTTACCTTTCAAAGCTTACTCGGGCATGGATGTGTGTGTTGTTCATAGCGTAAGTTAGTTTAAGTTAGATTAAGTAGTGTGTAGGCCTAGGGGCCGATGACCTCAGGAGTTTGCTCCCATAAGATCTTACCCCAAATTTTCAAATTTCCCCATGGAATGGTCACAGTGAATCATCAGCATTAGTGCAGCCGGAATGTATGCACCGGGATAATTGGTGACCGTATTTTGGGACCAGTTTTTCCTTCCACGGTGCCTAACAGCCCGTAACTATCGGTATTTCTTGTGGGTGACTTTGCCTCCCCTCTGGAAGAAGTATCATTGATGATTCGAAGGGTGATGTGCCTGCTACATAATGGTGCTCCAGCCCACTTCGCCACTAACTTACGGACGCATCTCAATCGTATCTTTCCTGGTCAATGGATCATACGAGGGGATTCAATTGCATGGCCTGCTCGTTCACTGGATATCAACACGTGCGATTTGGGGCCCTATCACAATTATCGTGTATGCAGAGCCCATTATAGATGTGGAGACACTGGAGTACCGTATTCATGCTGCCTTTGACACTCTTTGGCTGCAGCCGGGCAGATGTGAATGTATGAGACACAACATGCTACAGCGCGTGCACATGCGTTGAGGCACATGGAAACTATTTTCAGCACATACTGTAACTGTGGCTGCATGGTACAACGCGCATTAGACCGCAGTCTCTGTAACAATATATGCGGCAAATCATAAATAGGGCAAACAACACGAACTGTGGAGGAACGCATTGTGGAACACCAACGGCATACTCGCCTTCTCCAACCCACCAAGTCCGCAATCACCGAACATTGTATCTCCACAGACCACTCCATGAATTACAACGACACAACAATTTTGGCCCATACATCAAACTTTTCGAGCTCGACTATCAATGAATCTGGGGAAATAAGATTGTCTCACAACGAGACTCTCATCAATCGAGATAGCGGTTATCAGCTAAACTCTGCTTGGAATCATGTTATAGAGAAACTTCGTAGTCGACGTAGTTATCTGCATAAAGATGTTAGTCGACGTAGTTATCTGCATAAAGATGAAAATCGACCTGATATCGATACGCCAAGCTTTCACCGTGGAGGGCGCGAGGCGCAGCGCACAGAGTTGTTATGAACGCGCATGCTGAGCAGCGCATGCGCAATGTCACCTCAGTATGGCTTTAAATAGCAGAGCTCAGCGCGTACTCGCCCTGGAATCCATCCTTATCCGACGCATCCACCTGCATCTCCGCCAGCACCGCCTCCTTCCCATTACCCAGTGTGGCTTTCGACCATCCTTCTCTACCGATGACCTTCTCCTTCACCTCACTCATCTCGTATCCGAACAGCTCAACTCCCGTCGCTCCGCTATCTTCCTCTCCCTCGACCTTTAACGCGCTTACGACCGTGTATGGCATTCCGGTCTCCTCTTCAAGCTCCAAACCTTCGCCCTTCCTATCAACTTCGTCCGTCTGATCGGGTCCTTCCTATGTCACCATCCATAACAAGGATTCCTACACCTTCCAGCCCTCCGCCAGTATGCCCCAAGGTTCCGTCCTCTCCCCAATTCTATACCTTCTGTATACGGCGGACATGCCGCCGCCTTCACCCCCCGTCCACCTTGTCCAATACGCCGATGACACCACCTTCCTTGCCCTCGCCCCCACCCTGCAACGATCCCGACACCTTCTCCAATCCCATCTTGACCGGTTCACCGTTTGGTGTAACCAGTGGTTGCTCAAGGGCAATCCTTCCATGATCCAGGCGATCATTGTAGGCAAAACCACCCCTTCCTTCCGTCTCTTCGACTTCTGTATCACCATTTATGGATGTCCTATCACCCTCACTCCCGCCCTCAAGTATCTTGGCGTCACCCTTGACCGTCGCCTCTCCTGAACCCCCCATCTCCGGACTATCCAAGCCAAGGCACGCTCCCATCTCCTCAAGCTCCTTTCTGGCCGCACATGTGGGCTGGACCCCTCCAGCATCCTCCATACCTATAAATCCCTCATCCAACCTATCCTCTGCTATGCTCATCCCGCCTGGCTCTCCACCCATCCTACCTTTTCCAAATCCCTTCAAATCCTAGAACGCCATGCGCTCCGCCTTGCCTATCACATCCGGCTCCCATCACCCACGCGAATCCTATATGACCTCATCCCGTTCCCGCACCTAGTCCTTTTCCTCGAATAGATACAGATCCTCTACACGTCCCACAAACTTGATCCCCCTCACCTGCTTGTCTCTCCCTTCTTCCGCTACCCCCATCTGCTGCCGCTCCTGTATTCCCACGTCCCACCTGCTCTCCATCTCTCCACTCTCCATACCCTCGCCCAAGATGGCTTCCAGCAACTCCCCCTCCCTGATGATGCCCTCCTCCCCTCCATCTACCACTCCTACCAACTTTGAAAGTCCCCATCCACCGTCTGTGTTTCTTTTCCCCAAGGGCACCCTCTCTCCCTTCTCCCCCTCCTTCCTTCTTCCATCCCTCCTCTGCCCCGGACCTCCCCTACCCCCCCCCTCTCTTCTTTCCTCACCCTCCCATCTCCTCTGCCACTGGCATCTACACCCTCCCCTCTCCCTCCTCCCCCACCTTTTCCCCCTTTTTGGCAGGTCCCCTGACTCGTACACTTATAGTGAGCTTGCGCGCGCTGGAGATCATCTCCTAGTGTTTGTGTGTGCCGTCGTGTTCGCGTTCCAGTGTTCCAGTGTTTCATTGTTTGTGCTCCATCGTTCGTGTGTATCATCCCTGTCATCTCTGTGCGTGTCCACGTTGCTGAACGTTTTTATTTTGGACACTGCGCCCGTGAACGGCCCCGTGTGTTTTAATTTTGTATGTCTACGTTTGTATATCCACCATGTCTGTTCTGCAACTGTCTCCTTTTGTATCATTAGTCATATCGGTGGCCGAAGAGCGGCGTAGTACGCCGCTGCTGGCGTACCTGTATCAGGTGTGAAGATAACAACAAAGAAAAAAAGATTGTACTCGCCAGTACTACTACAGTGGTACTCACCTGAAGATGGCCAGAAGACTCTACGCCGAAATATCGTGGCAGGACGCTACGACATCCGGCAGTTCTCCCGTGTTTTTGTGGAACAATCAGTACGCCGGGAAAGCTTTAAACATCACAATATCTGAATGAATAAATGGTCTCTAGCATGGAAACCATGCGTTACCGGACATAAGTTCATTAGGCCTTTTTTGTTCCTTATCCTCCCATCGATCAATCGCTAGAGTTTGTATACGGTGGAAAACTCACCCTGTATAAGCACACCAGACCAATGTTAGTCAACCCCAGGAGACATCAGTATGAAGCCGCATAACATGGCCTCATCGCTTGGTAATGGCCTTAACTGGATGCAGGAGAAACGAGTTTCTTCAGATATGCCATATCCAGCTGATCTAAAGTAAACTGAGGTGACAAAAGTCATGGGGTAGCGATATGAACACATACAGGTGGTAGTAGTTTCGCGCACACAAGGTGTAAAAAGGCAGTGAATTGGCGGAGCTCTCATTGATACTCAGGTGATTCACGTGAAAAGGTCTCCAATGTTATTATGGCCGCACGATGGGAAATAACAGATTCTGAATGCGGAATGGTAGCTGGGGCTAAACACATGGGACAGTCCATTTCGGAAGTCGTTAGAAAATTCAATCCACAGTGTCAAGAGTGTGCCGATAATATTGCATTTCAGGCATTACTTCTCACCGCGGACAACGCAGTGCCCGGTGACCTTCACTTAACGATCGAAAGCAACAGCATTTGCGTAGAGTTGTCAGTGGTAATAGAAAAGCAACACTGCGTGAAATAACTACAGAAATCAGTGTGGTACACACGACAAACGTATCCGTTAGGATAGTGCGCCGAAATTTGGCGCCAATGGGCTATGACGACCGCCGCAAGTGTCTTTGCTAACATTACGGCATCGCTTGCAGCGCCTCTCCTGGGCTCGTGACCACATCGGCTGGCCACCAGACGACTGGAAGACCGCTGCCTGATCGGATGAGTCCCGATTTCAGTTGGTAAGGGCTGACGGTAGGTTTCGAGTATGGGGCAGACGCCATGAAGTCATGAACCCAAGTAACAATCAGGCATTGTGCAAACTGTTGGTGGCCCCATAGCGTTGTTGGCTATGTTTAAATGGAATGGACTGGGTCATCTGGCCCAAGTGAACCGGACAATGAGTTGAAATGATTATGTAGCCACTCAATGACATGATGTTCCCAAAACACGATGGAATTTTTGTGGATGACAGTCTGCCATGTCACCGGGCCACAGTTGTTCGTGATTGATTTGAAGATCTTTCTGGACAATTCGAACGAATGATTTGGCCAACACGAATCTCATCGAACATTTATGAGACATAATCGAGAGGTCAGTTCGTGCACAAAATCCAGCACTAACAACACTTTCGCAGTTATGGACGGCTATAGGAGTAGTATGGGTCCCTATTTCTGCAGGGGACTTCCAACGACATTTTTAGTCCATGCCACGTTGAGAGGCTGCACTACTGCAGACAAAAGGAGGTCCGACACGATATCAAAGATATTGCATAAGATTTGCCATCTCATTGTAAATGTTTCGTTTCCAAAAATAAATCGTACAATGATCCGTGAGCATGTGTGGTCGTGGCGACTGGTCATACGACAAGCCTCTTGAGCGTGTGCTGACGTTCGCAGGCCCCACAACCGGCAGCCTCCTGGTCCGGGGTTCGAGACGCGCTGTCCTTCGCGGACGCTTGCGCTCAGCCCCTCTTTTTCGGCCTGATACCTATCACTACCGGCTCCGAAGACTGTCTCTACCTCAACGTCTACGCGCCGGCTGCGGTGAGTGGTCCTTACCCCGTCATGGTCTACATCCACGGTGGAGCCTTCAAGGGCGGTAGTTCTTCGAGTTCAACTCCGCACAACTTCGTGGAGAAGGGCGTTGTGCTAGTCACAATCGCCTACCGTCTCGGAGCCCTTGGTAAGTATATCACTTCATGTTTGCTTTTTTTTAGATTCCATTTAGCGTGAGGTGTTAGATGCGAAAATTTGAAAGAAATCCAGATTTTGGAATCAAGGGCAAACACCTAGCGGAATTAAGGCAACGTGGAATAGTCCCATGCTGATATAGATCCAAGCGCACTACACACATCAAAAAAATGTTTTGTATCACACTAGTTCCCAGAACTCCTGAAGATAGACGTTCACTGTGGATATTGTATCACAGACACAGTCCCTTTGACTGTTCAGAGATGTCACTAAACCCGCCCAAAGATGTAAACAACCATGCATTTGCAGCGCCTATTAGATGGAGGGGATCCAACAGCCGATCAGTTCCATTCATTCCACCAGGAAGGAGGTACACGGCTCATGTTGTCTGTAGTTCAACCAAGCCTAGACGGTCAATACCGCCGTTCGATCGCGTCCGCATTGTGACTTTGTGCCAGGAAGGGCTCTCAACAAGCGAAGTGTCGCGGCGTCTCTGAGTGAACCAAAGCGTTGTAATTCGGACATGGAGGAGATGCAGAGAGACAGGGACTGTCGATTACATGCCTCGTTCAGGCCGCCCAAGCGCTATTACTGCAGTGGATGCAGTTGAAGCATAATTTAATAATAGCTAATACTTGGATTAATAAACATAAAAGAAGCTCTCAGACAGATTATATAATGGTAAGACAGAGCTTCAGGAACCAGGTTTTAAATTGTAAGACATTTCCAGGGGCAGATGTGGACTCTGACCACAATATATTGGTTATGAAATGTAGATTTAAACTGAAGAAACTGAAAAAAGGTGGTAATTTGAGGAGACGGGACTTGGATAAACTGAATGAACCAGAGGTTGTATAGAGCTTCAGGGAGAGCATTAGGAAACGATTAACAAGAATGGGGGAAAGAAATACGGTAGAAGAAGAATGGGTAGCTTTGAGAGATGAAATAGTGAAGGTAGCAGAGGATCAAGTAGGTAAAAAGAGGAGGGCTAATGGAAATACTTCGGGAACAGAAGAGATATTGAATTTAATTCATGGAAAGAAAAAACATAAAAATACAGTAAATGAAGCAGACAGAAAGGAATACAAACGTCTCAAAAATGAGATCGACAGGAAGTGCAAAATGGCTAAGCGGGGTTGGCTAAAAAACAAATGTAAGGATGTGGAGGCATATATAATTACGACTAAGATAGATACAGCCAACAGGAAAATTAAAGAGACCTTCGGAGAAAAGAGAACTAACTGTATGAATATCAAGAGCTTATGTGAAAAACCGGTTCTAAGCAAAGAAGGGAAAGCAGATAGGCGGAAGGAGTATATAAAGGGTCTATACAAGGCAATGTACTTAAGGCTAATATCATGGAAATGGAAGAGGACGTAGATGAAGATGAAATGGGAGATATGATACTGCGTGAAGAATGAAGAATTTCACAGAGCACTGAAAGACCTAAGTGGAAACAAGGCCCCAGGAGCAGACAACATTCCTTTAGAAGTACTGACAGCCTTGGGAGAGCCAGGCCTAGCAAAACTCTACCACCTAGTGAGGAAAATGTATGAGACAGGCGAAATACCCTCAGACGTCAAGAACAATATAATAGTTCCAATCCCAAAGAAAGCAGGTGTTGACAGATGTGAAAATTACCGAACTATCAGTTTAATAAGCCATGGATGCTAAATACTAACACGAATTCCTTACAGACGAATGGAAAAACTGGTAGAAGCCGACCTCGAGGAAGATCAGTTTGGATTCCATAGAGATGTTGGAACACATGAGGCAATACTGACCCTACGACTTATCTTAGAAGCTAGATTAAGGAAAGGCAAACCTACGTTTCTAGCATTTGTACACTTAGAGAAAGCTTTTGACAATGTTGACTGGAATACTCTCTTTCAAATTCTAAAGATGGCAGGGGTAAAATACAGGGAGCGAAGGCTATTTACAATTTGTACAGAAACCAGATGGCAGTTATAAGAGTCGAGGGGCACGAAAGGGAAGCAGTGGTTGGGAAGGGAGTGAGACAGGGTTGTAGCCTATCCCCAATGTTATTCAATCTGTATATTGAGTAAGCAGTAAAGGAAACAAAAGAAAAATTCGGAGTAGGAATTAAAATCCACGGAGAAGAAATAAAAACTTTGAGGTTCGCCGATGACATTGTGATTCTGTCAGTGACAGAAAGGACCTGGAAGAGCAGCTGAATGGAATGGACAGTGTCTTGAAAGGAGGATATAAGACGAACGTCAACAAAAGCAAAACGAGGATAATGGAATGTAGTCGAATTAAATCGGGTGATGCTGAGGGAATTAGATTAGGAAATGAGACACTTAAAGTAGTAAATAAGTTTGCAATTTGGGGAGCAAAATAACTGATGATGGTCGAAGTAGAGAGGATATAAAAGGTAGATTGGCAATGGCAAGGAAAGCGTTTCTGAAGAAGAGAAATTTGTTAACATCGAGTATTGATTTAAGTGTCAGGAAGTCGTTTCTGAAAGTATTTGTATGGATTGTAGCCATGGATGATAAATAGTTTGGACAAGAAGAGAATAGAAGCTTTCGAACTGTGGTGCTACAGAAGAATGCTAAAGATTAGATGGGTAGATCACATAACTAATGAGGAGGTATTGAATAGAATTGGAGAGAAGAGAAATTTCTGGCAGAGCTTGACTAGAAGAAGGGATCGGAAGGTAGGGCATATTCTGAGGCATCAAGGGATCACCAATTTAGTATTGGAGGGCAGCGTGGAGGGTAAAAATCGTAGAGGGAGAACAAGAGATAAATTGACTAAACAGATTCAGAGGGATGTAGGTTGCAGTAGGTACTGGGAGATGAAGAAGCTTGCTCAGGATAGAGTAGCATGGAGAGCTGCATCAAACCAGTCTCTGGACTGAAGACCACAACAACAAAAGAAGATTGTATAAATGGAACAGATTTGGAGACAAGAGAAGGTTTCAGATTGATTACGTAATGCTTAGATAGAGATTTACTAACCAGATTTTAAATAATTATAAGACATTTCCTGGGGCAGATGTAGACCCTGTCAAAAATTTGTTGCTTATGTACTGTAGATTCAAACTGAAGAAACTGGAAAAGGGTAGGAAATTAATGAGATGGGACTTGGATAATTTTGAAAGAATCAGAGGTTGTTGAGAGCTTGAGAGGGAGCATCAGGCAACAGTAGACTAGTACAGGGGAATGGAATACAGTGGAAGACGAATGGATAGCTTTAGGAGATAAGTTAGTGAAGTTAGAAGACTATCAAATAGGTAGAAAGGCAAGGGCCAATAGGAATCCTTGTATAGCACAAAAGATATTGAAATTAAATAATGAAAGGAGAAAATACAAAAATGCAGCATATGAAGCAGGAGAAAGCGAACACAAACGTTCAGGAAATGAGATTGGCAAGAAGTGCAAAACTGCTAAGAAGGACTGGCTATAGGACGAATGTGGGGATTTACAAACATATTTCACTAGGGGAAAGATAGATACCGCCTACAGGAAAGTTTAAGAGGCCTTTGGGGAAAAGAGAAGCACCTGTATGAATATCAAGACCTCAGATGGTAAACCAGCCATAAGCAAAAAAGGGAAAGATGAAAGATGGTCAAATGATTCAGATGGCTCTGAGCACTATGGGACTTAACATCTGAGGTCATCAGTCCCCTAGAACTTAGAACTACTTAAACCCAACTAACCTAAGGACATCACACACATCTATGCCCGAGGCAGGATTCGAACCTGCGACCGTAGCGGTCGAGCGGTTTCAGACTGAAGCGCCTAGAACCGCTCGGCCACATCGGTCGGTTGATGAAAGGTGGAAGGGGTGTATAGAGAGTCTATACAAGGGAGATGAACTTGAATGCAATATTACAGAAAGGGAAGCGGACGTAGATGAAGATGAGATGGGAGATACGACACAACGAGAAGAATTTGACAAAGCCCTGAAAAATCTAAGTCGAAACAATGCCCCGCATTCCGTCAGAACTACTGATAGCCTTGGGAGAGCCAGCCATGACAAAACTCTTCAGTCTGGTGTGAATGATGTATGAGACAGGTGAAATACCCTCAGAGTTCTAGAAGAATGTGATAATTCCAATTCCAAAGAAAGCAGTTGCTGTCAGGTGTGAAAATTACCGAACTAACACTTTAATAAGTCATGGATGCAAAACGCTAACCCGAATTCTTTACAACAAAATGAAAAAACTGGTAGAATCAGACGTCGGGAAAGAGCTTTTGATTCCGGAGAAGTGTAGGAACACGCGAACCAGTACTGAGACTGCGACTTATCTTAGCAGATAGATTAAGGAAAGGCAAATCTACATTTGTAGCGTTTGTAGACTTAGGGAAAGCTTTTGACAATGTTGACTGGAATACTCTATTACAAATTCTGAAGGTAGCAGGAGTAAAATACAGGGAGCGAAAGGCTATTTACAACATGTACAGAAACTAGACGGCAGTAATAAAAGTCGAGGGGTATGAAATGGAAGCAGTGGTTGTGAAAAGAATGAGACAAAGTCGTAGCCTATCCCCAATGTTATTCAATCTGTACATTGAGCAAGCTGTACAGGAAACCAAGAAAAATTTGGAGTAGGAATTAAAGCTCATGGAGAAGAAATAAAAACTTTGAGGTTTGCCGACGACATTGTAATTCTGTCTGAGACAACTAGGGACTTGGAAGAGCAGTTGTACAGAATAGACAGTGTTTTAAAAAGAGGATATAAGATGAACATCAAGAAAAGCGAAAAAAGAATAATGGAATGTAGTCGAATGCTGACGGAATCAGATTAGTAAACGAGTCAGTTAAAGTAATAGATGGGTTTTGCTATTTGGGCATCAAAGAAACTGATCATGGCCGAAATAGAAAGGCTATAAAATATAGACTGGCAATGGCAAGAAAAACGTTTCTAAAGAAGAGAGATTTGCTAACATCAAATATAAATTTAAGTGTTCGGAAGTCTTTCCTGCAGGTATTTGTCTGGAGTGTAGTCATGTACGGAAGTGAAACGTGGACGTTAAACAGTTTAGCTAAAAAGAGAATAGAATCTTTCGAAATGTGGCTCTACAGAAGAGTGCTGAGGATTAGATGGGTCGATCACCTAGTGAGGAAATGGTGAGTAGAATTGGGGAGACTAGAAATTTTGTGCCCCAACTTGACCAAAAGAAGGAATTGGTTGATAGGACACATTACGAGACATCAAGGGACCACCAGTTTATTATTTGAGGGAAGTGTGGGAGGTAAAAATCGAAGAGGGAGACCAAGAGATCTATACAGCAGGCAGATTCTGGAAGATGTAGGTTGCAGTAGTTATTTAGAGATGAAGAGGCTTGCACAGGACAGAGTGGCGTGGAGAGCTGCCTCACACCAATATTCGGACTGAAGACCACAACAACAACACAACAAAATTCAAGTATTTATTTTACATAACTGTAAGTACAATTAAGTAACTGAGTTTAGAGTAAATTAATAACACATTACGACAGGAAATTATAGGAGATCGTAGATAATAGTAAACACTACGTATCTATTGAAAACTAGGTAATGTGTGTTTCATAGAATTAATCGACTGTAAGTCTTAGATATAACTGATTTGAATATTAACACTGTGCCGTCCACACGTCTCGTACAGATGTATTCACTTGGCGCCAGCAGCGCTAGTTCGGATTACTTGGCTTGTCGCCGGCCGTTCTTGACATTATCGGGAGATTATAAATTGTTAAGTTTTATTAATTTCGTCGTTGGTTCTCATACGTTCACAACCCTGTTCCCCTACTTTCATAAAATTTCGAAGATATACAAACGTAAATAAATACAAAATGTGTTTGTTTCATATATTTGTTTATTTGCATTGTCTTTGGTACTTAGTACTTCTCTTTCGTATGATATGTAGCAAAACAGTCTCCATGATGCACCGCAAGTTTTACACAAGACTTGTACATTAAGTTTGTTGTTCTCCTTTTTCTGTTTTTGGAACATACAAGATAGTTCCTTCGTTTTCGTTTATTCGTTTCATTAGCTGGTACACGATGTAGTGGCAACCCCCAAGTTTTGCTCAGAAGCAGGTACATTTTTTTTTTATCCACGAATCAGACACTTTCAACAAAAAATCGTGAAATCGGAGACTCTTGTGGTCTGTATTGAAATAGTGCCATGTACGGAACGCATTAAATAATGCGCAATCAAAGAGGGACATGCAAACCTTTTTGAACATTTAATAGTTTTTCTGTATATAGGGTAATAACTCAAATACTGGTCTGCCGGATCCACTCCTTTCATGTGTTTGTTGTAGTGTAACACACTTTCGGGTTTTTTATTGTGCAATTGGTTTTTCTACATTTTCTTTGAGTGTCATTCAAAGTGGCATTATGTATTGTGGTGATCATTCGTATCGTTTTAGTTTTCGAAGGTCTACATACCTGTGCGAGTACTTCACCTTTCCGTTGATGAAAAGCTTCAAACACATTGACGTCTGCGCGCTTTAATTTTTCCGGAAATCCTGTATTTTGCCGTATCGTTCCACAAACTCGAATTTTCTTTTCAAGTAACTTATCTGCAAGTTCTACACTGTTATAATAATTATCCATGTAGAGGTGACGCCACTTTCCATAAGAAGGTGTCAATAGTTCCATCACTATTTTTGCTAAAGGATATCCAGTGCCGCTTCATATCATGAATGAGCAAATGTATCCCGTACTCGACATCACACAGAATCCGAATGAGTATGCCATATTTCGTAATTTTCGACGGACTGTAAACTTTAAAATTTAACCGCCCACTCCACAGTATCATTCGTTCATCACTTGAGATGTTTTGACTTGGATTAAAGGTTTCTTTAAACTATTTGGAAAAATAATCAATTACGAATTGCACTTTGAGAAGCCTGTCGGTATTATCCGGTTTATTGTTGTTGTCGGAAAAATGTAAAAATGATAATATTTGTCTGAATCGGTTGCGGGACGTCGTTTTGCGAAATATCGGTGTGTCTATCAACGGATTCGTTGACCAATAATCATCGATCCTTGCTTTTTTTTACAATTCCCATACGGATAGCAAGCCCAAACCATTTTCTAAGTTCGGGTCCCGTAACGTCGACAAATTTGGCATTTTTTTATCCAGTTTCTTCTACTGCAATTTTGACTGTAGTACTTGTTGGTTTCGTTGCTAATATATTGAAATAGGTCGTTTCCAATACACAATTCTACGATATCCTCGACGCTCTGTGTATCTTTCGGAAATATGATTGAACCTGGAGATCCTTCAAATTTATTATTGGTCCCCGGTAAATCTAAGTCTGACCACTGTGCACTGTCGTCTTCTTCTGATTCATCCGAATCAGTTGGCAACCGTAGCGTTCGCCGAATTCTTCTTGGACGTATTTCACTATCTTCCGCCGATTCTGCTTCACCTTCGTATTTTTTATATTCAATGTCTTCTTCCCATTCGGCCAAGTCGTCCGAAACGTCAGACAAGACGTCCGCGTATTCATCGTAAATAATCGTATCGTCTCTTTCGTCTGCCATGATGAAAGGGCACGTACTTATTGACGTGTGTAACTTACTGTTTCCTAAACAAAACACCAACAGGATGCAAAAGATACTAAAGTGTTGTCGCCGGCCACTGAGCGATACTGTGCTCACGACACCACTGTGTTGTCGCCGGCCGTTGACCGCTATTTCGCGCACGACACCACTGCGGTGTCGCCGGACGGCATAGTGTTAAGAATTTTTAAAGTTAGGAACAAATGGTCAACCCCAGTGAAAATAACAGGAAAAATCCTTCGGAAATGAATGAGCTCATATTTAATTTTAATGATTTCTTTTAAATTAATCAAAATCAAGTTACCTCATGACAACAACATAAATTTAGTAAATGAATACTGATGCCAAACAATACCATCATACACAACCGTGATTGGTTCTAGTGGATGTAGTACACTGTGGTGCAAATGTTTTAATGTGTATTATATGAAGTAGTTATGATCTTCATTTTTCTGAATCTGGGCAGTAAAATTACGAGATTCGGAGGCAGAGTGGGGGGTGCGAGTATACATAGAAGAAGTAGGAATGTTGAGCAAGGGACAGTGTGTCAACCATGGATTATCTGAGTGGAAATCACGTATTATTTCACTCGGAAACCTTAGTACAAGTTACAGAGACAGACGCTGGAACGCTGCAGTATTGAACTTTGTTCAGTTCGGTCCGAAAGCACAAGTTTCGGGCATAGCAAAATTTTCGTGCAGTAGCAATTAACTTTAGCGATTTACTATGAATCGAAGGAACTCTGATTTTTTCTGTTCAGTTGGTAATAGTCTTCAGCTTTAGAGTGTGGATATCAAAGGAAGTATTTGGCAAAACACTATATCGTAAATCTGGAAGGTAAACTCACACTAATGCTATCTTCGGCTGGGCTATATACTCATGTACGCGCTCTGTGCAATGTTACTAACCAGACGGAACATTACTCACAATCTCGTGTGTCGCCTATAGTTATTGATCACCCACCTCCTATATATTATTAATCATTGGTGTTGAAAGCAGAAACTTTGAATTTGAGATGAACTAGGGTGCATGTGGAACTTCCCTCCTTTAGACAACCAAGATCCAAACAAGTTAATGGCTATACATTGTACCAGCAGCCTTGGTGCTGAAAGAAAACATTTATCATCTGTTATGTTTCACACTGTAATGTGTATATCTGAGTAGTACCCTAGAGTTCTGTTGTGTAGCTAAATTTTCTAGCTTTTTTAACACCTTACCTTCTATGTCAGATAATAATATTAACAGTAATAACATCTTTCATCTATCTAAGGGCGGTAGTATAATTTACTCGAATACCCATGTAGATACATTTTCTTCCATTTTGACATGAAACACTTGCATGTATGTTCAGGTTTCTGCTAGCACTTGAATGAACTGCTCCACACACGGTCTAGAATGGGTATGGATTCATTCACTATAGCACTCCGTCTTCAGGCCACGAGTGGCCTAGCGGGACCATCCGACCGCCGTGTCATCCTCGGTGGAGGATGCGGATAGGAGGGGCGTGGGGTCAGCACACCGCTCACCCGGTCGTTATGATGGTATTCTTGACCGAAGCCGCTACTATTCGGTCGAGTAGCTCCTCAATTGGCATCACGAGGCTGAGTGCACCCCGAAAAATGGCAACAGCGCATGGCGGATGGATGGTCACCCATCCAAGTGCCGGCCACGCTCGACAGCGCTTAACTTCGGTGATCTCACGGGAACCGGTGTATCCACTGCGGCAAGGCCGTTGCCATTCATTCACTATGCCTGTGTAGTATTTTCAGATATGGTTTGACGTGCATTTTGGTTTAACATACACTGATAAATTTTTACAGACAAATTAACAAATCATGATTTCTTTGATTGACTTGTTGGTTCGTAGAACAGTGACGCCTGGCGAAGCGTCCCATACGCGAAGGAGCACACTGTTCCCTTTCTTGGCCGAAAACTGAAACTACATTTAAAAGTTCAATGGCTTGTACAAAGCAATAAGGCTAACCACTTGTTTCTAAAAGTTCACATTTCACTTTGTACTCTAGGGAACGGCTTTAGGAAATTGATGTTGATGACGCCGACCAGTGTGGGCAAGTGGTTCTAGGCGTTTCAATCTGGAACCGCGCGACCGCTACGGTCGCAGGTTCGAGTCCTGCCTCGGGCATGGATGTGTGTGATGTCCTTAGGTCAGTTAGGTTTAATTAGTTCTAAGTTCTAGGGGACTGATGACCTCAGATGTTGAGTCCCATAGTGCTCAGAACCATTTGAACCATTTTTTTATATTGATGACTCTGAGTACAGTAAATAATAAAACTTAAAGAGCCATCCTCAAAATACGGATAATAGAACCGCTATAATTAGTATCCTGTTGAGTTCTGTCTGTTATGATGGATAGTGTTTTTTTCTTGTTTCAGAGCAGAAAAATCAGACACTGGAAGTTAAGTGACTTGTATGCCGAGTAAACAAGGCAGTTGACATCTGACAGTTTATGTGTGTGGAGAATTTACATCTTGTCGGCATGTGGCAGGTTTCCTGAGCCTGTTGAACGACGACATCCCGGGCAATGCGGGTTTCAAGGACCAGGTGCTGGCGCTACAGTGGGTGCAGAGGAACATCGCGGCCTTTGGCGGAGATCCTAGCAGCGTTGTCATATTTGGGGAAAGTGCAGGTGGCGGCTCCACGTCACATCTTTTCCTCTCACCGGCCACCAAGGGTGAGCACCTCCTGAGCTATCAGGCCTATAAGCCAGATGTAATCAATCAAGAACTGAAGTACTCCGAAATAAGATACGAAAAGAAAATATGTCACTTCATTTGACGGAATTTATATCATTCTCTCTTTGTTTTTGTTAGTTCCTATTAGTTTCCATCATTATTCACGTAACTGTCTGTCGATATTAACGTTTCTTCTCTTTTACTTCCATAGTTATATGTTGATAAGCTTCAGTTCATGTTCTGATATCCTCCTGTCTTTGTTTTTATGAGGACGTTTCTATGCAGTGCGTCTTCTTCTCTTTAACCTCATCTTTGAATCTCGAAGCACTTCTTTACTCTATTTAGGTTTGTGTTTGAGCTCTCAAACGAGTGACGTAATAATTTTGATCAGGCTATCGGTGTTCATGTGGAGTACTTGACTTAGCTAGAGTAGCCTGATTGCTGTTTTGTTTCCCGAAGTTGTTATGCACTTCGTCCTTAATTTCAGAGTTCATTTTTTTTAATTCTTCCTAGTTTACTGATAGCCTTAAGCTTTTCTATTAGATACGTTATATATCAAACAGTATTCGGGTGTTAACTAAGCCAAAAGGCTTCCAGTAGTCCGGAATATTGTGACTGTATTGTAGGAAGCAGAAAAATAACAAAAGGCAATACCAGAAATCTTTCTCTCCTCAAATGATTAGGAATCCCATTGCCAAAAGTTCAACTTTCAAATTACTATTGTCCATGAATGGTTGCAAATGATCTCCAAGTAGCCGAACATAACAATTTCCAGTCAATGATCAGTTTAGTTGGACCAGAGGCCCAGTCCATTCCATGTAAACGAAGCCCACACCATTATGGAACCACCACCAGTTTGCACTTTGCCTTGTTGATAACTCGGCTTCGTGGGATCTGCACCACACTCGAACACAACCATCAGCTCTTACCAATTGAAATCAGGACTCATCTTTCCAGGCCACGGTTTTCCAGTCGTCCAAGGCACAACCCAGGAGAGGCGCTGCAGGCGATGTCGTGCTTTTACCAAAGGCACTCGCGTCGGTCATCTGCTGCCATAGACCATTAATGCCAGTTTCGCCACACTGTCCTAACGTATACGTTCATTGTACGTCCCATATTGATTTCTGCCTGTTATTTCACACGGTTTTGCTTGCCTGTTAGGGCTGACAACACTAAGCAAACGCCGCTGCTCTCGGTCGTTAAGTGAAGGCCGTCAGGACTGCATTGTTCGTGGTGAGTGGTAACGTCTGAAATTTTGTATTCTCTGCTCACTCTTGACACTGTAGACCTCCGAATATTGGATTCCTTAATGATTTTCGAAATGTCCCATGCGTCTAGGTCCACCTACCATTCCGCGTTCAAAGTCTGATAATTCCCATCGTGCGGCCATAAACACGTCGGACACCTTTTCACTTGAATCACAGTAGCACGAATGACATCTTCGCTATTGCGCTGCCTTTTTATACGTTGTGCATGCGATACTAGCACCATCTGTATATGTGCATTTCGTTATCCCATGACTTTTGTCATTCAGTGTACTAATCACTTGCATATCGAAACTGTGGCGCTTGACGGTTGTTACATGTTGAAATTTTAATGGCCGACGGTTTGCTTTGAAGGCTCTTTACGCAGTTAGCCATCATCATCATCATCAACATCGTCGTCGTCGGTATCAGCCAGTTCGATCACTTGGTGATGTGGCTTGTTTGAGTTGACTTGCAACATAGGATGCCAGCAGATCCTTCCTTATCTGCCAATTAATCTGGCTTCTTTCTTAACCCTATCCTATCTGTTAGGTTCTCTTCCTACTGGTTCTTTTGGTAAGCTGAACTCCAAGCTAATACTTCATTTGACCATCTACCGTCTTTTATTCGAGCGATATGATCAGCCCACTGTCGTTGCAAGGCATTCACACCTTCCACTAAGCCACTGATCTTTTGTACGTCTGATATCAACTGCTCTCTTTCCATATTTCCTCGTGTAGCCCAGCATTGAGCTTTCCGTTCCCCAGCATTGAGCTTTCCATTCCACTTTGGGTTACTATTAGTTTTCTAACAATGAACTCGTTTAATGTCTTTTGTCTCACAGCCATAAATTATTACTGGCAGTATAGACTGGTCAAAAACGGTTTCCTTCAGCTCAGCCGATATCTTAGAATTCAAGCCTGAAGAGTATCTTCCAGAAGCTTGTCACCCTAATTTACCTCGTTGACTGTTCCTGTTTTTAGGTAGTCTTTCATACTGAAAGTTGACTCAGTCAGACATATTCTGTGATCATTTGCAAATATAAATCCCTGTGGTGTCTATTTATTCATCATAGTCTTGGTTTTATCATATTTCTTTTTAGACCACTTCAGATCAGAATAACGCAAGTTCACTAACTAACGTCTGAAGTCTTTCTATTTACAAATAGAACAATAAAAGGGATATTATTTTCCAATTCAGACATTTCTTTTTCTAGAACTACTGAAAATAATTTTGGAGGTAAAGAGTCGCCTTATTTTAAACATTTTAAATGGGAAATTCATTTGCTTCCTCAACAACATTCACAAATGCTGTAAAGGTTTTGCTTATGTTATATAAATCCTTAATATAACCATGTTCTATATCTTTTCCTGTTAGTCTCAGACACAGCTGAGTGACTGATGGAACCGAATGCGTGTTCAAAATTAATAAAGGCAAGCAAAGAAAAAGATGGCACTCATTTGTTCAGTTAATTGTTTGTGTAGGGTGAGGATATGATCAATTTACTAAATCCTGGACGGAACACAGGTAGCTCAGTGGGTTGAACCAGGTCAAATGTAGTGTTCAACCTGGAAGTAAAAATTGTAGTAAAAACTTTGTGTAGTATGGACAGAAGGCTGATAAGGCGAATTCTGTACATCTTTAGCACTAACTTTCTTATGTATTGAGATTATTTTCGCTTTATTTATTACTTAATGCTAGAGAAAAACCTTTCCCATAACAATGTGCAAATTTCCTTGATTACATGCATCGCTCCAATGCCTTTAACATCTCCAAATGTTCTGAATAACTTGCAACAAAGTTCTGTAAATATCGTCAACTTTTTGTCAAACGTCTGCAGTATCACTAGCAGGTGGTAGTACTGTGCAACAAGCAACCAATGTCTCGATTTTAGCAGCCACTGTCTCACTCAACATACAAACTTTGGCGTTCACTTACATTTTTTCATGAATCTTTTTTGGTGAGCTTGATGGCTGATTTGTATTTTCTTTCACAATCTCTCGGAGAGAGTTGATAAGTGTTCTTCAACGAAGCACTACCAGTCAAAACATTAAGGAAGAGTGAAATAGCTTTACACCAACTTTTTCTGATACATCACAGCAGTCATAAAAACGGATTTTACCTTCATATTCTAACTATGGAGTATATTCTACGTACTGAGTAACCACTAGTCACTGCCTCATATACAAAATATTTAAATCTTCATATAGCGGAGATGCTGAGTCGTGATAGTCACAGCAAAAGATTCACACAATTATAGCTTTCGGCCACTAACGCCTTTGTCAGCAATAGACACACATACACACATGCACACACACACACTCACACAAACGCAACTTGCACACACGTCTGCAATCTGTGGGCTTTCGAATAGGAAATGTGATTAGTGGCCCTCAACTACGTACCCTCAGAGTTGAAATATTAAAAGTTTTGGCTGGTTTCGTTGTCTAGGGGCTGGGATACGTAGTTGCCACATTACAGGTCAAATACTGCTGAGTCTATAGTAAACAATATGAATAAACACTTGAATCGAATGATCGAAGGTTCCTATCACTCGGCAATTGCGAATTTTGAATGTGACGTAGAAATTCATAAATGAAAGACTGCAATTAAATAAAATCTGCAGGTACTATTTTAACGACTTTAAATTATGAGTACGATGGCAGAAGTACCTTTAAGAATAACCGGCCGATGTGGCCGAGCGGTTCTAGGCGCTTCAGTCCGGAACCGCGCTGTTGCTACGGTCGCAGGTTCGAATCCTGCCTTGGGCATGTATGTGTGTGATGTCCTTAAGGTTAGTTAGGTTTAAGTAGTTCTAAGTCTAGGGGACTGATGACCTCAGATGTTAAGTCCCATAGTGCTTAGAGCAATTTGAACCATTTGAACCTTTAAGAATGCCATTTATTACTGTAAAACGCTAATTGGTGTCGATGGTACAGCAAATTAAATAAAACATAAGTTGAATAACAGGGAAACAATAGATTCCTACTTCACGTAATTAGTTATAAGCAAGAACATAGCTCGCGAGATATTCACTTCTAAACGCCTACTACGTCTTCACTACAGAAGCCACGGAAATATCACAAGTGCACACGTCGGCACTACGAATTATTTCAATCTCCCGCGATCACGCGCAAACTGCTCCACTCTCCAAGTCCTACCTGCGACCATACGTCGCTGCTTCCCGTCCAGCCCTCTCGAGTCCTGTGCGACCGTACGCCGCGCCGTCCTGTTCAATACTCCCCATGTCCGGTCCAGCACTATGCTTGTGTCCTGTGCGAACCAGTGCTCCTCCCCCACTTCCATCCAGTCTCCCCATTAACGAGCACTGTGATTGGCTATAGCGTTCCCGCCGTGTCTTCAAGCCAATGTGGGCGCTGATGACCTCGATGTTGAGCGCCCATAAACCCCAACACACACACACAAGCCAATGCACACTCACAGACATAATGAAAGACATACTAAATACTGGATTTACATTTAAATAACTTGAAATCAAATAAATATTCCTATGGCTGGACCATAAACACGCTCTAACTCACATTATTGAGTATATAAACAAATTAATAAACATATATCAAAGGAATAGAAACAAAAAGTAGGCCAGTAGCCTAATGTCTCCGTGCTTTGTAACACAGTAAATATTTGACCAATTTCTTCATGAATAGTATATATCGGATATAAATAAAGACAAAGGTAAATAGATATATTTATAAGCATGTTGCTACCTTTTGTTCGTGTAACTGTGGAGTACTTATGGCCTGACGCAAGTAATAGTAATCGACCACTTTGACCTCCAATAACTCATGTACTATTCAAGTTACATGCCTGCAATTCATACCAATTTAGCTTTACACTAATAGCTTTCTAAACACACGTCGATCGACAAAATCGGATGAGACGTTTAGATTTTGGAAACTCGTTTGTGGGTGTTACTTGTATAATTGACAGTCAGATACTAAACTTTAAACTAATAAAGATATCGAAAATCTGATTACCCCATCAGAATCGTCGTGTAAATAATAGTAATATACATGTTTCCTTTTAAGGTATCATGATTCCCCTGGATATTATTAATTTCTGCATGAACTGTGAAATGTCTGCTATTATGGTTTCACGACGTCCACCATCTTTGAGACTCCCGGCATACACGTCTCCTTCATCAACACAAAGCACAGTCCTCGACACCGCGTCGACATGGAACTCCCAGCCACCACCTGGACCACGCGCTGGGGCTACCCCTCTTGCACCGTCGGATGCTCGGCACCATGTGGCTGCCGACGAGCCGCGGCCCGTGCGGCCACACCAACTCCGAACTTAGAATATTTTCAGGGCGTCACAACTCGCCCATTACCTCACAAGTCTCAGATAACTGAAACCACACTACCAGCAGCGGCACCAGTGCGTGATGCGAATGGCGACAGGTTGGTGGTAAGGAGGAGGCTGGGTCGGGGAGGGGGAGACACAGTGTGGTGGGGTGCGGACGGTGAAGTGCTGCAGTTTACATGGAGGGCAGGAGAGAAGTTGGGGGGGGGGGGGTAAGTAGCGGAAAGGAGAGAAACAAAAAGAAATGAAAAGATTGGGTGTGGTGGCGAAATGACGGCTGAGTAGTGCTGGTATGGGAACAGGAAGGGGGCTGAATGGATGAGGACAGTGACTAACGAAGGTTGAGGCCAGTAGGGTTACAGGAACATAGAATGTATTGCAGGGAAAGTTTTTGTTGTGCCTATCGCGACTCAGCATCTCCGCTATATGGTGAGTAGCAACTTTGCTTTTCTAATATTGTCACATTCCATCCTGGATTTTCCATTGTTTGATATTTAAATCTTCTCTAGAAATGCAGGTTTTCACAACCAATCTCCATATCTTTTAACTATGGAAATATAAAAGCTATGACTCATGCTGATGCTTTAGCAAAATGGATTAATAGCTGTTCAGAACTTGAAAAGATGTCGCTAATCGTTATGACCAACAAACTGTTAGCGATCATAACTTTACGTGCATCGCCCACATTCTCTTACTTTGTATCACAGATATAAGAGTTATAATTACATTTGCCATCAGGGACGTCTCATCCCTAGACCAATTGACAAGTTTATCATTTTCCAAGAACTTCTATGGCTACTTATTTAAAAGAAGCATGTTATCATTACTCCCAAGTTGTATTTGCAACTCTTCAACATAATCTAGAAACCAAATGAAGCTATACAGTCACTTATATATGACTGTATTGCTATATAGTCATATGTGTGACTGTATATTTATATATATTTGATTGTATTTCTATATAGACACACACACACACATATTGCTGCATAAGGTTCCCAGATTTATGTTGATGTTTATTATTATTATTATTATTATTATTATTGCAGGCATTTTCCTCATCAAGAAGTATGTTTGCACAGAGTCCAGTGATTACACATTCTTAAACTTCAATCAGTTTTCCAACATATAAAAACTTTTATTTAAGCTAATTACCTCAACTTCAAAAGATGGCTGTGTTGAAGATTTTTGTGTATGTGTCTCTGATGTCTGTGGTTCCAATGTTTTTGGCTCTGAACTGTTTATTACAAAGAATAGTCAATCATCAAGTTTGTCAGTTTTGGCAAAAAGCTGTGCAACAGCAGCTTAAACGTTTTATTACTGATTGCCATAATTTTTCTAAAAGTAGTACTAAAGCAAAATTATTTTAGCCATTTTAACATTGCTGCAAACAGAATGAAAGATTTTTTTTCTATTTTAGACAGTAAAAGAGAGAAGAAAACCTATTACATGGTATAATTCTTGTTTTAGGATTTTGTAACAAAACCATTGTTTTTAGAAGTAGGATGAATTTTAATCAGCTGTAGGCTGCACTGCTAATACAAGATAACTAAAAATATAAAATAATCAGCTATGCAGATTCATCGTGGTAGGAGCTAACCAGTCCTCATAAACAAACTCCACAGCACGTTCTGCCTCTGCAGTAGGCCAATGTAAAATGGTGTCATAAAAGTTTTCTTATTCCCCCAGTGAGATTTTAGGACATTTAGGTCTCATATCTTTGATTGATATCGATCAGAACCTAAAACAATAACGAACTAATCAGGATTCAGACCTGAGCACGAATGAAAAATGGCTAGAAAATGCATTACTTCAGGCTTTAATATAGTATTTTAGTTAAGCTTGTGAATGAGAACGTAACACTGAGCTATATATTTGTAAGTATGCCCATTAATTACATTTATAAGCTTACTTTTTCTGAATGGTAGGCCAAATTGGTGGGCAAGTCAGGAGCAGGATCTGGAAAACTGAATGTTTATTCAATGACTTTATTAATATGTGGATTTACTATCACTTTTGCAGGAGTGTTCTTGTCATAACAAATTTGGTTGTATGTGGATATCTTCAAATTCTCGTTCTGGTCTTTCGGAACACCTCCATCAGAAATTTCGTCTGAGTTTGAAACATTTTTGTATTAAATAGGCCATATTGTTTGAAATAAATGATATCTTTGTTAGAAAGAAACTCTTTAAACAGTAAAACGAATTGTTTTAGTGGCTTTCAGTATATGCTCCCTATATTATATCCCTCTGGTGTACAAATTCGATACAAGTTTTTCAGGAGATGCTTTATAGCCCGAAAGTCTATGTTATACGGTATACACGTGTTATCACAAAAAAAAATTGTGGATGGTATTGTCATGACACAGTTTGTCACACAAATTGTTCCAAAACTTTAAAAGGATTAGTTTCCTTACCGTAATGGGCGTCTGTCTCAGTGTAATTGAGTAATACACTGCATGTCTCATCCATAAATTATTACCTTGACCCTAAGGATAAAGGTAGATTTTGTACTTATTGCTTTTCACATCACAGATAACGAAAACTTCAAACCATAACTGCACCATATAAAAGAATTTCTTTACAGAAATATTCGGAAATGGCAGGTTTTGCATGTAAGCAAACTCAAAGTGGCAGTTTCTTCTTCATTTTTAGACCCTTCTTGCATAATAGTATAAAACTTTCTGGCCCTCTTTTTGTCTGCAGTACGTTTCTCATAATCATTCAAGGATTAATCCCTCAGTTTTAATTTTTGGCTTTTACATTGACTGTATGCGTCAAACTGTTGTAGTCTCAGGAAGTTTTGTTGAAAATAAGAGTAGTAAAAACATTAGTACACTGTCAGAAAAAAATCGCAACACCAAGAAATAATTAATGTAGACTAACGAAATTTCGGGAATACAGAGGTAACTTATTTAAGTGATTAACATAACGAGATCACAGGTTAATATAAACATGAGATAATCCAATGAAAATATGAAATGCTGGGACATTAATAACCGACAAAATGCTGCATGCAAGCATGCTCATGTGCGTGCATTGTGTTGTTCAGATGCCTGATGTCAGTTTGTGGGATGGTGTACCATGCCTGTTGCATTTGGTCTGTCATTACAGGGACGGTTAATGTTGTTTGGGGATAACGCTAGGGTTGTCGTCCTATGTTGCTCGATTGGAGACAGTTCTGGTGATCTTGCGGGTCAAGGCAACATATCGACACTCTGTGGAGCATGTTGGGTTACAACAGCAACATGTGAACGAGAGTTATCCTTTAGGGGAAAACAAACGTGGAATGCTGTTCATGAATGACAGCACAACAGGTCGAATTGAAACGGTACAGTAGTTTCCGCTCTATAAGCAGCAGGTTTCGCTGCTCGTTTGCACCGAGAAATACAAACAGAGGCGGCCCTGCCGCCAATTTTATTGTACGACGTGGCCGGCCGCGGGTGCAACAGAACCCATGTGGACGGGTGGCAAGAAAAGTGTCAGGCTTCATAATACGTATTTATATGTGACGTGTGTTATGCATTTCTTGTACTTGAATGTGAATCTGCACATGAACTTTCCTAATCCTCCGCACACCTTCCCGTAAAGCGTGGCCAAATCTTAGTTGGGAAGTAGTTCTGTAGAATAGTAGTGCCAACCTCACTCCTGGGTATGGGATCAGAGAGACATCACAGGCAGGTAAAAGTCAAAGACGTTCCAGTGTTACAAGATTTGCGGTGAAGAGGTTGGTCACGGCAAAGTGGTTCGACCATCCTCTCCACCGGGGCCCAGGAAGACCTCTGGGTGCCCGCCATACTTGAGGAGTGTTACAGAAGATGGGTAAGTGAGCAGACGTACCCTCAGTGCGTCTGACTCAATGCTCACACATGGAAGAGTGGTATTTGAATATTTGTACTAATTCTGTTATTTCCAGATTCGGATTGTGTAAGGAAATGAATGTTCTCGTTTAATTTCTGAAATTTGACCCCCTTTGTTAATGTATCTGGTCCCCAGTTTTCCCGTTATCCTCCTCACATAGTGGATGTCCCATGCAAAATATTGGGAGACTTTGGTGGTATACATTTGGCCAACGCAATTCCGTCTTGTCCGTAGAAATGTGCGTGCAGATTAGTATATAATATACCCCAGCTATAAGTTGTAAAATAGTAGTATTTGTAAACTGGAACAATTGCTGCAATCGCTGTAAAGTCAAGTGATAATGTTTAAAATAAATAGGTAACCAATTGTCATCAATCTTTAACATACCTTAAAAATCACAAAGAAGTCAAGTTAAAGGAATTCTATAATGTTACTTAAAATCCGTCTTGATTGCAAATTTTTTTTAATTTTTTTTTTTTATTATTATTCATATGACCGGTTTCACGTCATTTATATTAATTATAACACTATTACCGACAGGTGGCGTCTGGTACATTTGTTACATTCCATTTGCACATACTGTATTCAGTAGATCTTTTTTATATTAAAAATATTTAATTAAAATATGTAGATGTCAAAGTTAAAATCTGTACTTGTCAGGATTAAAAAACAGTAAAATTATCATTTTTATACGATGTAAAAAGCATAGGGCGATTTATATATCTATGGTGCTGGTGTGAACTTGTTTTCCTCTACGGTCTACTTCCGTGGTTTCCGCCATTTTGGTGTTGTGCCGCGGTTCGCTCAGTCGTCTGATGTCCGTCGCCGCGGGCAAGAGGGCCGCACAGGAGGGCCCCGTCAACGACGCCAGGCGCTGCACGCGTCTTCCGGCTTCTCCACCGCGCATCATCTCTCATCCCTCGGCCTGGATCTCCACACGCAACAGTTGTCATCTTAGTAGGTCGTCATAAATGCTAAAATAGGCGTTATGATTGAATTAGCTTTGCTCGTTGAGGATATATTTCGATCTCTTCCAAAATGTTAAGAAACCGTTCCTTATGAGCTCTATGCAGGATGTCTAAATTGTTTTCAATATTCGTGACTGAGTGCTTTGTCGCAGCCATATGCGCCCCAAAAGCTGTTTTGTTTTGAGAGTAGGTGTGCTCCCTGAATCTGGTTTCAAAGTTCCTACCAGTCTGCCCTATATATTGTTTACAGCAGTCATTACATTTGATCTTATATACACCTGAATCCTGAAATTTATTCCTACTATTACATATTCTATGCCGGAGCTTCAATTTTAACGTGTTACTTGTTCGGAACCCTATTTTAACGTCGGATTTACGAAAGCATCTTTCAATTTTGTCTTTAATTCTTCCATTGTAAGTGAGAGCTACATATTTTTTCTTGTTGTTCCTCTTAACTGCTGCTTGACGTCCTTCTGTTTGTTCCATTTGCCTCTTCTTTATCTTCCTATAAATATTCATCACCTGCTTACACGTATATCCGTTCGCTACGGCCTCTTGTTTTAAAATACTTAACTCCTTTTCTACTTCCTGTTGGCTTAGTGGCAATCTTAGTAGCCTGTATACCATCGAAGTAAAATATGCCCATTTGTATCGCGGTGGGTGACAAGAGCGCTCATTGATAACTAGATCTGTACACGCAGGTTTTCTGAATATGCTAAATTCATGCTTCCCATCTTTCTTTATTAGTGTTAAATCTAAGTAATCTATACGGTTGTTTTCTTCAAATTCCATGGTGAGCCTAGTTTTCGGGTGTTGAGAGCTCATTTTTTGTGCTAAGTTTTCGATATCATTTTTATCTCCTTTGTATAATAAAATGGAGTCGTCAACATATCTCCTGTAATATACAATTTTCTCACCGATATTAGGATTTTCATCAAAGAGTGATTTACTTTGACTAAGTGATTTACTTTGACATCTATATATTTTAATTAAATATTTTTAATATAAAAAAGATCTACTGAATACAGTATGTGCAAATGGAATGTAACAAATGTACCAGACGCCACCTGTCGGTAATAGTGTTATAATTAATATAAATGACGTGCACTCTGCCAACCAATTTTATGTGACGTAGCATGTGAAAGTTGCTGGATTTGGACGGGTTACTCCTGTAACTGAAATATCAGATCTGAAGATGGTTCTGAATGAACCGAAACCGGTCATATGAATAATTAAAAAAAAATTTGCAATCAAGACGGATTTTAAGTAACATTATAAAATCACTGATTGCTGTTATCCCATAAGACATTATGTCTGTTTTTACAAAGTTAAAGGAATTCATTTAAAATAAAATATATAGAATGCAGGGACCCACACATCAGCGTGTGAGCCCTCCAGCCCCTTGCCTAGTATCGTACAGAAAGGGCACACTCTCTAGGTAGCGCTCTCAAGCTCCCCTCCCCAGTTATCCGTTGCGCAATTTTCATTCAGGGCTTGACTACATCAACTTTCATCTGGCGTCCCTAGGCAAGGAGGTTTGACGGTAATCTTTCAGAATCATCAAATCACCATACTAACGTATAATTTTGCAGTCAGGATGCTTGGGGATGACCACTAGAGTCTCCTGTTGTCATAAGAAATACCAACTCAAACTATAACTCCAGGTGTAGGTCCAGTGCGTGTAGCACGCAGACAGAGTGGGTGTAGGCTATCATCTGTCCTCCTCCTAACCAACACAAGGCTATCATTGACACAGAGGCAGAACCAACTTTCATCAGTAAACGCAGCATACCGCCACCCTGCCGTCCAATGAAGCCACTAAACTCGCAAATGGCCGTGATTCAGTGCCAGTGGAATGTACGGTAAGGGGCTCCTAGCTCGGAACTGCCATTGAAGTAATCGATTTGTAGCACTTTGTTGTGTCACTGTGGTGCCAACTGCCGCTCCGCTTGCTGCTTCAGACGCAGTACGATGCGCCAGAGTCATACGCCAAACACGTTGGTCTTCCCTCCTCTCGGTAGTGACACCTGGTCGTCCGGAGCCTGGTGTTCTTGCGAGCCTACATTCTCGTGACCACAGCTGCCAGCAGTCATATACATGGCTACATTCCTGTCAAATCATTCTGCAATACCGTAGAAGGAACATCCAGCTTCTCGTAGCCCTATCACACGACCTCGTTTAACTCAGTGAGGTGTTGATAGTATCATCTTCCACATCTTAAAGGCATCTTTAGCTATCATCAACTCACTACGGCCAATCTCAAAGGTAACTAACACTCACGACCGTTACAGCGCCCGGGGTCAGAGATTTTCTCTGCCTCGTGATGGCTGGGTGTTGTGTGCTGTCCTTAGGTTAGTTAGGTTTAAGTAGTTCTAAGTTCTAGGGGACTTATGACCACAGCCGTTGAGTCCCATAGTGCTCAGAGCCATTTGAACCATTTTTTTTTTTTTTTCGTTACAGCGCCTTTTTAAAGCAAACCCGATTTGCATCCTCATAGTTGCGCTACTAAGGCCACTCTTATGCAATTGGCGCGAAATTCAAATAGACATAATCTGTCAGACGTAGAAATCCGCCTACCAATTTTCGTTTATGTGGCATAACTCCTACTTGGCTTGCGGTTTTTTCCGTCAGTGTATTTCATCCATCTTCTGCAACTGTCTTTCTACACTACTGGCCATTAAAATTGTTATACCAAGAAGAAATGCAGATGATGAACGGGTATTCATTGGACAAATATATTATACTAGAACTGACATTGGATTACATTTTCACGCAATTTGGGTGCATAGATCCTGAGAAATCAGTACCCAGAACAACCACCTCTGGCAGTAATAACGGCCTTGATACGCCTGAGCATTGAGGCAAACACAGCTTTGATGGCGTGTACAGGTACAGCTGCCCATGCAGCTTCAACACTATACCACAGTTCATCCAAAGTAGTGACTGGTGTATTGTGACGAGCCAGTATCTCGGCCACCATTGACCAGACGTTTTCAATTGGTGAGAGATCCGGAGAATGTGATGGCCAGGGCAGCAGCCGTACATTTTCTGTATCCAGAAAGGCCCGTACAGGACCTGCAACATGCGGTCGAGCATTATCCTGCTGAAATGTAGGGTTTCGCAGAGATCGAATGAAGGGTAGAGCCACGTGTCGTAACACATCTGAAATGTAACTTCCACTGTTCGAAGTGCCGTCAGTGCGAACAATAGGTGACCGAGACGTGTAACCAATGGCACCCCACACCATCACGCCGGGTGATACGCTAGCATGGCGATGACGAATACACGCTTCTAATGTGCGTTCACCGCGATGTCGCCAAACACGGATGCGACCATCATGATGCTGTAAACAGAACCTGGATTCATCCGAAAAAATGATGTTTTGCCATTCGTGCACCCAGGTTCGTCGTTGAGTACACCATCACAGGCGCTCCTCTCTGTGATGCAGTGTCAAGATAACCGCAGCCATGGTCTCCGAGCTGATAGTCCAAGCTGCTGCTGCAAACGTCGTCGAACTGTTCGTGCAGATGGTTGTTGTCTTGCTATCGTCCCGATCTGCTGACTCAGGGATCGAAACGTGGCTCCACGATCCGTTACAGCCATGTGGATAAGACGCCTGTCATCTCGACTGCTAGTGATACAAGCCCGTTGGGATCCAGCACGGCGTTCCGTATTACCCTCCTGAAGCCACCTATTTCATATTCTGCTAACAGTCATTCGATCTCGACCAACGCGAGCAGCCAATGTCGCGATACGATAAACTGCAATCGTGATAGGCTACAATCCGACCTTTATCAAAATCGGAAACGTGATGGTACACATTTCTCCTCCTTACACGACGCATCACAACAATGTTTCAGCAGACAACTGCCATTACATGCTTGTTCCACTTCATATCGCTCTGCAATGTTACACCTAAATATTTAATCGACGTGACTGTGTCAAGCGCTACACTACTAATGGAGTATTCAAACATTAGGGGATTCTTCTTCCTATTCATCTGCATTAATTTACATTTATCTATATTTAGACTTAGCTGCCATTCTTTACACCAATCACAAATCCTGTCCAAGTCATCTTGTATCCTCCTACAGTCAACGACGACACCTTCCCGTACACCACAGCATCATCAGCAAACATCCGCACATTGCTATCCACCCTATTCAAAAGATCATTTATGTAGATAGAAAACAACAGCGGACCTACCACACTTCCCTGGGGCACTCCAGATGATACCCTCACCTCCGATGAACACTCACCATCGAGGACAACGTACTGGGTTCTATTACTTAAGAAGTCTTCGAGCCACTCACATATTTGGGAACCAATCCCATATGCTCGTACCTTAGTTAGGAGTCTGCAGTGGGGCACGAGTCAAACTCTTTCCGGAAGTCAATGTATATGGCATCCGTCTGACACCCTTCATCCATGGTTCGCAAGATATCATGTGAAAAAAGGGCGAGTTGCGTTTCGCAGGACCGATGCTTTCTAAAGCCGTACTGATTCAGGGACAGCAACTTCTCTGTCTCAATGAAATTCTTTGTATTCGAATTGAGAATATGTTCAAGAATCCTGCAACAAACCGATTTTAAGGATATTGATCTGTAATTTTGAGGATCCGTCCTTCTACCCTTCTTATATACAGGCGTCACCAGCGATTTTTTCCAGTCGCTCGGGACTTTAAGGAAGGAGCCAATGTAGTAGAGTACTCTCTGTAAAACCAATACATAAATAACACATTAGTTACAGGTAAAACTCTCGAGCAACAAATTACATGATTTCCGGTTCGACAGAAGTGCCACCTAAGCTGGCAATATTTCCGCGAGTGCAGCCTCCGATTTCGTGTCAGGTGTAAAACGAGGTTAGTGGTGCCGGCACTGCACCCAGCAGCCCACACTGCCTTCCCCTCACTGCTCCTCACCCCTTGGCATCCATAATGCGGGGGCACGGCCGATTCCGCCAGCCATCGCGCCAACCGTCAGCTTATCGTGGACAGACAATACCTTCATCCTCCCTACGTTTCCATCATTAAGCACTAGAACTGCATGGTAAGTTGCAATTCTGACAACCGTAGCACATGAAAATGTGGTTTTAGGGCATCGTTTCGGTATGAATGAATTTACTCATTTGGATTCTAGGTTTTTTAGAAGTTCAAGAACGACCACAAACCAGTAAGTGTGTTTGACGACATCCAGAATACAATTTTTAACCCTCTCCTTGCCATCCCTCTGAGCCTGCAGATACACTACTGGCCATTAAAATTGCTACACCAAGAAGAAATGCAGATGATAAACGGGTATTCATTGGACAAATATATTATACTAGAACTGACATATGATTGCATTTTCACGCTATTTGGATGCATAGATCCTGAGAAATCACTACCCACAACAACCACCTCTGGCCATAATAACGGCCTTGATACGCCTGGGCATTGAGTCAAACACAGCTTGGATGGCGTGTACAGGTACAGCTGCCCATGCAGCTTCAACACGATACCACAGTTCATCAAGAGTAGTGACTGGCGTATTGTGACGAGACAGTTGCTCGGCCACCATTGACCAGACGTTTTCAGTTGGTGAGAGATCTGGAAAATGTGCTGACCAGGGCAGCACTCGAACATTTTCTGTATCCAGAAAGGCCCGTACAGGACCTGCAACATGCGGTCGTGCATTATCCTGCTGAAATGTAGGGTTTCGCAGGGATCGAATGAAGGGTAGAGGCCGGCCGAAGTGGCCGTGCGGTTAAAGGCGCTGCAGTCTGGAACCGCAAGACCGCTACGGTCGCAGGTTCGAATCCTGCCTCGGGCATGGATGTTTGTGATGTCCTTAGGTTAGTTAGGTTTAACTAGTTCTAAGTTCTAGGGGACTAATGACCTCAGCAGTTGAGTCCCATAGTGCTCAGAGCCATTTGAACCATTTTTGAAGGGTAGAGCCACGGGTCGTAACACATCTCAAATGTAACGTCCTCTGTTCAAAGTGCCGTCAGTGTGAACAAGAGGTGACCGAGACGTGTAACGAATGGCACCCATACCATCACGCCGGGTGATACGCCAGTATGGCTATGACGAATACACGCTTCCAATGTGCGTTCACCGCGATGTCGCCAAACACAGGTGAGACCATCATGATGCTGTAAACAGAACCTGGATTCATCCGAAAAAATGACGTTTTGCCATTCGTGCACCCAGGTTCGTCGTTGAGTACACCATCGCAGGCGCTACTGTCTGTGATGCAGTGTCAAGGGTAACCGCAGCCATGGTCTCCGACCTGATAGTCCATGATGCTGCAAACGTCGTCGAACTGTTCGTGCAGATGGTTGTTGTCTTGCAAACGTCCCCATCTGTTGGCTCAGGAATCGAGACGTGGCTGCACGATTCGTTACAGTCATGCCGGTAAGACGCCTGTCATCTCGACTGCTAGTGATACGATGCCGTCGGGATCCAGCACGGCGTTCCGTATTACCCTCCTGAACCCACCGATTCCATACTCTGCAGACAGTCATTGGATCTCGACCAACGCGAGCAGCAATGTCGTGATACGATAAACAGCAATCGCGATAGGCTACAATCCGACCTTTATGAAAATCGGAAACGTGATGGTACACATTTCTCCTCCTTACACGAGGCATCACAACAACGTTTCACCAGGCAACGGTGTCAACTGCTGTTTTTGTATGAGAAATCGATTGGAAACTTTCCTCATGTCAGCACGTTGTAGGTGTCACCACCTGCGCCAACCTTGTGTGAATTCTCTGAAAAGCTAATCATTTGCGTATCACAGCATCTTCTTCCTGTCAGTTAAATTTCGCGTCTGTAGCGCGTCATCTTCGTCGTGTAGCAATTTTAATGGCCAGTAGTGTATTTACACCAACTAACGTGGCACCGATGTAGACTGGGATGTTCATCTGTTGACACCATGCGGAAATATGTAGCCCATACTGCACTTTTCATGTCACTTACAATGGATAGGTTCTGCCTGACAGCCTTACCATGATACACTTACATAAATCTCCGTCAGTATCAAGGAGCAAAACAAAAATTGCTTCTTCATAAACAAAGGAGTTGGTGTGTTACTGTTTCTAAGACATAGAACACTGTCACAGATGATCTATAAAACCAAAGAGTAAATATCGCAGCCTTCTAGATGTAAGCTGTCCAAGTCTGTTTGAAAGTAATCCACAGAATCTTTGTTGCTTCAAAAAGCGGCAGTGTTAGGAAGGTCGCGTCACAGTTTTATTTATTTTTCAGGCATTCGGGTGCGATTTCAGCATTGAAACTTTGGGAACTTACTGTCCATGAGTTCTAATAATAAATAAAAAATAAACTGAAAACTGAATTTCATGTACGTCCCCCTCAACGCGACGCTATCGCAATCTATAACGACAACGAGGAGGAGCGTCGCTTCTGATTGTGCTAGTAGGCTCTTGAACTTCTCCTTCTTAACTATATTTCACTACATCCTCAAAGACATCGAAACTGTTATTTCTATTAAATATAAAACACAATCTTTTACATTAAATGAGAAATTACAATAAATGCTATAAAATAAGTGACTCATGTTATGACAAGACGTTTTCGTTACGACATCCAGAAAATTTTTTGAAAACAGCATTAGCCCCTCCTCACTCAACATGAACTGCCATATCGAGTAAACTGGGTTTGGGCTCATATAGGGCCTAGACATGCAGTAGATCATACCCCTTCTGGTCAGTCTGATTTAGGCTATTGACGATTTCCCTAAATCATTTGTGGTTAATGCTGGGGTGGGTGCCTTCACTAACACCCACTTCCTCTTACATCAAGAGATTTGTGCTCCGTCTCTATTTTTAAATTTCGGACAAAGTAGAGTATGTTCCTATTTTCCGAGGGAGGCCGATCTCAAGAGACTGTTGTTCTCAAAAGGTAGGTATCTGTTCTGATATAATAGCCTGACAAACACAGTCTAGCCCTTTAAAAATGTTCCGAGCAGTTAATACAGAGCAGTATAGTATTACCTTAATTCGTTACTGTTTGATTGTGGGAGTGTTCTATCTTTGGTGAAATTTCTCTGCAGGACTCTTCAGTGGAGTGAGCATGGAGAGTGGGGTAGCAACGACACCCTGGGCGCTGACAGACAAACCCCGCGAGAGGGCGTACCGGATGGCGGAGGCGCTCGGCTTCCAGGCGCAGGGCGACGACCACACTGACGACGACGACGCGCGGCTGGCTGCCTTCCTTCGCGCCGCCAACTACACAGACCTCACCGATGACGACTCTATCGCACTCACGGATTTCGTAAGTGAATTGTTTCCTAGTGCAAATCATGGATACCATTTTAATCAGCAAATTGCTGTAGAAACATATGTTCGGAACAAACACACAATTAATAAATACACAGTTAGTTACAGTTATAATTAATTACTTTTCCCATAGATCAAAATCACGACAGACTTGTAATGTGCAGCATGTAAACAGAATTAATACAAAATACACTACTGGCCTTTAAAATTACTAGACCAAGAAGAAGTGCAGATGATAAACGGGTATTCATTGGACAAATATATTATACTAGAACTGACATGTGATTACATTTTCACGCAATTTGGATGCATAGATCCTGAGAAATCAGTACCCAGAACAACCACCTCTGGCCGTAATAACGGCCTTGATGCGTCTGGGCATTGAGTCAAACACAGCTTGGATGGCGTGTACAGGTACAGCTGCCCATGCAGCTTCAACACCATACCACAGTTCATCAAGAGTAGTGACTGGCATATTGTGACGACCCAGTTGCTCGGCCACCATTGACCAGACGTTTTCAATTGGTGAGAGATCTGGAGAATGTGCTGGCCAGGGTGGCAGTAGAACATTTTCGGTATCCAGAAAGGCCTGTACAGGACCTGCAACATGTGGTCGTGCATTATCCTGCTGAAATGTAGGGTTTCGCAGGGATCGAATGAAGGGTAGAGCCATGAGTCATAACAAATCTGAAATGTAACGTCCACTGTTCAAAGTGCCGTCAATGCGAACAAGAGATGACCGAGACGTGTAACCAATGGCACCCCATACCATCACGCCGGGTAATACTCCAGTATGGCGATGATGAATAAACGCTTCCAATGTGCGTTCACCGCGATGTCGCCAAACACAGATGCTACCATCATGATGCTTTAAACAGAACCTGGATTCATCCGAAAAATTGACGTTTTGCCATTCGTGCACCCAGGTTCGTCGTTGAGTACACGTACACCATCGCAGGCGCTCCTGTCTGTGATGCAGTGTCAAGGGTAACTGCACGGCGTTCCGTATTACCATCCTGAACCCTTATTCTGCTAACAGTCATTGGATCTCGACCAACGCGAGCAGCAATGTCGCGATACGATTTAACTGCAATCGCGATAGGCTACAATCCGACCTTTATCAAAGTCGGAAACGCGATGGTACGCATTTTCCTCCTTACACGAGGCATCACAACAACGTTTCACCAGGGAACGCCGGTCAACTGCTGTTTGTGTATGAGAAATCGGTTGGAAACTTTGCTCATGTCAGCACGTTGTAGGTGTCGCCACCGGCGGCAACCTTGTGTGAATGCTCTGAAAAGCTAGTCATTTGCATATCACAGCATCTTCTTCCTGTCGGTTAAATTTCGTGTCTGTAGCACGTCATCTTCGTGGTGTAGCAATTTTAATGGCCAGTAGTGTACTTATGTACAATTAATGTTTTAAAAAAATGTGTAGCCGTATGCTGGCCATTTACAGGTCTTTATTAATGACTCATTACCTTTGATCATAAATTTCTCTATGGTGTAAAAGGAGTCGTTGAGGAGAAACCTCTTTAATCCACATTTAAAAGCACTTCTGCTATCTGTCAGGAATTTTATTTCCATGGGTAACTTGTGAAAGAATTTTATAGCTGCATATTTCATCCCTTTCTGCGGCAAGGTTAAATCCATTATAATGGAAGGGGGATAATTTTTCTCTATATTCAAACTTGTGAATATCTCTGTTAGTGTGAGGCTTACATGTGTCGCTGAAAACAAATTTTCGTAAGTGAATAAACGTACTGTGAGGCTGTGGTTAATGTTTCCAGCTACTTTTTTGCCTGAATAAAGAATTGTCCGAGAATATCATTTCACAAGACATCAGTGAACTAAAATATGCCATATAACTTAACAATTTCTTTACACCAAAGTTGGCGTTTATTCTTTTGGCAAAAGTAACCGAACCTAATCGTTTAGCAGGTCCAATACATGGTTTTTACAGTCGAAGTTTTCAACATAAGCATACCTAACCTTTTTGTTACTTCTTGTTTGTAACCTAGGTTAACAGGTGAGCAATTTTTGACAGTACAAAACTGCGTACCCTGCGTTTTATAAGAACTTAAAGCTAGCGCATTTGTGCAACACTATTTCCTCTGTTAATACTTCTTTGCTCAGCTTCACAACAATGCTTGTATCATCTGCAAAAGGTCTACTGTAATGCTTCTTTCTGATTCAAATAAAATGGCAGATCGTTAACATAAACAATAACAGTAGTGGGTTAGTGATCGAACACTATGGTACTCCCATTGCAATCTCTCCCAGTACAGGTGACGTAGTGACCGTGTTTGTATTACTCAAACAGCCTAAGAAAACTTTTTGCATTCTATTTCCTAAATAAGAACTGAACCAGGCGTGTGCTGAACTACATATTCCATAAAAAGTGACTTCCTCAATAGAATATTATGACTGACACAATTAAATGGCTACGATAAGTCACAGAAGATCGCAATTGGTGATGTTTTATCATTAAAAGATCTTATTATGTACTCAGTTAGTGTACAAATTGCTGACTCAGCAGAATAGTCCTTTTGAAAACCAAACTGTGTTTGGCCAGGTATCACATTGGTACACAAAATTATGTAAGAAGTGACACCGGGCGATAGTCATTGACATCTGACGAGTCACTCTTTTTATAGAGAGGCCTAACAATGGCGTATTTCACTCTTTCTGGGCAAACACCCTGAGTTAATAATGCATTAAATAACATTACATATTGAAGAGACACAACAGTTTAGTGTCTTATTGGAAATTGTGCCCTCCCGCCAATGCGAAATTTTCCCATTTACATTCACCTTTATCTTCCTTATTTCATATGGATGTGTGAGATTAATTCTTATTTCACAAAATGTCCTCTGTATTGCTTCTTCAGTCTAATATTTTGCTTTCTTTTCTGAACTATTTGCACCATTTTCTCATCTATTTTTAAAAAGTAATAATTAAAAATATCTGCTATACATATCCTTCCTTTTATAGTACTCTCTCTTTTAACAATACTCCACACCGCTGACAGTCGTTTACCTCCAGATAGGCACGCGTCTCTTCAACTTCTGCTAGCTGAATGATGCATTACCTGCAAGGATGCTGCTATCTTGACCAACACCGGCAGGTAAATTTCATGTATCCTAATTATAAATGATTAAAAGCACGTCCAGATTACTTTTCCTGCTAGAATCCTTCAGGAATTGATCTCTTCTTTCTGTCTGACAGAAGGGACAGTAATTCATCAACATTTTTTCATGATAACTTCACAATTAACTAGTGGAGACCTGCATACTGTCACAAAAGTAAATATTACATTTCCCAGTAGTAACTCACAAGCACATGATTTTATATCCTGATAGATACAGAACTTACTTATCTCTATATTTTTGTGTTTACATCCTTTTCTTACGAATCCGACAACTCCTCCTTTATCCATATGGTATCTACATGAGTATACAGTTACCTCATAATCACTTACTATTGTAATTTCCATCCCTCTAGTTACATGGTGTTCAGACAGGCAAATGACATGAATTCCTTTCCAACTATTACAATCTTGTAAACAAATTAACAAGACATTTACTTTATTTTTTACCCCCTAATATTGTGATGAAGCACATTGAGTTCACTTTTCCCTCAGTTATTACAAGACGAACTGGTAGTGTCTGTCAATTTAATTCCTTTTAATGCTTTGTGTCTAAATTTTGTTCTGACGTAAATTCAGTGTCTCACTTGACCACAGCAATATGCCTCTGCGTACTGGAGGGCACCCTCGTGTTTTCTGCTAATAGATCTACTAATTTAGTCTTACTCTTCCCATTCAGATGTAAACCATGATAAGAATCTACCCATCTTCATATAGCAACTACTGGAACAGCATCAGTACGAGATTTTTCACCCATCCGAAGGACTCCTCTCAGCTTTACGACCGCTCACCTTATGGCAAAACCAGGGCTGGTCATGGCGCCAGAGAACCTCCACAGAACCCGCGTTTTGCGCTGTTAGCTGCTCCTGTTTCGGCCAGGTCACCCTTAATACAGTTTTTTTTTGTTTTTTTGGTTTTTGGTTTTTTTTAGCCAGACTCTTTCGAGCTCCCCCAGCTAACAACATCTGGCCTTCTTTGTTGACATCCTTACACATTTGTCCCAAATTTTCTGTTTCCTCTACAATACTAGCACTTGGTTTCACAAAGCTTGTGATCTGGTACTCAGAACATAATTTTTCCTGTAGCTGCTGTTTTACATCCCTCACATGATTGCTACTTGTGTTTCACATGACTTATCTGTAATTTTCTTAACGTTATTCTACTCTACCCTACATTTCACAACATCGGTATGAGGTTCTCCCTTCTCTAATTCGGCAGCAAGAGAAATCTATTGCTTAGCAGCATTTCGAAATTTCCCCTGCTCAGCCTCTCCTTACCACCTCTTCCAGCACCCCTTCTCTTTTTCCGTTCAGCTGTTATAACTCAAATCTTACCACCTTTTCCAGCACCCCTTCTCTTTTTCCGTTCAGCTGTTGTAACTCAAATTTCCGTTTTTCTAACTCTGCCTGGCTGACGCAAATACTCGGCCCCTGTTCCTCGATTTTCCGGCCTTCCTAGAATGACATACAGTTCCATGGAAGAGAACCACTGATCACTCCATTCTCTCCCCCACTGCAACCACGCCAATGAAACTTTAACATACAATTTTCGCAAAACACTCACTGTTTACATTATCTGCGAAAAAATCCGCACTTATCACACATGGCTGATCGATTTTGCCGCTAGACAGATTGAAACAAATGTAATAGAAATTTATGTTACATTTTTCATAAGATTGATGCATCTAAATGCAGACCTAAAATTACGACTAGGCACACTAAGAAAATACACTTTTTATGCTCTTTTGCCTTATTTCACACGGTACTAACACTGACACTAATGTAATTACACTTATATGTACAGCAACAAGAAGCACTTAAAAGTAACTTCCAATCTCTTATTTAAGTAATTATGTACGAGAGAAGAACTCCCAACTACCTAACTGTAATACCCCACCCGTCACTTGTCCGGTTTTGGCGTGTGTTGTCCACAGCTAATTGACTAACAGATCAACAGAGAGTGCAAAACTGCCGCAATATCGGATAACGCAAAAAAAGTAATAAGGCCCTGTGACTCCTGATTGAACTGCGGTGGCAGTGTTGACATTAATTGATTCAGAATTGATCACTTTTAATTAAAAAGGGATGCACATTGATGTTATATTCAGCTATTGAACACCAGATGCAAATGTTGAACATAAAATTAATTAAGAAAGTGACTTGGGATTTCAACTACTTGATTGAAAACAGATGCAGTCGATTTGCACAAATTTATTTTAACTCCCGACCTTCAATCATCACATTACAAGACTCTCCTATCAGGCAGTGGTAATAAATTGCGTTTGCGTGGAGTAAAGAGCAATAACTCAAAAGTAATTCCTATCGACTGACCCAGGCGTAATGCGAAGTGCGAGAAGAATTCTACAATACACGGCCCATGAAACCCTCGAGGAAACTTTGCTGACATGATCCAACAAATTAATCAGTGGCCAGAGCGGGCGCAATATCACCGAATACAGCGTGGAGAGGGGCGTCATTGTGCGGACGTCGGCCGACCTCGTGGTGCTGCAAGGCTGCGCTCGTCTATTCACTCCTAACTATCTTGTTCATCACATAGCTGAACCAAAACGTCCTATCTCCAAGCTCAATCGTTCCATTTACTAAGTCCTAAACTGCAGAGATGCTCACTCTTTCTCAGACAAGCTGAGTAAAGAACGCCACGTCCGCACTCTAGGCAAGCTGGGAACGGAAGACCACTACAGGGACTTCTCCCAGTCCGCTCCTCGCCTCTGTTTCCCCACCAGCAAAATCACTCACGTCAATTGCAACGCAAGTCGCGTTAATTATGTGTCACTTCCCAGCGCCAACCAATGCCTGCTCTGGTAAGTGAACAAATTCACACAAAATTTCCCTTCCTCTCAATTTCTGCTATTTAGCTCCTCCCAGGCCACCCATCAAGGTTAGCGTCTGCACAAAACACCAATTTTTCCGGAATTCTGACTCCCAGGAGAGTACTTCAAATTCCTTGGTCCTACGTTCCCATCGGAGGCCAGCGTATTTCATTCTGTCGCTCTTCGCCTGATTTACTTCAGACTCTGCGGACCGTGAATTCAGCGTGAAGTTGCTATAGTCACGAACACGCATATTTTGGCCTCTATTGACCACTCCACCTTAGCTTTGCGCGGCTTACTCGCATGTTTCACTGAAAACAGGATGACAGACACTTATCAACGGGCGTACAAGTTCTCCATCTGCTTCCTGGTACACCAGCATGGGGTCAACCACACACTCACTGTCACTCACCTCAAGGCAGCTGGAGGCCTTGCCCCGTTACCGCTATCTCAGAGCTTGAGCCACCCTAAGCTATCTATTGCTACTTCCCTTTGCCACTCCCCAGCCGGCTACGGTCAACTCGTATAGTTCCCTGGGATAAACTAGCCTCCAGCAAATCGATGCGTTTCCACAAAGTTTTCATCTCGTGTGAATTACTTTAAAACCATCAGCTGACATTAATTATTCCAATATGTCCATACTATACCCTCTACAAGATGCACTGTGCCTTGTCAGTCATTTTTGTTCAGCCCTACTGTTCACTCAACGTGAGTTAGGTGATCTTTAATGACTTCATGTAAGGGGCATAGCTCTTGCCATCTTACATAACTGCTACATGGAGACCTGTGTTTCAGTATTTGAGTGACAAATGAGATTAAAGCTTCAGATACCTAATGCTATTACGCTGCAACCAAAAACATGCATTTTAATGAATCCCACAACCACAAGACTGAGAGCACAACCTAAGACACATAAACCTCATGTTTCATTGATGCCTATTATTAATTCTAACAGTACACCTGCCTCCAAAATCTCTCATCTGCTTAATGAAAGTCTGAAGCAGTACTATACTTTTGATAAGTCACACTCAGATAAGACCACAAAATTAAAGATATTGAAATTCCTGCTGGTGCCAGGTTTTCCACGTTTGTTGTAACTAACCATTTCCAAACGTGCCAACTGAAAACTTAGTGCAACATAAAAAATTCTTAATTGCAGAAATATCAGAAATCAAGGACATATTGCAGCTAATATTGTCAAACAATTACTTTACATTTAGTGCAAAAGTGTACCAGCAGAAAGAGAGTCTTGCCAGGGGCAGTAGTATATCAAATTTCCTGGCTGATATCTTCCTCAACCATCTGGAAATTAAGTTCTGTAAAGAAAACAAAAGACTCAAAAGGAAAATAATATTTTACCAGAGATATGTTGATGATACTTTGCTGCTCTTTGATGGAACAAAAGAGAAGATTGAAGAGCTACTACCATTATTCAGTTCTTTCTGCAAAAGCACTGACTACAGATAAATTCATCTTCGATCATGCGATATACAATAACATCTTTGAAGAGTTAACAAAAGAGTTTATGGAAATGTACCTCTTGAGTGAAGTGATATGCATTAACAGGATGAAGAAACCAATGTATGATGGTGTTAAAAAGTTAAAAACGCTTTTCTTGAATTATGTGGTAAGTTTACACTGTTTTGCACGTTTTTCCGTATTTGATTTCCGAAATTCATAACATAACATCAAACCTTTTCATGAGAGGAAAGTGCAATTCACCTCATTCAAGAGAAAAAATAAATCTTGTACTAAGACAACTTACGCCTGAGGATGGCCCCACAGCATCCAAAATGCATCGTGTAGTTAATAAAACACGAAAATTTTTGAGTGAAGACATTTTTTAATTCATACTTGTAGTGTAAAGAAAGGCTTTATAACCATTTAACCTGTAATATTGTGTAGCTTAATTATTTATTGTCCTTAACATTGTTTATTGTGTAAAGTGTAGTTTCAAAGATAAGAAACAAGTTAGATGCAGGTGATTGCATCTTAGCCTATAATATTTGGTTACCTAAGAGTATTAAATAGAATTGGCGAGAAGAGGAGTTTGTGGCACAAGTTGACAAGAAGAAGGGACCGGTTGGTAGGACATGTTCTGAGGCATCAAGGGATCACCAATTTAGCATTGGAGGGCAGCGTGGAGGGTAAAAATCGTGGAGGGAGACCAAGAGATGACTACACTAAGCAGATTCAGAAGGATGTAGTTTGCAGTAAGTACTGGGAGATGAAGAAGCTTGCACAGGATAGAGTAGCATGGAGAGCTGCATCAAACCAGTCTCAGGACTGAAGACCACAACAACAACAAGAACCAACGTCCCTTCCAGATGCAAGCCACCTGTTTTCTGAAGATGGCCTAATAAGACGAAAACTAGTTCGAAATAAACAGAGTCATGTTGAGCAAAACGAATGTTTTTGCATTTAACCTTAAATATGGCATTGTTCTACCAAAAAGTATCGCAAGAATCCATAAATAACATAATACACTGAATTTATCTGTTTTAAATTTGCAGTAATAAATATCATTTGGCCAGCAAAAGTGCTTGATGTAAGATGTTTCATTAAAACACGCTGTGGGTTTTCATCTAAGGATTTGCCCTGACAGTTTTCCCAAAAACTTAACACTTCGCCTATCTATTTCTTGTATTTCATTGTTTGGATACACAACTGTAATGACTTGAGAAGTTCTATGAGTATTATTGAATTGGTACATGCTGAGTCTTATAAAAGTTAGCTGTAATCCATTTGTTTTGAACGATCTGTCAATGCTTTCAAATATTTAATTAACTGTCTCTTCAGTAAGAGGACTGCCCAACGTTTTATCCCTATACTTATCGTTTAACTCGGCGTCTTCACTTTCTGTTTTAGCTTATTTACCGCTTCTAGTTATTCCCATCTCATTTCTTTCGATTTGTTTGTATTTATTTTTACTAGCAATCCATGATTCACTTCCATAAAATAGTATCACTAGGGAAACAGTCTTATAACACTTTAATATTGTAGGTTTCCCTAGGTTTGAGAGTTTTATTAAAAAGCTGCTGATTGTTCTGCAAATTTTACTAAGTGTACTAACTTTATTTTGTATGTTGCTTCGTCATAATCTCACGTTACATCACATCCTAAATATTTGAAATGTTTGACTTGTTCTATTATTTTAGTTTAATGACAAATTTTAATCTATGATGGGTGCTTTCCTATAAAAGCTATAGTTCTGGTTTTCTGCACAAGAATTTATAAATTATATTTGTAACAAATGTTATTCAATTAATGAACAGCTAGCTGCAGTACATTTTCTTCCCTTGAAACAAGTGTAAGGTAGTCAGCGTAAACAAATGGTTTTAATACTGATATGTCAGTCAGCTATGCTACAGTGTTTAAGTATTAAATAGAATGAAAGATACACCAAATTCGATCTCACTTCTTTTGTCTGTATGGATTAAGTCTTTTAGTTTCAGACTAAAACCTGCACACACAATATATTTTCGGACTGGCTCTGAACTGCTGACATAAGATTTCAGAAATATCGTTTATAATTCATTATATACCATAGATAATTCTTAAAAAATTATCGAAAGTCTTCTCAAATTTTAAAAATACTGTGATCCTTGGCTAAACTATCTTTGTTTTTCAATAACTTATCGTTAAATTAAAATAGTGTGACTAGTTAAATGTACTTCGCAGACTATCACTTGTTCGTCAGTAAGTGAATATTCAGTTGTTGCTTTCGCTCTGCTGTTAATAATTCCAAATTATAGTTTGCAAGTTTCGTCAAGTAGTTCTATTGCTCTTAGTTATATCAAACTGTTTTTCTCCTCTTATTCGTGCGATAGTGTCAGATTTGTCTTCTTCCAGGTCTGAATGATATTCTTTTGCTTTCAACACATATAAAAATATGTAGCAGTCTAAAATAAATCAGCATTCCCCATGCTTAATGAACACTGAATTAAATCAGTCCTTACCATTTGCTTTCTGGCACTTATAGGCGCCATCATTTATTTTATATTAATATCATCCATTCATTTTAGCTTATATACTTTCGACAGACTGTAAAATTTTATGTTTTTATCCAGTCCTTTTCCTAATGTTATTTAATTTAGCTGTCTTCCTTTCTGACAGGTTTCACAATCCCATGCTTGTATCCCTGGCAAAAAGTATACAATTTGCGTCTTTTGACAATACTAGTAGAAGATATACGCTTCATATTAGAAACAACAGAGGAACCAAATCAGAAACAATGGAGCACTACATCTGCTTACTTAGAATTTTTATTACAAAACATCTCATAGTATAATCTGGAATATCCCGTACAGTACGAGACTAGGAGTAAATGCTAACCAATGAATATTGGTCATTCTGAAAAATGATATTTTTCTTGTAGTTTCTTATAGTAACACGGTATCCTACATAACGTGTTTGCTTTCTCATTACTTTAGAAAGTTTTCTGTTTCAGATGATACTGTGGCAGTACACCACATAACGTGATAAAAATGATACTGAATAACTTCGCAAATATAACAAAACTGATGTCATAACGAAATAAATACTATCGCAGAAAAACAACAAAGACTGTAATCAATTAATATGATCTGCGAATGTAACTGCAATCTCTGTACCTTTTGCAAAACGATCGCTTTTTCTTCCCTTTTGTTTCTTCATAGTGTGAGATGCCATTTTGTGACGAGGCATGAAAACGTGTAAAGTTTCATTTAATATTAGCCTAAATATAATCAAATATTACTTAAAAGTGTTGTAAAGTTTTATATGTACCAACTCCTATATTCATGAAGCTCCAATATCAACGTTTTTATGCAAATTTTATAGGGGAACGTTGGTGCAGAGGTCAGCGCCATTGTTCTAAATGATAACGGCCCAGAGTCGTAATAAATGTCTTAATATTTGCTAATTTTGACAAATAAAAACAAAGTAAACGTAGGAGAACTCTCTTGATTAGCGATTCTTCCTTTGATACAGTAAAAGTAATCAGTTTTTCCAATATTCAATCAAATTTTAGTAAAATGACTTCAGTATATTATTTTGATTACCGCTTAACGGAAACTACGAGAATCCCCAAACGATACCATTTCACTAAAGTTAGTCAAATAACTAATAAAATTCAACTACAGTAATAATTGCAGACATTCTGTGAGTGGGTGGTGTCTTTTAATACAAAAACATCGTGTCGGGAAAACTAACTGCGAGAAGTGCCACAACTGAGCCACTGGCGTAAATAATTTTCCAGTTGTGAAGCGGCCAGAATAACACTAACTCCAACGTATCGTAACATATAAATAACAATACGTAAAAGAATCACCACAATACCTCGTATACAGTTATGCCGAACCGGTCTTATTTGGACCCATGAGTAGTCAATATCTTTGATTCTACGAACATTGCGCCCCTTGTACAGGAGAAGCGCTGTCCACTCCCGCTGGCATTCCTGCCCGTCGTGGAGCCGCCGTCGGACTCAGCGGTGATCGTCGAGCCTCCAGCGGACGTTCTCAAGGCAGGCAGCTACAACCAGGTGCCCATCATGCTGGGCGTCACTTCCGGAGAAGGGGCCGTCGTACTCATGTGTAAGTAAAAAGACTGTGAATTTCCTGGCTCCATTTCCTCTGCTTGTATCATACATGATTCCTTGCATTTTTTTATAAATTTACAGTCAGATTCTACATCTATACATTGTACTGTGGCATGGGGATTCTCCTGCCTCCTTTGAGATTCTGGATCGAGTTCAGAGTACTTTGCTACGTTTTGGCTCAATTACTTGATTTATAAAAAAAAGTACGATTATTGCACACTCCGGAATAACTTACACTCTGATTTATTCGGATCCGAGAATAGTGGTCGTCTCAGTTTCAGACTGCATTAATTGACAAATTTGACGGTGGAGCGTGTAAAATCCCAGTCATTTATTGACAGTCATAGAATAGGTCCTCACACTTTACCTTTATTCTGTTTGTTGAGGCTGATTACCTTTAGCTGTGATGACTCTTTCTGTAGTATTGCATGAATTAACAAGCCAAGTACACTACTGGCCATTAAAATTGCTATACCAAGAAAAAATGCAGATGATAAACGGGTATTCATTGGACAAATATATTATACTAGAACTGACGTGTGATTACATTTTCACACAATTTGGGTGCATAGATCCTGAGAAATCAGTACCAAGAACAACCGATTCTGGCCGTAATAACGGCCTTGATACGCCTGGGCATTGAGTCAAACACAGCTTGGATGGCGTGTACAGGTACAGCTGCCCATGCAACTTCAACACGATACCACAGTTCATCAAGAGTAGTGACTGGCGTATTGTGACGAGCTAATTGCTCGGCCACCACGTTTTCAATTGGTGAGAGATCTGGAGAATGTGCTGACCAGGGCAGCAGTCGAACATTTTCTGTATCCAGAAAGGCCCGTACAGGACCTGGAACATGCGGTCGTGCATTATCCTGCTGAAATGTAGGGTTTCGTAGGGACCGAAGGGTAGAGCCACGGATCGTAACACATCTGAAATGTAACGTCCACTGTTCGAAGTGCCGTCAGTGTGAACAAGAGGTAACCGAGACGTGTAAAGAGAGGCACCCCATACCATCACGCCGGGTGATACGCCAGTATGGCGATGACGAATACACGCTTCCAATGTGCGTTCACCGCGATGTCGCCAAACACAGGTGAGACCATCATGATGCTGTAAACAGAACCTGGATTCATCCGAAAAAATGACGTTTTGCCATCCGTGCAATTAGGTTCATCGTTGAGTACACCATCGCAGGCGCTACTGTCTGTGATGCAGCGTCAAGGGTAACCGCAGCCATGGTCTCCGAGCTGATAGTCCATGCTGCTGCTAACGTCGTCGAACTGTTTGTGCAGATGGTTGTTGTCTTGCGAACGTCCGCATCTGTTGACTCAGGGATCGAGACGTGGCTGCACGATCCGTTACAGCTATGCGGATAAGATGCCTGTCATCTCGACTGCTAGTGATACGAGGCCGTTGGGATCCAGCACGGCGTTCCGTATTACCCTCCTGAACCCACCGATTCCATATTCTGCTAACAGTCATTGGATCTCGACCAACGCGAGCAGCAATGTCGCGATACGATAAACCGCAATCGCGATAGGCTACAATCCGACCTTTATCAAAGTCGGAAACATGATGGTACGCATTTCTCCTCCTTACACGAGGCATCACAACAATGTTTCAGCAGACAACGCCGGTCAACTGCTGTTGTGTATGAGAAATCGTTCGTAAACTTACTCATGACAGCACGTTGTAGGTGTCGCCACCGGCGCCAGCCTTGTGTGAATGCTCTGAAAAGCTAATCGTTTGCATATCACAGCATCCTCTTGCTGTCGGTTAAATTTCGCGTCTGTAGCACGTCATCTTCGTGGTGTAGAAATTTTAATGGCCAGTTGTGTAAAGGGATTAACGCAAAATACCAGATGCCATTACACACTTAATTTCTACAAACTTTCCAGAAAACCTCGAGGCCAACCTGTCAGTTTAACGTTGGTTGGTGTGGATTTTCAACCAAACACACTATAGAAATCAGAAACTGTTTATCGCAGTGTGCTGTAGAAGCTGTTAGACACACGTTGCGTAGACATGTAGCGCCATGATTCACATAAAAGCGGGCTCTTTGTAGAAAGGTGTTCGTATGTTCCAGTGTCCAATCTGCTAACACAAGCGGGGATCGCCGACATGAAGGAGAACTTCACGGCGCTGGTCGGCTCCCAGCTGCCGCTGCCCACGGAGGAACAGCGGACTCGTGCGGCGGAACAACTGGAGCAATTCTACTTTGGGGACGAGGGCTTCTCTATGGCCCAGATGCAAGCTGTTATTGATGTAAGCATACGGCATTAGCAGCTCCACTGTGGCAGGGAAACACTGAGATAGCTTCAGCCTGAGTTCCGTATCATTCGCCAAGCGTGATGGATCCGTGCCGATTTAAGAAGCATTCTTGGTTTACGCACTTGGACGGGCGGTTTTCTGAACAACAAGTTGAGGTTATTGATTCTGACAAAGAGATGTGTGTATGTCTCCTCTTGAGGCTCTGCTAAATTTGTTTCTGATGACGTATGAGAGGTGGTGGAAGAGAAGAGATTGTTTAATCATTAAATGTGTTTTAGTGAGAGAGCCCTTCACGGATGGCTGATTGTAACAGCCTAGCCGTACACTTGAGGGCTGTAGTTGAAGATGTACTACGTCAGGCACACCTTGGAGTTTTTCTATAGCACTACCATGCGTCTTCTAAAGATAACCTCTCGCTACAGAATACAACACTCGGTTGCGGTTACGTTTATGAAATGGGACTGTAGCTATTACGATCATGAAAAAATACAAGAATATTGTTCAGAGAAGAGGCCAAAAATTTATTACAACGGATACGATTTTAATGAATGCTCTGCTTCTTGAAACAAATTTAAACGTTACACATGAGGCATTACACATCTCACTCGCATAAATAATTACTGGACATTCGTGAGTAATAATGATGTTGAACATAGATTCTGTACCAACCTTGAAGGTAGGTTTTAACATATGATCTCAGAAAGATTGACTCAGTTTCATAACACAGTTATACAGTGACTTAACATTTGCGAGCGCGCCTGGGTTTGGATTCCATCCGACTCTGCTTGCTACCACAAGAGAGTTTCTGTCTCGAGGATTTCAACCAATCACCGTCCACGAAGTCTGCGCTACAATATATGTTCAGCCAATAGCAAATGACGACGTTGTTTCCAGGTGGATTGTGAAGCCTTAACTCAACACCAATACGCCACCGGCGTCCTCCGCCATACAGCAAGTCTTGTGACATATTGCACCATTGTTGGCAACCGGAATTAAATAATAATTGGATCCTTTTACCGACTTCCCAATTCAGATGATACAGTTGCTGAAAGGTTCAAAGAAAACTAGAGTTTGATTTCAAACACGTACCCGACTCATACGATAATACACTCCTGGAAATTGAAATAAGAACACCGTGAATTCATTGTCCCAGGAAGGGGAAACTTTATTGACACATTCCTGGGGTCAGATACATCACATGGTCACACTGACAGAACCACAGGCACATAGACACAGGCAACACAGCATGCACAATGTCGGCACTAGTACAGTGTATATCCACCTTTCGCAGCAATGCAGGCTGCTATTCTCCCATGGAGACGATCGTAGAGATGCTGGATGTAGTCCTGTGGAACGGCTTGCCATGCCATTTCCACCTGGCGCCTCAGTTGGACCAGCGTTCGTGCTGGACGTGCAGACCGCGTGAGACGACGCTTCATCCAGTCCCAAACATGCTCAATGGGGGACAGATCCGGAGATCTTGCTGGCCAGGGTAGTTGACTTACACCTTCTAGAGCACGTTGGGTGGCACGGGATACATGCGGACGTGCATTGTCCTGTTGGAACAGCAAGTTCCCTTGCCGGTCTAGGAATGGTAGAACGATGGGTTCGATGACGGTTTGGATGTACCGTGCACTATTCAGTGTCCCCTCGACGATCACCAGTGGTGTACGGCCAGTGTAGGAGAACGCTCCCCACACCATGATGCCGCGTGTTGGCCCTGTGTGCCTCGGTCGTATGCAGTCCTGATTGTGGCGCTCACCTGCACGGCGCCAAACACGCATACGACCATCATTGGCACCAAGGCAGAAGCGACTCTCATCGCTGAAGACGACACGTCTCCATTCGTCCCTCCATTCACGCCTGTCGCGACACCACTGGAGGCGGGCTGCACGATGTTGGGGCGTGAGCGGAAGACGGCCTAACGGTGTGCGGGACCGTAGCCCAGCTTCATGGAGACGGTTGCGAATGGTCCTCGCCGATACCCCGGGAGCAACAGTGTCCCTAATTTGCTGGGAAGTGGCGGTGCGGTCCCCTACGGCACTGCGTAGGATCCTACGGTCTTGGCGTGCATCCGTGCGTCGCTGCGGTCCGGTCCCAGGTCGACGGGCACGTGCACCTTCCGCCGACCACTGGCGACAACATCGATGTACTGTGGAGACCTCACGCCCCACGTGTTGAGCAATTCGACTGTACGTCCACCCGGCCTCCCGCATGCCCACTATACGCCCTCGCTCAAAGTCCGTCAACTGCACATACGGTTCACGTCCACGCTGTCGCGGCATGCTACCAGTGTTAAAGACTGCGATGGAGCTCCGTATGCCACGGCAAACTGGCTGACACTGACGGCGGCGGTGCACAAATGCTGCGCAGCTAGCGCCATTCGACGGCCAACACCGCGGTTCCTGGTGTGTCCGCTGTGCCGTGCGTGTGATCATTGCTTGTACAGCCCTCTCGCAGTGTCCGGAGCAAGTATGGTGGGTCTGACACACCGGTGTCAATGTGTTCTTTTTTCCATTTCCAGGAGTGTAGTTGGTGGCGACTTCAATTGACCCTCGATATGTTGGCGAAAATACATGTTCAGTTCCGGAGGTAAGCATACAATTGTGCTAAATGCATTCTCTGAAAATTATCTCGAGAAGGTAGTTCATGACCCCAAGCGAATAGTAAATGGTTGTGAAAACACACTGGACGTCTTAGCAACAAATAATCCTGAGTTAATAACGAGCTTCAAAACTGATTCAGGGATTAGTGGACACAGAGTTGTCGTAGCGAGATTGAATATTGTAATTCCCAAATCCTCGAAAAATAAGCGAAAAATATACCTATTCAGAAAAGCTGATAAAAATTCACTTGACGCCTTCCTGAGAGACAATCTCCACTCATTCAAAATAAATAATATAAGTGTAGACCAGATGTGGCTTAGATTCAAAGAAATAGTATCGGCAGCAATTGAGAGATTTATACCAAATAAATTAACAAACGACGCAGCTGGTCCTTCTTGGTACACAAAACGGGTTAGAACACTGTTGCAGAAACAACGAAACAAACATGCCAAATTTAAACAGACGCAGAATCCCCAAGATGGGGGATCTTTTACAGAAGGTTTAAATTTAGGGCGGACTTCAATGCGAGATGCTTATAACAGTTTCCACAACGGAATTTTGTCTCGAAACCTCGCAGAAAATCCAAAGAGACTCTGGTCGTATGTGAAGTATGATAGCGGCAAGAAACAATCAATGCCTTCCCTGCGCTATAGCAATGGGGATACTATCGAAGACACTGCTGCCAAAGCAGAATAATTAAATACAGCCTTCCGAAATCCCTTCACAAAATAAGAAGAAGTAAATATTCCAGAAATCGAATCGAGAACAGCTGCCAACATGAGTAACGTAGAAGTAAATATCCTCGGAGTAGTGAAGCAACTTAAATCACTTATTAAAGGCAAGTCTTCTGGTCTTGACTGTATACCAATTAGGTTCCTTTCGGAGTATGCTGATGCATTAGCTCCATACTTAACAATCATATACAACCGTTCGCTCGACGAAAGATCCGTACCCAAAGACTGGAAACTTGACAGGTCACACCAACATTCAAGAAAGGTAGTTGGAGTAATCCACTAAATTACAGGCCTATATCGTTAACGGCGATATGCAGCAGGATTTTGGAACATCTACTGTGTTCGAACATTATGAATTACCTCGAAGAAAGCGGTCTATTGACACACAGTCAACATGGGTTTAGAAAACATCATTCTTGTGAAACACAACTAGCTCTTTATTCGTATTGTGTTGAGTGTTACTGACAAGGGATGTTCGATCGATTCGGTATTTCTGGATTTCCGGAAGGCTTATGACACGGTACCACACAAGCGGCTCGTAGTGAAATTGCCTGCTTATGGGATATCGTCTCAGTTATGTGACTGGATTTCTGAATTCCTGTCAGAGATGTCACAGTTCGCAGTAACTGACGGAAAGTCATCGAGTAAAACAGAAGTGATTCCTGGCGTTCCCCAAGGTAGTGTTATAGGCCCTTTGCTGTTCTTTATCTATATAAACGATTTGGGAGACAATCTGAGCAGCCGTCTACGGTTGTTTGTAGATGACACTGTCGTTTATCAACTAATAAAGTCATCAGAAGGTCAAAACAAACTGCAAAACGATTTAGAAAAGATATCTGAATGGTGCGAAAAGTGGCAGTTGACCCTAAATAACGAAAAGTGCGAGGTCATCCACATGAGTGCTAAAAGGAATTAGTTACACTTCGGTTACACGATAAATCAGTCTAATCTAAAAGCCGTAAATTCAACTAAATACCTAGATATTACAATTACGAACAACTTAAATTGGAAGGAACACAGAAAATGTTGTGGATAAGGCTAACCAAAGACTGCGTTTTACTGGCAGGACACTTAGAAAATACAACAGACCTACTAAGGAGACTGCCTACACTAAGCTTGTCCGTCCACTTTTAGAATACTGCTGCGCGGTGTGGGTTGCTTACCAGATAGGACTGCGTAGTACATCGAAAAAGTTCAAAGAGAGGCGACACGTTTTGTATTATCGCGAAATATGGGAGAGTGTCACAGAAATGATACAGGATTTGGGCTAGACATCGTTAAAAGAAAGGCGGTTTCCGTTGCGACGGAATCTTCTAACAAAATTCCAATCACCAACTTTCTCCTCCAAATGCGAAAATATTTTGTTGACACCGACCTATATAGGGGGGAACGATCACCACGATAAAATAAGGGAAATCAGAGCTCGTACGGAAAGATATAGGTGTTATTTTTCCCGCGCGCGATACGAGATAGGAATAACAGAGAATTGTGAAGGTGGTTGGATGAACCCTCTGCCAGGCACTTAAATGTGATTTGCAGAGTATCCATGTAGATGTAGATGTAGATTACGATTTACTAAGTATCAATTTAACCTACCAACCTACACATGCCATTCTCAATTCTTTTTTTTTTTCTTTTTCTTAATGGGGCATTCTCAAAGACACTAATAATTTTTCAAACCACGAATTAAGCCAGAAACACCAATGCCAATTCACCTTCACTTCAAACCACTGATCTCACACAATACCTCACCCTTAGGTCTGATTCAGTTCGAAAATTCTTAATTGCTACCTTGCACCTGTTCGAATATTTACATTCACATTTCGGAATATTTTACATCAAGGTTATCTAACTGATTTAGAATTTCTTTCTTGATGCATTACTTAACAATTCGTCTTCTTGTTGGCATTGTTGCAGTCACAGTATACTACGAGATAATCTTATTCATAATTTTAAGACTTCTTTCTTTACTGTCATTTCTCTCTTTTTACTCAGCACATTGCCGTCCATGTAAACGTTTTCTCTTATCACTTCTCTCGCTTTACTTGGTGCATTTCCATAGATACAAAATAAATAGGCACTAATTAAGCAAATAATAATGCACCGAAACCTGCTTCCATCTTTCGGTATTTTCCTGCTTTTTTAACATTTCACTAGTTTCCCATGGGAGCCAGTTGTTGTGTACTTGCAGGTGAGGGTATCTTGCTATTGGTACCATAAAATTCTTCCATCGATAATGCGTTCTCATTTCAGTGATTCAGCTCTCTGTCGTCTCTCTCTCACCCACCAGGTACATAATTCAGAGCTATTATTTGTAACAAAATGTATTAATTAGAGACAAGTAATTGTATTGTAACCCTGTAACAGAAAAGCAGATCCATTAATCACTCATATACTACAGTACACACTTTAACAGAATTTTTGGACATCATTTAATTTACGTGTCGTTAAGACTCTGTGTTGTACCGTTAGCTTGTCTAGGAACTCACGCTGCCTCTGACCCATATCATACTCGAGACACACTACATCTACGTATTAAATTCATGGAGACTATAATATTTCTCAATGAAATCAAAGCTCCAAAAACAGTCGTTCCTTTAATCTTTACTTCATTAGGATATGCATCCTTGTTGAATGCAAACGTTCTGTCTTCCACCTCAAAGATTCGTCTCCATTGCCAACATCTTTCATTTGTTACTCAGTGCCTGCCCTGTTCTATAACGATCATTTTAGCTCTTTTCCATCAGTTTTCAGTGCCCAATTGTAATACCCCAAGAAACCAGAAAATCCAAACAAGAATGTCATGATAATTTAAAGTAGGGAACAGTGTTATCCTCACAGGTACGACAACTTTGACAATAATATAACACCTTAAACTTTCGATGAACACCAATTTCAATAATTACTGAGTATGCCAAGCTATAAAGGTAGAAAGAAAGAAAGGTTATTTTTAATTTGCTATCAAACATCTCAGTAATAACTGCAAATCAGTACGACGAAAGTTAAGTCCAAAGTAATATGTCGGTCAGAGATAATATTTATTGTGAAAGAGAGTTGTAAACGCTGCGAAAAGGAAATTCAATGCGTCTACAATGCTCGATCATGGAAATGTTAGTCGCTTGCTAGCTTGCTTGGTACCAAGTGAGAGAGTACCGCTTGTTACAGTACTACAAACGGAACGCTACGAGATTGTTTCTATTTTTTAAAAAAAATTACCATTGCGTGATAGAGATGCGTGGACTTTGTTCTCAGTTATTCTGACTTGAGAACTAGAACTGAAGTGATGTTCTGATAGTGTACGACGAGTTAATGAACTTTAATTATTGGAGATATTATTGTTGGACTCAGCCTTCATCAAAGTGAACAGTTACAACGAAGACTGCAATACCTGATTAGCCTTGAGTAGGAAACATTAATACGACCACACGAAGATAATACAAATACGCCGATTGTAAAAGTTGTAATTGTCACGATCACCGAACTTGAAACAATCGTAATTGATCTGATCCATCGGTGTGCGTGTGGTGTGATGATTATAAACTAACTCCTAAGAAGGAACAATAAAAATTGTTCATCAGTAATGGAAATCTCACGTGTTGGCTCCATCATTAATTGAACTGTGTGATAGTTGATGATCAAAATTAATTATCTGTGAACATTTTAATTGAAATAGTTACTTGATGAACATTGACCACTGAAAGGAGTGTTTTGCCGAAATAATATTACGACGCATGAAAGCAAGATAGCATTATAGATTATCTCTGGATTTGCGTCGTGCCGTAGTGAACAATTTTGCCCAGCAACGTAACAACAACTACTGATACTGAACCACAAATGAATTTTCCTCGCTTCAGTGGTGTGAAACGACGCCGGTGATGAATGGTTCACTCAATACTGCAATAACTAACTAACCGGGCATAGCAAATCATCATAAAACCATAACAGACAATTAAAATCAACAGTTCGACAATATCGTAGAAACAAAGTTTAATCTTTGTGTTTCATCCTATCTAAACCTAACCTTAATTTTGCAAATCTCTCTGCACTTCTTAAGTTATGTGATTTCTTATTTCTGTATTTGTGTTCACATTCGTTATTTCTGCTATTTCTTCATGTGTCTCAATTGTGGTTTGCTTTTTAGATATGTTTACAGAAAAAGTAGCTTTTCACTGCGAAAGATAGTAGAAGACGAACATCTGTTATTTGGTCGTCAAATTTATTATTTATTTTATTAATGGACTTTTCAGTAGCTGCTACCCAACTGTCAATATACAGCAAAGACTGGCCACCCCAAATATATCCTAAATGAATAAACATATTGAGGTTCGGTTTTCGCCAAGTTATAGCGGACAATATGGGGAATTTCTTGACGTTCGAAAGTCATTTTTATTGTTTATAGTCGCCGAATTACGACATTGACTTTGTTTTTTTTTTCTATTGGAACTATATGCTTTTTTTCTGTGGCATTTGACAGAAGCTTCTAAGAGAATTTCAACGACATAAGATTTATGGCACTAGATCAAATAGTATCAAGGCAACAGCGTCGCAAACCACTGTAACGCCGTCGGGAGATGATGTTCCACAAACGCCTGCACTATTATGCCAAAGGTAAGCAAACACAAAATCAGATATTGTTCTTGCGTTTATCTGTACGCTTGAGGCGCATCAGTCTGTGTTCCGCTGTTGTAGCAATCACACAACTTGCTCGTAAAGCTATTGAAACATTCACAATATACAAGACAGTCGAAGATGTGAATATCGTTTATGGCGAATGTCGCTACTATTAGAACAGCTGTTTGGTTGTATATTGAAAAGTGTCCAAATCGTGCTAAGCACTCACAATCTGTCTTCACAAACATTATTGAAAAAAAGTTCCAGAAACTGGAGGTGGAGAATGAAATACCGAGGAAAAAGAAGAGCAAGTGATGAAAGAAATGAAATTAGCATTTTAGCAGCAGAAACACACAATGCAAATGTCACTAGAGGCATCTCGGAAGTACGAGAGAGATCAACCAAACGAGAGTTCTCCGAACACTGCAGTCCATTGCATTTCATTCTCTTCGCATTTCGCTGCATCTACAGCTTCATGGCAATGATTTCCGAAATTGGTTACAGTTGTCCGAATGTTATCCGTAAAAAGTGCAAAGTGATGCGACATATCTACGCAAATATTTTCTTAAGGACGAAGCATAGTTTACAAATCATGGGCAAGTGAATCTTCGCAATATGCAATAACTGACTAGTTGAAAATCCACGTTGACTCAAAGAAGTGTTTAAAAACAACACTCTTGGTCTGTCAACGTTTGCAGCGTGTTTTTCAAGACCCACATCGTTTGTCTTTATATTAGTGATGACAATCTAAATATACTCGAGTATCTCGAGTTCTTAAGATATGCTGCTGCCGCAGTTATTGGAAAACATCCCACTGGACAGAAGACTATTAGTGTGGTACCAAAATGACGGATGGCCGTTCCATTCCGCGCGTGTAATGACACATGCCTTAAGATAATATATTGAGAGCATTGGAATTTCAACTGTGACAAAAATTGAAACAGAGTTATACCAGGCTAACACCAACGACTAACGAAGGCATGAAATTCCTTATAACACGGACCTGTATTGCCGTTAACTATAGATGAAATTTAACGCGCAATATTGCTTCTCCAGTATCACTTTATAGCGTGTAGCAAACTCGAGGTGTACATTTTGAGCACTTGGTATGACAGCCGTTATAATAAAGACATGACCTGTACGTGAGTTACCTGTTTGCTTATCTTTGGCGTTTGTGGAACCTCTTCTCCTGAAGGTGAGACAGTGGCTGGCGGCGCTCTTACCTTAATACTATTTGATCGTGTCCCGCACATGTTATGTCGTTGACTAGTTCCACTAGGAAAAAAAATCGGTCTCGTAATTCGGCGACTACAAACGATAAAAATTATTTGAGAACGTCAGGAAATTCTCCATATTGTCCGCTATAACCTGGCGAAAACCACATCTCGATATATTTATTCATTCTGGACATACAATATCTGAGGTAGTCTATCTTAACTGTCTTGACCTGTATACTGTAAATAATAATAGTAACTGTACAGTATTATAACTGGCTGTAGGGTTGTCAAATTAATAACAAATCAAAAAAGGATACACATTCTAAAATGATATATCCGATACTGGTGATACAAAAACACTTTTCGTCAAACCGTGTAGTGAGATACTATAGCGTGGTCAAAGCACCATTCATCTCACGTAATAATCTTCGCCTTCTGTTCACGAATACAGTTTTCAGTTACTGTAAGAACTTCAATACCAAACTCTAAAATGCTTCATTCATCGCACTTCACTCATCGCAGTTAAGAACTATAAATGATATTATTAACCACGCTGGCACAGTCTTAGATCTACCATACAGGAAGTGAAATCAGCTAAAGAACGACTGACTGACTTAGAATCAGCCTCGACTAATATTTGAAATTCGAAAATAGTGAGAGGTGCAGGGAATTGAAACATAGTAGTTTATCCCCTACACTTACTAACGAAAATATGTTACAAAGACTAGGATCAAATTTTTAGTTCTGATATGCAATGTAATGTAAGTCGAAAGTCCCCCCAGGGGGCTCACCGCTCTTGGTGAGTACGTGCTTGGCGACCTCGGGAGCCCAGCCCTCGCATCACCCTTCTCTTTTGGTGCTTCTCCCCTTCACCTGTCCTTTTCCCCTCTCTTGGGGAGATGTCTCGTGCCTCCATGGGCTCTTGAAGCTCATTTCCGTTGGTTTACTTGTAGCAATATTATCTCTTGTACTGCTCTTTCCCTGTACTGCTCTTTCCCTGTACTGCTCTTTCCCTTTACTGCTCTTTTCCTGTACTGCCCTTTCCCTGTACTACTTTTTCCTCATTTTGCTCTTTCTCTCTTCAATTTTTTCCCTATTCCGCTCCTTCTTTGTTCCTTTCTTTCCTTGTTCTGCTCTTTCCTTGTTCTGTTCTCTTTTTCCTCCACTGCGGCGTTTGAGGCCATTCTTTCTTTCTTTCTTTCTTTTCTTCTTATCTCTTCTTCTCCTCCCTGTGTGCAGCTGACGGCCACCCAGGCGTTTGACGCGTAGCAGGAGACTGGGTAACGGATAATTCCCAGCCCCAAGTTGGTATGTAGGGCCCGCACGTACCCCCTGGTACAGGCCAGGCCCAGGGAGGGGTGATTGCCTGAGCTATTACCTTCCTCCCCTGCCGATTGGTCCCTCCGTCTGTCATTAGGGAGATGTGACCTAAGGTGACGCCCTTTGGAGGGCCCCTGGCTGGAAGGAGCACACCATCGGAGACGCTGGCAATCTCCCCAATGACTGATTTTCCTTCTCTTTCTCCGAGTGTTTCACATAAAAGAAAATAAAATGAGGCTCCTGCCTCAGTGTCTCTTCCTGTTGAACCTCGATATCTAGTAGTCTCACGTTTAGACGAAAACCAGACTTTTGCTACTGTTAACCGCTTTGTTATACAGAAAGGCGTGGATGGCATTGCCGGCCCTGTGAAGTCATGCTCTCGTCTCCGCAATGGTACTCTACTTTTTGAAACTGATAGTGTTCTCCAGGCCCAAACCCACCACGAATAGCCTATAAAAGTGGAGGCTCGTAGGACGCTTAACTCATCGCACAGTGTTATCTACACCCTGCTGTTGGATGGTTTGACGGAGGAAGAAATAACTAATTACCTATCGGATCAGGGCGTTGCTGCTGTTCATCGAGTTATGAAGAAGGAAGCTGCCGATTTGGTGCCCACTCGCACATTGTTCCTGACTTTCCATTGGTTAACGGTTCCTACTAAGATAAAGGCAGGCTATGAAGTCATCTCTGTGCGCCCTTAAATTGGCTATCACTAGGGCGGACCTGATGCAGCTTGTTGCTCAGCTTCCTCCACCCTTTCTGCTCCTCGATGACATCAATGACGCCGGCCGGGGTGGCCGAGCGGTTCTAGGCGCTACAGTCTGGAACCGCGACCGTTACGGCCGCAGGTTCGAATCCCGCCTTGGGCATTGATGTGTGTGATGTCCTTAGGCTAGTTAGGTTTAAGTAGTTCTAAGTTCTAGAGGACTGATGACCTTAGAAGTTAAGTCCCATAGTGCTCTGAGCCATCTGTACCATTTTGACACCAGTGCCCATCATCCTCTTTGGGGCTCGCCTGTCGCCTGCCCGAGAGGTTCTCCTTTGGCGGACTTCTTAATCATCTTAATCTTGTGTGCCTTAGCCCCGGTGAAGCTACGTTTCTCTCTGATTCCACATACACTTATTCCCACTGAGACCTCTCGATCTGCTCTGCCCAGCTCGCTCGACATCTCGAATGGTGTGACCACTTCCCTTGTGTGACTCGCCTGTGCAATCATACCCCTCTACAGCGGCCCGCTCATTGGAAATTCTCTCTTGCCGACTGGAGGCTATTCCTCCTTGGCAGTCTACGACGACCGGCCGTTTCCCAGCTGCGATGATCAGGTCGAGCACCTCGTGGACGTTATTCTCTCAGCTGCCGAATCCTCTACCCCTCGTACTACTATTTCTCCCCATCGGGTCCCGGTCCCTTGGTGGATTGTGGAGTACGGCAATGAGATTCGTGCCCGACGACGTGCGCTTCATGTCTTTCACCGTCATCCCACGTTACCGAACTGCATCCGTTACAAGCAACTACTAGCGCACTGCCGTCGCACTATTAAGTAAAGCAAGAATGCTTGCTGGGTTTCCTTCACCAGCTCGTTCAGCAGATCGTCCTCTCTCGTTTGGGGTGGCCTGCGCTGGCATCCGGGACTACCGCCCACTCCCCGATCCCTGGTCTGACTTTGGCGGGAAACATCATAGTCGACCCTGTCGATGTTTCCAATGCTTTGGGCAAGTACTTTGCGGAGGTTTCAAGTTCCACCCACTACCATCCTGCCTTGCTTCCTCGGAAACAGGCGGAGGAGACTTGTGCAATCTCTTTTCTCTCTTTGAATCGAGAATGCTACAACATTTCTTTTACTATGAGGGAGCTCGAGTGTGCTCTCTCCTCATCCAGATCTTCTACTGCTAGGCCACACGTCCTCATGCTGCAGAATCTTTCTCCTGCGGGAAAACGCTTTCTTCTCGATATCTACAACCGTCTTTGGACTGAAGGTGTATTTCCCACGCTTTGGCGTGAAGCTATTATTGTTCCCCTACCTAATCCTGGTAAAGATAAATCTCTTCCTTCCAGCTATCGTCCAATTTCCCTTACGAGCAGCGTTTGTAAGGTGATAGGACGCATGATCAATGCTCGATTAGTGTGGTGGCCGGAGTCACAACATCTTCTCACTAATTCTCGGTGAGGATTCCGAAAGCGCCGCTCAGCAGTTGATCATCTCGTCACCCTGTCGACGTTCATCATGAATAATTTTCTGTAGAAGCGACAAACAGTGGCCGTTTTATTTGATTTGGAGAAAGCCTGTGGTACCTGTTGGTGGACAGGCATTCTACGTATTATGCACACATGGGGCCTTCGTGGTCGTCTTCCCGCTTTAATACGGGAATTTTTAACAGACCGAGTTTTCCGGATACGTGTGGGTTCCTCCTTATCCCACACCTTTTCACACGAGAACGGGGTGCGTCAGTGCTACGCACTGAGTGTCGTCCTCTTCGCCATAACCATCAACCCAATTATGGACTGCCTTCCAGCTGGCACTTCCGGCTCTCTTTTTCGTTGACGACTTTACTATTTATTGCAGCTTCCAGCGGACGTGTCCCCTGCAACGCTGTCTTCAGCGTTGTCTGGACCGTCTCTATTCGTGGATGTTACAACTGGCTTCCGCTTTTTTGCTACCAAATCCGTTTTGCGTCAACTTCTGGCGACTGTGCCAAAATGCTCTCCCGTTCGTGGATGCAATGAATTTCTTAGGGCTTAAGTTCTATAGGAAACTCAGTTGGTCGCCCCACGTGTCCTACCTGGCTGCACGCTGCACCCGGTCCCTCAATATCCTTCATGTATTGAGTGGTACCTCCTGGGGAGCTGACCAGACTGTCCTCCTCCACCTCTATCGATCTCTTGTCTGCTCCAAGTTGGATTATGGATGCATTGTCTATTCCTCTGCACGGCCGTCTATCTTACGCCGTCTAAATATAATACACATTTGGTGATCCGTCTCGCCACTGGTGCCTACCACACTAGCCCAGTTGAGAGCCTCTACGCAGAAACCAGTGAACTACCACTGTCATACCAGCACGACATCCTACTCAGTAGGTATGCGTGTCACCTTTCTTCCATGCCAGGCCACCCAACCTTTGACCCTTTTTTGATGACATTCTTGACCGCCAATACGAGATGCACGTTTCTTCTCTATAGCTTCCCGACATCCGCTTTCGTCACCTGCTTCAGCAGCTGCAGTTCACACTTCGTGCCACTTTCCGAATGGGGGAGAGCCCTTCACCACCTTGGCTTCAGGCACAGGTTTGTGTTAATTTTGACCTCAGCTCGTTCCCGAAGGATTCGACTCCCGAGCTGACCTATCGCTGCAAATTTCTCGAACTTCGGTCACAACTTGCCGATGGCATATTTTTGTACACTGATGGCTCCAAGTCCTCCCATGGTGTTGGCTATGCTTTTGTCGTCGGGACTGATAAGTTTCAATACCGGCTTCTCGACCAGTGCACAGTTTTTACCGCAGAGCTTTTTGCCCTCTATCAGGCTATTCACTATGTCCAGAGGCACCAGTGCACTCACTGTGTGATCTGCTCTATCTCCCTCAGTGCCCTTCAGAGTCTGGATGATTCCGATCCAGTCCACCCCATCGTTCGACGGACCCAGGACTGCCTCCATTTGTTCCCAAGTGATGTTCATGTGGGTTCGTGGCCATGTTGGTGTGCCTGGGAATGACGCTGCTGACGCTGCAAACAAGGCCACAGTCAATCTCGGTCGCCCCGCCTCTTACTCTGTTCCCTCGCAAGATATTTGTACTATTCTCTCTCGGTGTATGACGTCACTTTTGCATGACCATTGGTGCTCCCTTCATGGAAACAAACTCAGAGAAGTCAAACCTCTCCCAGAAGTCTGGTCGACTTCCTCCCGGCCGTCTCGCCATGAGGAAGTAATGTTAGCCGGGTTGCGAATAGGGTACTGCCGCTTTAGTCACCGCCACTTGTTGAGCAGCGACCCTGCACCCAGCTGTCCTTTCTGTATCCAGCCATTAACAGTCAGACATTTCCTGATCCTCTGTCCCTATTTTAGCCACTTACGTCTCAGGATCGGGCTGCCGCCCGCTTTGTCGGACATTTTCGCGGATGATGTGCCAGCTGTGCCTCGCGTTTTAAGTTTTTTAAAAAGCAGTAATATGACAAAAGAGATTTAACTTCTATCTGGAGACTCAGGTGTCTTGTAGACGTCTCTTAGATACTCTGCCGTAGCGTCTTGACGTTTTAGATTTGTTTTTTCTTCCTTCTGTATTGAACCTCGCAACGGTTTTTTACCCACGTGGTCCCAGCATTCTATGGTTCTATACTGGGCGCTTATGACCTTAGACGTTTTGCGCCCTAAAATCACCCCCCAAAAATTAATAAGTCGAAAGTGCACTTATATTTTTGACTTAGCTGTCTTTTAGCTGAACGCAAGTTGTCCATGCAGTTTCCATGGTGTGTGATTCTAGAAGGCCTGCAAAATATTTATATGCTGTCGGCTAAACTCTTCATCGGAAGAGAGGAAGATAAGTGTTTAGCGATCCGTTGACGAGAATATCATTACAGGCGGCCATAACCTAGAATTCTGCAGTCTGGGGAGGAAATCGGTTGCGTCCTTTGCAAAAGAGCCATTCCGGTATTCATCTTTAACCATTTTGGGAAACCACAGAAAACCTAAATGTGAAAGAGAGAATAGAAATTTGAGCCCCTCTCCCCTCGAACGCATATCTCGTGGTCTAAGCACTGCGACTAAGCACTGTTCTTCCCATAGTGTTGTTGCGAGAGAGTTCAATCGGGAAACATTTTATGTGCTTGTTGCGAGAAACGATTAAGACATCCTTCTGAAGTTCTACTGTTTATCTGTTGATGCGCGTTACTAATGTCTCCAATGTATTTCTCTAATGTACTTGTTTATTTGCAGCTGTTTTCCGACTTGTACTTCATACATCCAGCGGACTCCTTCGCTAGGGCCGTAGCTAACTCCAGCAATCTACCTATTCACTTCTATTACTTCGGGTACAATGGAACCGGATCTTCAGATTACGGTAAGTGTTCGCCATGAGCGTTGCTTTTGCATACATGTATGTGTTCCTGAGCAGCGCAGTCATCACATTTAGTACATTAGAAACAGCCATAAAATTATTAAAACGCCTTAGTCCTTCCACTAACTTTTTTATCTGAAACTGTTCCCTTGATAATGACTACAGCTTTTTTTGTCAGCAACCTTCTCATTTCGCGTCATTCCAACGAATGTTCTACATCCTTGTGCAGCACCACATCTCAAATACTTTACTCCTCTTCTGTTCCGGTTTTCTCCAAATCCTTGGTTAATTTCCATATGTACAGTGCTTCCCTTGGATGTACATTCCCAGGAATTTATTGCACTAACTAGGTAAGTACCCGGCATTGCCTAGGTATGTATTTATTACAGACTTTTGTAAGCGATCTCCTCCTCCCCTCTCTCTGTCCATCTCACCCTTCCCCTCTCTCTCTACATCTCTTCCTCCTTCCTGTCTCTGTCCATCTCCTCTTTCTTTTCTCCTCCTCTTTCCCCTCTCTGTCCATCTCCACCCTTCCCTTTCTCTCAGTTCTTCCCTTCCCCTCTCTCTGCCCATCTGCTCCACCCCTGTCTGTGTTCAAAAAAATGTTCAGATGTGTGTGAAATCTTATGGGACTTAACTGCTAAGGTCATCAGTTTATGTCCATCTCCTCCTACGTTATCTCTACGTTATCACTTCTACCCTGGTTCTTACCCCTATAGTATTTCTTTCCAGGTAGTAAGCAGTTTGCATACCGAGTTCAGCTGAAATCGACCCAGTGGTTTAGGAGAAGCTTTCTATACGTGACTTTATCGCTTACGCACATTTGACGCGTAGTTCACACATATTTGTACTCAGAGTTAGCCTATATATCTTGCGAATTTCTTCCTGCAGTTCCGTTTTGACGCAGCTCGGTGTTTATGACACAGTATCTCCTGAACGATGTGTCGTAAAATGGTATAATTTTGTGGGTACACTGGACGGCATATTTGGATCTGTCTGCAAAACGTGTTGCGTATAAAGATAGCAGCAAAGAATGATGTGGCAGTTTTACTGCATGAACACTGAAAATGAAAGCGATAAACTTTTATGTTTCCTCCTTATTTGAGGATTCTCAGCGAGAAAAAGTTTCGTAAACTCTTGGAATTATGTGTAAAATTTACTACGTGGCACTAAATGCTCTTATTTTCAAATACTGGATGAATATAGTCTGACTATTCGCGTGTCATGGGCTACACTACTTTCTCGCCCCGTCATCCCAGCGCCTTGATAGGTAAATGGTTCTTAACCTGACAGCGATTATTTCCAGATAGTATGCGATAAGTGTACCAAGTTTGGTTGAAATTGGTCAAGTGGTTTAGGAGAGATGTGGAATGCCCATACAGATGCACATACAATAAGTATATCCATTCTTATGTACGGACCAGCTGAATACATGGCATTGACTGGGTATGTATTCCTCCCCCTCTCCCCCTCCCTCCTTCCAGTCTCTGTCCGACTCCTCCTGCCCGTATCTTCGTCCAGCTCATCCTCCCCTATCTTTCTCCATCTCCTCCTTCCTTCTCTCTGTCCATCTACTTCTCGCCCCTCTCTCCGTCCATCTCTTCCTCCCTCTCTCCCTGTTTGTCTTCTCCTCTTCCCTTTCTCTGTCCATTTCCTCCTCGCCCTCTCTTTTTTCATCTCCTCCTCCCCTGGTCTCTGTCCATCTTCTCCCCCCCCCCTCTCTGTATCTGTATCCTCCTTCACACTATTCATGTCCATACTCCTCCTCCCCCCTCGCTGTCTGTCCACCACTTCTTCCCCCCTTCTCTCTCCAAGTTATGGTGCTCACACCAACAGGACACTGGTGATTGTAAAGCCCACAATATTTCTTTCCAGCTCGTAACTCGTGTTTTCCAAATATGCTGAAATCTTCCCAGGAGTTTAGGATGAGCTTTCTACCTGTGGCTATGCGTGCATATGCACGTCACATATACTTCACATATATTTAAAATATTTCATACTTAGTCCGCCGCTCGTGGTCTCGCGGTAGCGTTCTCGCTTCCCGAGCACAGGGTCCCGGGTTCGATTCCCGGCGGGGTCAGGGATTTTTCCTGCCTCGAGATGACTGGGTGTTGTTGTGTCGTCTTCATCATCATCATTCATCCCCATTACGGTCGGAGGAAGGCAATGGCAAACCACCTCCACTAAGACCTTGCCTAGTAAGGCGGCGATGGTCTCCCGCGTCGCTCCCCTACGCTCTGTAAAGAAGTATGGGACTCATCAGCATCATCACTTGTACATATATTTCACCTGTACCTCTAGTTAATTTCGCCGAGCAGTTACATTTTCACGCAGCTGAACAGTGTGGTATATGTCTATGAAGTGTATTGTGGAATGAGATTTTCACTCTGCAGTGGAGTGTGCGCTGATATGAAACTTCCTGGCAGATTAAAACTGTGTGCCGGACCAAGACTCGAACTCGGGACCTTTGCCTTTCGCGGCCAAGTGCTCTACCAACTGAGCTACCCAAGCACGACTCACGCCCCGTCCTCATAGTTTTACTTCTGCCAGTACCTCGTCTCCTACCTTCCAAACTTTACAGAAGCTCTCCTGCGAACCTTGCAGAACTAGTACTCCTGAAAGAAAGGATATTGCGGAGACATGGCTTAGCCACAGCCTGGGGGATGTTTCCAGAATGAGATTTTCACTCTGCAGCGGAGTGTGCGCTGATATGAAACTTCCTGGCAGATTAAAACTGTGTGCCGGACCGAGACTCGAACTCGGGACCTTTGCATTTCGCGGCCAAGTGCTCTACCAACTGAGCTACGCAAGCACGACTCACGCCCCGTCCTCACAGTTTTACTTCTGGCAGTACCTCGTCTCCTACCTTCCAAACTTTACAGAAGCTCTCCTGCGAACCTTGCAGAACTAGCACTCCTGAAAGAAAGGATATTGCGGAGACATGGTGTAGCCACAGCCTGTGTGCACACAGTTTTAATCTGCCAGGAACTTTCATATCAGCGCACACTCCGCTGCAGAGTGAAAATCTCATTCTGGAAACATCCTCCAGGCTGTGGCTAAGCCATGTCTCCGCAATATCCTTTCTTTCAGGAGTGCTAGTTCTGCAAGATTCGCAGGAGAGCTTCTGTAAAGTTTGGAAGGTAGGAGACGAGGTACTGGCAGAAGTAAAACTATGAGGACGGGGCGTGAGTCGTGCTTGGGTAGCTCAGTTGGTAGAGCACTTGGCCGCGAAAGGCAAAGGTCCCGAGTTCGAGTCTCGGTCCGCCACACAGTTTTAATCTGCCAGGAAGTTTCAAGTGTATTGTGAATATGCCGTACACTGAAATATTTTTCTAGGTACATTCAGCGTCGTATATGGATACTATCTGTGAAACGTGTTGCGAATAAAGTTAGTGACAAAGGAGTAATAAATAAAAACGTCATGCATGATGCAGAAGTATTACTGAATGAACAGCGAAAATGTAACCGATAAACTTTTTTTTCTTTCGTTGCTTTGTGGGGTTCTCAGCGAGAAAAAGTGTCGTTAAGTTTTGAAATTATGTGTTAAGTTTGTTGCAAGTCACTAAATGTTCTCATTCTCAAATATTGGATGACTAAAGTACGGATATTCGCTCGTCCTGGGCTACAGTGTTTTTTCACCACCATCCCCATCCCTTTGATAGGTAGGTAGTTCTTAACCCACAGCGATGATTTCCAAACAGTGAGTAATATGCGTACCAAGTTTGGTTGAAATCGCTGCAGTGATTTAGGAGGAGATGTGGAACATGCATACATAACTACGTACGTACACACATACATCTAGTTTTGTAATATGTATGGCTTAAGGCCGATGTTTTGATACTAATAGACATCTTCTGGATTGCCCTCTTTGCCTGTACTAGTCCGCTGTCTATGTCCTTTTCTTGTCCTTGTATTATTTTGTTTCGAAAGGAGCGAATATCTTCATCATCGTTCCCAATTTTGATGTTATATTCATCACTAATTTCATTTGTAAATGTAAATGCATGAAACTGCAACCAGTTACTTTTATGAATAGTTATTTATTATTTTGTGAACCGGTTTTCGATCCTTTTCAGGTTCCTCTACAGATGGTTTTCTGGATGTTACATCACTATTTCTAGCATAATGCTGGGTGCTGGCTTGCGATAGTATGGGCGGTTTTTTTCCGTTAATGCCCATGTGTCTGCTTCCATTTTGATGGCCAGTTGGTAAATCACTTCACACACAAACAAAAAGCCGCCCATACTGTCGCAAGCTAGCACCAAGCATTATGCTAGAAACACTGATGTGACATCCAGAAACCATCTGAAGATGAACCTGAAAAGTTTCGAAAACCGGTTTATGGAATAATAAATAACTATTCAAAAAAGTGCCTGGTTCCAGTTTTATGTATTTACATTCAATTGGCAGTCACGGGATCTAAAATATCCGTAATGGATAAGCTTAATTTCATTTGTGCTACTCTTTATTATCTTCGTCTTTCTTCGGTTTGCTCTCAACCGATACTCTGTACTCATTAGACGGCTCATACCATGAACAGTGCCTATAATAATTATTGACTTTCATTGAGGATGGTAGTGTCGTCAGCGAATCTTCTCTTTCTGAAATTTTCTTTTATATCCATCATAGCTTCTTCGATGTATATTTTGAACGTTAGAGGAGAAAGACTGTATTCCTGTCTTACATCCTTTTTAATGAGAGCATTGTACTGTAGTTTTTCAGTTCTTACTGTTCCCTCTTAGTTTTTGTACATATTTTACATTACCTGTCTTTCCCTATATCTTGCACGCATTTATCTGAACATTTCGAACATTTTTCATCATTTTACATGTCGAAAGATTATTCCAGTTCGACAAATCCTAGAGAAGGTGTCTTGATTTTTCTTGCTTCCATTATCAGGCGTAACGTCACAACTGCTTCTTTGGTGCATTTTACCTTTCCTAAAGCCCCACTGATCATCTAACAGATCCTCAATTTCCTTTTCCATTCTTGTGTATATTATTCATTCTAGATACGTCGATGCAGCTCTTAAGCTGATTGTACGATAGTTTTCACACTTATCTTCCTTTTCTGTGTTCAGGATTGTATGGCTAATAATTTTCAGGAAGTCTGATGGCATGCCCCAGTCTCAATAGACTCTAGTCACCAACTTCAGTGGTCGTTTGGTTGCCACTTCCCCTGGTAATTTCAGAAATTCCGAAGAAATGTCTGTGCCACTGACTTATTTGATTTAAAGTTGTTCATTGTTCTGTCTAACTCTCATACTGGATTACCTAGCATTTCATCTTCCATTACGTCCTAGATAGTTCCTCCTACTCGTAGAGGCTTTTAGGGTATTATTTCCACCTATCTGCTGTGCGTTTAATAGTGGAAGTCCTCTTGCACTCTTAATATTGACACCTCTGGCTTTAATTTCTCCGAAAAATGTTTTGCATTTTCTATCGCTAAATGAGTCCATTAGACGATAATGTCTTTCTCAATTTCTCGAATCTCTCTAATTTTACATTCGTAATCTCCTCGGGAGGTATAAGTAGGGGGAGGCAATATATTCGATACCTCATCCAGAAACGCACCCTCTCGAAACCTGGACAGCAAGCTACACCGCGATGCAGAGCGCCTCTCTTGCAGAGTCTGCCACTTGAGTTTGCTAAACATCTACGTAACGCTATCACGCTTACCAAGTAACCCTATGACGAAACGCACCGCTCTTCTTTGGATCTTCTCTATCTCCTCCGTCAACCCGACCTGGTACGGATCCCACACTGATGAGCAATACTCAAGTATAGGTCGAACGAGCGTTTTGTAAGCCACCTCCTTTGTTGATGGACTACATTTTCTAAGGACTCTCCCAATGAATCTCAACCTGGTACACGCCTTACCAACAATTAACTTTATATGATAATTGCACTTCAAATCGTTCCGTACGCATACTCCCAGATATTTTACAGAAGTAACTGCTACCAGTGTTTGTTCCGCTATCACATAATCATACAATAAAGGATCCTTCTTTCTATGTATTCGCAATATATTACATTTGTCTATGTTAAGGGTCAGTTGCCACTCCCTGCACAAAGTGCCTATCCGCTGCAGATCTTCCTGCATTTCGCTGCAATTTTCTAATGCTGTAACTTCTCTGTATACTACAGCATCATCCGCGAAAAGCCGTATGGAACTTCCGACACTATCTACTAGCTCATTTATATATATATTGTGAAAAGCAATGGTCCCATAACACTCCCCTGTGGCACGCCAGAGGTTACTTTAACGTCTGTAGACGTCTCTCCATTGAGAACAACATGCTGTGTTCTATTTGCTAAAAACTCTTCAATCCAGCCACACAGCTGATCTGATATTCCGTAGACTCTTACTTTGTTTATCAGGCGACAGTGCGGAACTGTATTGAACGCCTTCCGGAAGTCAAGGAAAATGGCATCTACCTGGGTGCCTGTATCTAATATTTTCTGGGTCTTATGAACAAATAAAGCGAGTTGGGTCTCACACGATCGCTGTTTCGGAATCCATGTTGATTCCTACAGAGTAGATTCTGGGTTTCCAGAAACGACATGATATGCGAGCAAAAAACATGTTCTAAAATTCTACAACAGATCGACGTTAGAGATATAGATCTATAGTTTTACACATCGGCTCGCCGACCCTTCTTGAAGACTGGGACTACCTGTGCTCTTTTCCAATCATTTGGAACCTTCCGTTCCTCTAGAGACTTGCGGTACACGGCTGTTTGAAGGGGGGCAAGTTCTTTCGCGTACTCTGTGTAGAATCGAATTGGTATCCCGTCAGGTCCAGTGGACTTCCCTCTGTTGATTGATTTCAGTTGCTTTTCTATTCCTTGGACACTTATTTCGATGTCAGCCATTTTTTCATTTGTTCGAGGATTTAGAGAAGGAACTGCAGTGCGGTCTTCCTCTGTGAAACAGCTTTGGAAAAAGGTGTTTAGTATTTCAGCTTTACGCGTGTCATCCTCTGTTTCAGTGCCATCATCATCCCGGAGTGGCTGAATTATTGTAGGCGTTAGTTTGCTGTCGATTCTGACGAGGATAATACTATCAGTGAGTTGTGCACAGTAACTCACTCTCTGTCCTATCTTCATATTTGTGATGAATCTTACTCTAGTTATACCGCTGGCTGCTGCTATTTCAATAACCCTATATTCGTCTGACGATAAATCCTTGCTTCATTTCATTTCGCTCCACTGAAACCACCTATATCTTTAATGGACGTTTGCATTTGTCTGTTAAGATTTTCTAGCTTCTCGTCCACATAAAAACATCTGACATTACACGCTTCGACTCTTTGGTTACATCTTCCTTTACAGTCTCCTTCTGTAAATCTGAATGGGGAACTAATCTTGAATTATTTACCAGTGGAGAGATCATCATGACACTTTGTGAATTAAAGGCTACATTTCTACGTATACATCTATACTCCGCAAGCCCCGCTGTGTGTGGCATAGGGTACTTTATGCATCACTGTCACTTCCCCTCTTTCCTGTTCGAGTTACAAGTGATTCCCAAGAAGAACGACTGCCAGTAAGCAGTGGTCTCAAATCTCTTTTATCTTCATGGTCTTTTCGCGAGATATACGTAGGAGGAAGCAATACAGGGTGTCCCAGAAATGTTGCGACAAACTTCGAGGTGTTGTTGCAGCTGATTGCCACAATCGCCAATGGAGACATGGAGTTAGCTGCTGCTTAGAGTCCTTGTCTCCTATGAGCGCAATGCCCTGTTGCCTCGATAGATGACGGTTTTGGACAAGGGTATCCATCTGCAGTTTATTTCTCTCCAGGAACCTCTAAAATCTCGAATGTTTCTTGGCATACAGAAGAAAGAAACTGCAGTTGGAACCCGCGTCCAAAACCGTCATCCAACGAGGCAACAGAGCATCGCATTCAAAGGAGACAAGTCCGTTCTACACAGCAACTAGCTTCATCTTCTCCACTGGCGATCGTGTCAACCAGCCGCGATCACTAAATAACAAACAACGTTGCGAGACATTCCGCCTACCGTCCGTCAGTGTACAAAGTCACGTTTCTTGCCGAAAGGGTGGTCTGATGGCAGACGCAGGCGCATGTAACTTCGACGTTCTGTAGCGTCTTTGGATGACGTTTCCGGACACGGATTCCTACCCTCGATTTGTTCCTCAAGATACCCTCTACAACCCCTCGAAGTCTGTTCATAAATTTCTGGAACGCCCTGTATATTGGTTGACTCTTCTAGGAAGTACGTTTTCGGAACTTTAAAAGTGATGCAAAACGCCTCTCTTGCGGCGCCTGCCACTGGAGTTCGTTGATTATCTTCGTGATTCTTTCGTGATTACTAAATGTACCTCTCATGTAACACGCTGCTCTTCTTTGGATCGTCTCTATTTCCTTTATCAATCCTACTTGGTGCAGGTCCCATACTGACGCGCAACATTCAAGTATTTGTTGAACGAGGGTTTTGTAAGCTACCTCCTTCGCTGATGCACTACGTTTCCTGAGGATTCTCCCAATGAATCACAGTCTGGCATCGGCATTTTGTGTGATTAGTCTTATGTTGCGTGGAAATAGAGTGCGTGTCTTTAATATGGTGTCCCCATTGCCTTCTGCATCCTCGTGTCGTAGATCTTTACTGATACTTCCACCTTTTAGTGGCAATTTCCCATCCCAAGGGCAATGAGTTGTCCTGAAACTCTGTCGACTCCTCCGACCTCGAAGATGAGTCCTTATACCTAAATTCTGCAGCCACCAATGCTGATTAGTATTATTTGAAATTAAATCAGCGGCTGGCTCCGAACACGCAATGCAGGACTTTTAGATTATTTGTCAAAGACGCAACACTTTCAATCTTTCATTTTTGTCTTCTTTCTTTCTATATGTTTCTTTGCCGTATTTTCGTCAGTGATTCCGAGCAGATGTCACACGACATTTTTCAAATTCAGTCAAAGAGAATCTCTACTCAGTTTCATTATTATTATATTATTATTACGGAGGGTACCCAATACCCTCGTCGAACACGCTGAGCTATCGCGCCGGCATCCTTAGACCTTAGGTGACTTACCCCGTATCTGTGTTGCAAAAGTAAAAACAGTAGCACATACATTTCGTCTTAGCAGCTCCGAACTATCTTCTTCGCTGTATTTACGATGCAGCATGCTGTGGTACCCCAACTTCTTCCTAAAATTTAATAGAAAATCCTTTCTAGTGATGACCCCTCTTCATTTGTTTTTCTGCTCCACGCTTATTTATTTTTTACCTTTCAGTAGCCTATCCTCGAAGCGGTCGAAAGTAGAAAATATCTACCTTTCTCCGGAGAAACAATTTCGAAAGACAGTATTTAATATTTCAGCCTTGATGTAATCGTATTTCGTTTCGGTGTCATCGTAACGAGCGAGCACCTAGAAGGCAATTTTGATCCACAAAAAATAAAGCAGAAACTGAGGTCTAGTTGATGATCATTACGATAACACCTAAACGAAATATCATTACACTAGGACTCGTAGATTGTTTCTTTCTCAGACTGTACTGCACACTTCTCGCATACTTGCCCTTACAGCAGTACTGCTTACCATATGTACTTCAGCAAAAGATTCGGCCTCTTTTAATCTACAATGTCGCTTTCTCTGCTTCATGATACGCTGTATTCTCTAGTAATTACTCAGTCTTCCACAATTTAATGTGTGTGATATGTGGCCTCTAATTAATCTCAGTTTGAGCAGTTTGTTTCCTGTTACGCGTCTGATAGCGCCTAATAATTTCGTTGTCTTTCTTACTGTCTTACTACACTCTCAAATTGTGGTTCATCATTGTTGAACAACGATGTTATAATAGCTCTGTGGTTTCTTATCACTACCTCCAGTGAACAGAAAAGTTTCCATACTATCTAATTTGTTTAGCTCTTGAGTAGATACCTAACCAAGACACTCTAAAAGGTACTCTAAATGTGTGTTTCTAACAATCTGTAGTTTACAGACTAAAATATCCTCCCTGCCTCTTCCACTTGATCAAGAAGATTCTTCTTCTTTCGTTGAGCCCTACTTTGGAGTACGTTAAATCAATTAATTTTTAACGTTCTCTGTCTTTCGATTAGCCCGGTATTATTCCATTCTTCCTTATATTGCTTTCCTTTCTTCTTCAGAGATTTACATTGTTCGTTTGGTTTTGACTTTGACTTGGAACCTCTCTTTCTTGTCTGTGATTTTTTTTTTCAGTTTTATCTATGAGCATGTTTTGTGATTTAGACTTCTCTTACGTCTATCTCCGTATCATTAAACCAATTTGGTTGTTTTTTGCGGAAGCAGTCAAATATTATTATTAATCTATTTGAGTTCATTCTGAGAATGTGTCCATAAAAATCAGTTCCTCTTTTCCTCAGTGTGTCTGGAAGTTTCTCGGTAGTTCAGGAAAGGGTCTCATTTTTTACCTGAATTAGTTTGTTATTGTGGAATCTGGGGCCAAGGAATTTTCTTAATATCTTCCTTTCTTTGATCTCCAGCCGTTCAGCTGGGCCATGGTTGGTGATGGACAAAGTTTCGGTTACGTAAGGACTCTGGTTTAATTACTGTACTATGATACCTTATTTTTACATCCCATGGGAGGGACTGTTTGTTATATGTGTTTTTGGTGAATTTGAAGGCCAGTTCAACGTTACTTCTTCTAGATTCCATTGTCTCTTTCTCGAGGGCATTCCAGCTGATCCATTCTCCAAAATCTTTGAATTATTTTACGATCTCTATTTATTTGTTGTCCCACTTTAAAACATTTTGGTGGGTTTTTATGTTTGTCATTATCTTGTTCTTTTAAAGGATATTTTGAGAGCTAGTTTTTGAGCTTGTTTTTGTAGGTCTCGGGCTAGTAGGGCCATATTATCTGCAAAGGCTAGACAATTAACTTTGATACCTTTGTTTTTTTGTTCCTAGTCGAATTCTACTATGAATCTTCATATTCCACTCTCCGATTACTTTTTCTAGGGGGCAGTTAAATAGCAATGGCGAGAGTCCATCTCACTGGCATACCACAGTTTTTATCTCAAAAGGGTAGGAGGGTTCTCACATGAATTTTGGAGTACGTGTTCGTAATGGTATCTCTAATTAGGTGTATGTGTGGTTTGCTTCTTTTAATCTAGAGATGAGGGATTCTCCGGCATAATGGATCTTGTGCTTTCTGAAAGCCATGAAAGTGACAACATATGATTATGCTCTTGATTTTTGATAGGCCACGAGGTTTTTGAGATTCAGTCTTTGTTCTGGACAGAATCTTCCTTTGCTGAAACCGGCTTGGTATTTTTCAAGTTGATCGAGGTTCTGCCCTGTGTAGTGTGACTTAGGGAATATCTTATGGAACTGGTGGATGAGAGCCGGCTTCCATTCATCTGGGATTCTTTCAGTTATCCAGATGTCTTCGAAGATGTTTTGGAGAGTCTGTGGCATTTTTGTTGACATTTTTCCAAGTTTCAGCTGTGATTTGGTTCTCGCCTATAAAGTTTTTGAGATTTGAAATTACTGCATGTAATTCCTCGGTGGACGATTCAGAGTTAGGTAGGGTTGATTGTTGTTGAGGCCTTAAGGTCCGTTTTTTTTTGTGAGTTCTTCACAGTTGAGATGGTTCCTATTTTGCAGTTACCGCTGTTCTTGCGAGCAATATTTCAGTTTTTGTTTCGGAGCTGTAGGGCCGGTGGGCTGTATTTGATTAGTTCTTGTTTAACAGTCTTACGAAAGTTCTTTGTCTTGTTTTTAATTAAGTCTTCGTTGATCTGAAAGAGAAGATTCTTTTGATATTTTTGTTCATTAATCTTCTTATGTTTAAGAAGGTTTGTCTGTTTTGATAATTTTTTTGTGATTACTGCTGTTGTCACGCTTTTCTTCTTAGTTCAAGGAATCTGTCACATTCTTCTGTCCACTAGGCATGTTTTCTGGCTTTGCTTATGGGAGCTAACTGTTGGCTTTACTTATTAGTCTTTCTTTTAGTTGATCCCAGTTTTGGTTTTGCATGTCTTCAGTTCCGAGGGGAAGCTCCTAGGATTTTATTATCTTTCCTGGATCTGATTTCCTTCTTTTGTGGTTGTTGGTTCCGTCGTTCCTTTTGGGGATGATTTTGAGTTTTATTTTAGAAAAGTAGTGATCAGAATCTAGGTTGGCTCCTCGAAGAACTTTGACATTTTGTGTTTCTTTGACGAACTTCAATTCGATTGTCTCGTGATCGAGTTGGAATTCACCTAGGTGGGGGTTTCTTGGGACACATGTTTTCTGTTTCCGAGATAGCTTTTTAAAGGATATGAATTTCAGGATCATGTTGTGTGTTTGGCATAATTCTCTCATCTGATGCCATTTTGATTAGTTCTGTTACGTGCTCGGTAGCTTCCACTTTTTCTTTCTTTTTGTGTTTCTTCTCCTTTACTCTCTGGGCATACGGCCTTGCCGCAGTGGTAACACCGGTCCCCGTCAGATCACCGAAGTTAAGCGCTGCTGGGCTGGGCTAGCACTTGGATGGGTGACCAGCCAGTCTGCCGAGCGCTGTTGGCAAAACGGGGTGCACTCAGCCCTTGTGAGGCAAACTGAGGAGCCATTTGATTGAGAAGTAGCGGCTCCGGTCTTGTAAACTGACATATGGCCGGGAGAGCGGTGTGCTGTCCACATGCCCCTCCATATCCACATCCAGTGACGCCTGTGGGGTGAGGATGACACGGCGGCCGGTCGGTACCGTTGGGCCTTCCAAGGCCTGTTCGGACGGCATTGAAGTCCCCGATAGAAACGACATTGTGCTTTTCAGGATTTTTTGCATAAAATCATCGAGTATGTCCCAAAAACCGTTTCAGCCTTTCTTTGTCCTTTTTGTTGTCTTCATTTATGGGGGCTTGTGCACTAACGATGATGTATGCTTTGTCAGCAGATTTGAAGGAAATGTGGAGAGTCCTTCAGATTGTGATTCAAGATTGATAAAGGAATACAAAATATTTTTGTCTATTGCGAAGCCAGTTCCAAGCTGTGGTGTGTTTACCATAATTATTTGCCTAACTTTCCCCTCCTCCCCCATGAACCATGGACCTTGCCGTTGGTGGGGAGGCTTGCGTGCCTCAACGATACAGATAGCCGTACCGTAGGTGCAACCACAACGGAGGGGTATCTGTTGAGAGGCCAGACAAACGTGTGGTTCCTGAAGTGGGGCAGCAGCCTTTTCAGTAGTTGCAGGGGCAACAGTCTGGATAATTGCCTGATCTGGCCTTGTAACACTAACCAAAATGGCCTTGCTCTCCTGGTACTGCGAACGGCTGAAATCACGGGGAAACTACAGCTGTAATTTTTCCCGAGGGCATGCAGCTTCACTGTATGATTAAATGATGATGGCGTCCTCTTGGCTAAAATATTCCGGAGGTAAAATAGTCCCCCATTCGGATCTCCGGGCGGGGACTACTCAAGAGGATGTTGTTATCAGGAGAAAGAAAACTGGCGTTCTACGGATCGGAGCGTGGAATGTCAGATCCCTTAATCGGGCAGGTAGGTTAAAAAATTTAAAAAGGGAAATGGACAGGTTAAAGTTAGATACAGTGGGAATTAGTGAAGTTCGGTGGCACGAGGAACAAGACTTTTGGTCAGGTGAATGCAGGGTTATAAATACAAAATCAAATAGGGGTAATGCAGGAGTAGGTTTAATAATGAATAAAAAAATAGGAGTACGGGTAAGCTACTACAAACAGCATAGTGAACGTATTATTGTGGCCAAGATAGACACGAAGCCCACGCCTAATACAGTAATACAAGTTTATGTGCCAACTAGCTCTGCAGATGATGAAGAAATTTATGAAATGTATGGTAAGATAAAAGAAATTATTCAGGTAGTGAAGGGAGACGAAAATTTAATAGTCATGAGTGACTGGAATTCAAGAGTAGGAAAAGGGAGAGAAGGAAACATAGTAGGTGAATATGGATTGGGGCTAAGAAATGAAAGAGGAAGCCGCCTGGTAGAATTTTGGGCAGAGCATAACTTAATCGTAGCTAACACTTGGTTTAAGAATCATGAAAGAAGGTTGTATACATGGAAGAACCCCGGAGATACTAGAAGGTATCAGATAGATTTATAATGGTAAGACAGAGATTTAGGAACCAGGTTTTAAATTGTAAGACATTTCCAGGGTCAGATGTGGACTCTGACCACAATCTATTACTTATGAACTGTAATTGAAACTGAAGAAATTGAAAAAGGTGGGAATTTAAGGAGATGGGACCTGGATAAACTGAAAGAACCAGAGGTTGTACAGAGTTTTAGGGAGAGCATAAGGGAACGATTGACAGGAATGGGGGAAAGAATACAGTAGAAGAAGAATGGGTAGCTTTGAGAGATGAAATAAGGAAGGCAGCAGAGGATCAAATAGGTAAAAAGACGAGGGCTAGTAGAAACCCTTGGGTAACAGAAGAAATATTGAATTTAATTGATGAAAGGAGAAAATATAAAAATGCAGTAAATGAAGCAGGCAAAAAGGAATACAAACGTCTCAAAAATGATATCGACAGGCAGTGCAAAATGGCTAAGCAGGGATGGTTAGAGGACAAATGTAAGGATGTAGAGGTTTATCTCACTAGGGGTAAGATAGATACTGCCTACAGGAAAATTAAAAGAGACCTTTGGAGAAAAGAGAACCACTCAGATGGAAACCCCGTTCTAAGCAAAGAAGGGAAAGCAGAAAGGTGGAAGGAGTATATAGAGGGTCTATACAGGGGCGATGTACTTGAGTACAATATTATGGAAATGGAAGAGGATGTAGATGAAGATGAAATGGGAGATCCGATACTGCGTGAAGAGTTTGACAGAGCACTGAAAGACCTGAGTCGAAACAAGGCCCCCGGAGTAGACAACATTCCATTGGAACTACTGACGGCCTTGGGAGAGCCAGTCCTGACAAAACTCTACCATCTGGTGAGCAAGATGTATGAAACAGGCGAAATACCCTCAGACTTCAAGAAGAATATAATAATACCAATCCCAAAGAAAGCAGTTGTTGACAGATGTGAAAATTGCCGAACTATCAGTTTAATAAGTCACAGCTACAAAATTCCTAACGCGAATTCTTTACAGACGAATGGAAAAACTGATAGAAGCCGACCTCTGGGAAGATTAGTTTGGATTCCGTAGAAATGTTGGAACACGTGAGGCAATACTGACCCTACGACTCATCTTAGAAGAAAGATTAAGGAAAGGCAAACCTACGTTTCTAGCATTTGTAGACTTAGAGAAAGCTTTTGACAATGCTGATTGGAATACTCTCTTTCAAATTCTGAAGGTGGCAGGGGTAAAATGCAGGGAGCGAAAGGCTATTTACAATTTGTACAAAAACCAGATGGCAGTTATTAGAGTTGAGGGACATCAAAGGGAAGCAGTGGTTGCGAAGGGAGTGAGACAGGGTTGTAGCCTATCCCCAGTGTTATTCAATCTGTATATTGAGCAAGCAATAAAGGAAACAAAAGAAAAGTTCGGAGTAGGTATTAAAATCCATGGAGAAGAAATAAAAACTTTGAGGTTTGCCGATGACATTGTAATTCGTCAGAGACAGCAAAGGACTTAGAAGAACAGTTGAACGGTATGGATAGCGTCTTGAAAGGAGGATATAAGATGAACATCAACAAAAGCAAAACGAGGACAATGGAATGTAGTCGAATTAAGTCGGGTGATGCTGAGGGAATTAGATTAGAAAATGAGACACTTAAAGTAGTAAAGGAGTTTTGCTATTTGGGGAGCAAAATAACTGATGATGGTTGAAGTAGAGAGGATATAAAATGTAGACTGGCAATGGCAAGGAAAGCGTTTCTGAAGAAGAAAAATTTGTTAACATCGAGTATAGATTTAAATGTCAGGAAGTCGTTTCTGAAAGTATTTGTATGGAATGTAGCCATGTATGGAAGTGAAACGTGGACGATAAATAGTTTAGACAAGAAGAGAATAGAAGCTTTCGAAATGTGGTGCTACAGAAGAATGCTGAATATTAGATGGGTAGATCACATAACTAATGAGGGGGTATTGAACAGAATTGGGGAGAAGAGGAGCTTGTGGCACAACTTGACTAGAAGAAGGGATCGGTTGGTAGGATATGTTCTGAGACATCGAATGATCACCAATTTAGTATTGGAGGGCAGCGTGGAGAGTAAAAATCGTAGAGGGAGACCAAGAGGTGAATACACTAAGCAGATTCAGAAGGATGTAGGTTGCAGTAGTTACTGGGAGATGAAGAAGCTTGCACAGGATAGAGTAGCATGGAGAGCTGCATCAAACCAGTCTCAGGACTGAAGACCACAACAACAACAACTTTCCCCTTGTATATTCTGAAGCCTCCAGAATCAAAATTGTTTTTATCATAAATCTGATTTATTGTAGGGCCGTTATGAGAATCTTGTGATTCTTGAAAGTGTATGTAAGATGTTCTAATTTTCCAGTTTCTAGAAGAGAATTTTCGCACAAAGTACCTAAGTAACTTCATCTTGCTTGAGGTTCCAAGACTCTCCGACTCGTCTCTGTGTAATGCTGCAGACTCCACAGAATCCGCTTCTTTGCTTTTACGCACTTTGATGCAGTGGATTGTCCACCTGGGGTAATTTTTTTTCACGTCAAACTCTTCCATGACTGACAATATCATGTATAGGGTTGTTCTGATTGTTATAGGCTCTAGTTTACGACCACTGTTGTTAACCCTAGAGGTATTTTTCAGCCACCCTTAACCTGGGGAACAGAGACTTACAACAGGCCACCCAGTCTGAGGACAGTCGCCTCTGGATTTCGATTTCTGTTGGTCCGTGAGTGGTATTTTATTTCCCACCTATCCTGCGTATCTGCAGAGCCTTTACCTGTTCGCCACCTGGGGATGCGCCCGGTAGGGGAACAGAACAACCCCCCCCCCCCCCGCCCTCGGATCAAGACCGGAATGATTCTTTCGAAAGGGTACGGCCTCTTTCTTTCTCCATCCTTCCCTAATCCGAGCTTGTGCTCCGTCTATAATGACCTCATTGTCGACGGGACGTTAAAAACTCCTACGGATGAAGAACATTATATGTTATATTTTTCAATGTTTCTGTAAAGTGTCCGTCGCTTCGATGCTTTAATTAGGTGACGAAAGATATATCCTTTTACTGTGTTATGTTCTATATTTAACGCCTGTCTTCACCCAGATTACCTGGCATTTTGACTCTACTTATATTTCATCAATCAGTGTTGAGTTTTTCATGTAAATGAATACTTCGCAACTGTTGGTATCTCTCCACCTTACCGACGTATATTGCATTTGAAATTTACGATTTCGCTCCAAATTATGTCTAGTTTTAGTCACTTTCTGTACGAGCTATTGCATCGGCTTTAGCACTATTCACAAGTGAAAGTAGTTGTGTGACTTTATCCCGTACGCTTCTGTGAAAAATCTAGAGGACTCACTATTGACCAAGTGCCTCACCAAACGTATCTGTAAGCAGCAGTTGCACGTGACACCGTATCATTTTTTCTTGCACATCTAGCGGTAGCTGTTGCCCCTGCAGGTCGTATCACCTTTTGTAAGCGTAATGTAACATTATTCCTGCCACAAGAGTTAGAGATGTCGATTTTACCTTTCTTTAGCTGTGGGTAACATACTCTGCGTCAGTAATCGAATCATCCTCCTTGGTACTTATTCAGCCAATAAGAAACAACTACGTTGCGGTTCCATCCGTTACCGACTGCAGCTTTAACACGATTTAAGTTGTTAACTGAACTAGGTGGTTTAAGAGTTCGTCTCAGCTAAAGTAATTGTTGTACATTCCACTACGTTTGCAGCAGCGACACTAAAAATGCGCCTCAAACTACCTGAGGCGAAAATATACTTTTCGTCAAAAGTACTACATAGTTGCCTAACTCTTGTAGTACTGTTGACGAAAAGTATATTTACGCCTCGTATAGCTTGAGACATTCCTAACTATGTCTGATGTACAAATACTTTGCAGGTATGGTTCATGCAGGGGAACTTCTGTATCTGTTTCCGACCAACTCATCGGGACCAATCACGAATCCTAACTCCAACGACGGGAAGGTGGCAAGTCAGTTGGCAACACTGTGGACCAATTTCCCCAAATACGGGTAAGTCCCATCAATAATGATTCTGATTACTTTATTTTATCTGGTAATATGCCCTGAAGCATCAATTACTTGAAAAGAGCGTCAGTCAGTCGCATTTATAACGTTACCCCGAACAAGTCGTAAAGGCTATGTCAAATACTCCAGAATAATCACAAATAATAATGCTTGGACACTGAAAACAAAACGTTGGCTATTGCAATAGCCATTGATGCGGTCAGATCTTGTAGAAGACAGTCCGACAGTCAATTGCGAACTGGTGTTTGTATTAACAACTTGCATTGAATGGAAGTCATCAACTGTCTTTGCTGAACTGAATGTGTGATACATCCTAGAGAGAGGGGGTAACATCCACACAAGTAATTTTATTCACTCGCGTGTCTCAGGACCTAGGTCCAACATTATTTTTCCTTGGTTGACACCACGTTGGAGCCTTACGTGTAAGGTGCTTTAAGTGCAGCTGTTTCGTGTAGGTGGCTGGCAGACAGCGTGTATAATGAAGTGTTTGTGCTGTTGATCGAGTTGAAAGAGAAGGAAGAGGTCGCAAGATGGCGTTGGCACGTAACTTTCTCATCTGAAATGGCACAAACGGCACCAAACAGCGTAACAACCCCATTGAGTGGCGAATTTGCCTCAGGACCTCGAAGTAAAATGTGGTGATCAGGAATTTTTCTTCTTACAAAGCAGATCAAATAATCCATCGCCCTGGATTCGAAATAGCCACCACCGAGTCGTATGCCGAAACAATGACGCGCGTAAGCGATCTCGGCTACAAAGGTAGGGATATTTCGCAGATCCACCCCACTACACACACACACACACACACACACACACACACACACACACTCTGCATGAGCCTGGTAACAAAGCAACAAAATTTTCTATATTACATTAGCCACGAAAATGAGTAAACCCAGAAATCAGAATAATGTTCATCCATAATCCATCCAGCGTCTCCTATTTATCAAATTGTCAATATCTGATCGTTTCTGACCTAAATCTATCATCAGTGACGAACACTATGTCGCAAGGACAGGCTCTGAAATTTAGGGGCACTTATGGCTGAACTGTAACTGCAGTGTGCGTAACTCTGCCAACATATAGTGGGACTCACCAAATACCTCGCGCCCTGCCAGGTACAGTCGTCGCCCGAGTGAAAGATTGTTGATAGTAGATTGAGAATTCGCGCAACGGTGCACAATCGGCTAAAGCTGCGCCCGACATGGGTACAACATGTCCCTGAAAAAACGCAAGTTCAGTCACTCTTCTTTCAGGGACAATAAATTGTTTAACCATAAGATACAAAGATAAGTTAGTGCAGTCGGAAGAGGAATTAATTAATTGACATCAGATGTGATACAGACACCTGAAATGCGGACGAAAATGAAGATAAAATAAAACCTAAATTAGGACATACGGTTTATTACTGTGACAGAGAGAAAAGAGGAAATTAAGGTCTAGGTATGATTCCAAAGCTGAAAATTAAAATTACTAATAATGAAGTACTTTCAGCCAAGATAGCAAGACTTGTTTCAAAAGAAAACAAAAGAGATTCCATGTAAATTATTCAAGTGCTTCCACGAAGGTGTTTACATTCTCACCAGGAAATGAGAGCCAAGATGGGAAATTCCATTATGAGTTGAAAATTGAAACTTAATAAGAAAGTAGGATATATATTAAATAGCGACTACTCTATTGAAAACTTTATATATATTACAGTCGATAGAGGTAATAAGTTCGTAAAATTTGCAAAGAAGAGCATATCTGTCGTTACCACTTCTTCGACAAGAAAACATGTAGAAACTGACCAAGATCGAGACAAAATGGAATTGAACTGAAATTATATTTTATCAAACAATAAAGTAATTGTGCAGAATGTGACAATCTTAAACCATTTTACAGATTTAAGTGATCTGAAAAACAAAAGCTCCAGAACAAAAATAAATACGAAATCTAGTATGAATCAGCGTTATCAGCTACCAACTCAGAAATGAATATTAAGAAAATTTGTTTAAAGATCAAAATGTATAGCAGATTAAAGAAAATGTAAGTTTTACAGGTGCAGATGAATGTGCATGTTATTTTAACAAAGGTACTTATGTAGACACAAAAAGATGTTACAGATACGTAAAAAGCCCAAATACAAAAAATTCAAGTGTAACACGGCAGCAATGAAAGAGACGAGAATTTCAAGGAAATAATCAGAAAATCAGAAATTACTGTTGGCAACACATCACATTTCTTGAGTTAAGGTAGCAGATGGAGCTGTAGCTACCAACAGAGAATTAGTATTAGTTTTCTAATACTTCTTTAAACATGTGTAGTTTAAGAGACGAATCTAAAACATAGACAACAACTGATACAACATTGCGATGATGTATTGGCATCCAGTTAAAATGAGGAAAGTGGAGCAATATAAGAGGAACGGACTAAATTCTATCTGGAGAAGAATGAATTTCCTGCAAATTGCATAAGTGCTGGATTTTGTTGTTTTTAATTTTACTTCGAAAGACGTGAAATAGTATAGACCTATCAAACATCTGTCCATACTGTACACTGCCTTGAGAAATAAGAAATTTAACCAACCTATATTAGTATGTTTAAGAACATGTGCATCAGTTATTAGGTGCGACTGATCGATGGAGGATTTCGAGAACGGAGAGCTTTAATCAGCTGCCCTTAAACCAAATGTACATTGGAGGTTTGTGGACGATACTTTCATAGTGTGGCCTCATAGGGAAGATAAATTGATGGAGTTTCTTCGCCACGTCAGCTCCATTTATAGCAACATTCGGTTCATCCTCAAAGTAGGTAAGGATGGTTGTCTGTCTTTCTTGGATGTCTTGGTTAGACGAAAAAATGATGGCTATCTACTGTAAGTCGACTCACACTGATTTGAATTTGCAAGCGGTAAGTTATCACCAGTTGCAAATTGTAAGCAGGCTTAAAACACCCATACACAAACCTCATTCTGTCTCAGATCTCGATAGCTTGACCAAAAAGCTCACCCAACCAATGACAGTGTTTAGAAAAAAAAGTGGGTATTCCACCCAACAGATTAACAGGAGAATCTCATTTAAAATCAATGATCAGGAAGTGGATAAAAAGGAGAACACTCCAGCAAAATCTTTGGCTTTTCTTCCTTTTGTGGGCTACATTTCGTGTAAAATATCAAGAACCCTCTACAAATTTCAAGTGAAAGTGGTTTCCCGTCCACCTTCTTAGACCTCAGATCTTTTGGTATCGGTGAAGGACGACTTGTTGTTGCGGAAGGCCGGAATTTACAAAATATTTCGTCAGTGTGGTGTAGCTTACATAGGACAGACCACACGCATTGTGAACGTTGCATTCACCTCTTGCAAGTCCTCTATTGACGAACACTATTTCCACTGGACATTCAATGAAGTACGATAGAACTATGATTCTGACCACAGCAACAACTTTTCGGGACTCCATTATTAAAGAATCCTTGGAAATACGCCTGGTGGAAAATCTGATGAACCAAAATTTGTTTGACCAGTGATCATGCCCTTTCGACGCCAGATAATTTGCTCCGTTTCCTCGTTACGACAACGACTGCACTGTTTTCCACGTCCCTCCGACATGCTTTATATACCCTCCACTGCTAGCGCCGACACAGCCCTCTGTGAGGTGGTTACTGCACGTTAACGTCGAACATAGGCGGTGATCACATCAATGTAAAAAAATGTAAATGTCGTGTGACTAGGGCCTCCCGTCGGGTAGACCGTTCTCCAGGTGCAAGTCTTTCGATTTGACGCCACTTCGGCGACTTGCGCGTCGATAAAATGATGATGATTAGGACAACACAACACCCAATCCCTGAGCAGAGAAAATCTCCGACCCAGCTGGGAATCGAACCCGGGCTGTCACGCTGACCACTCAGCTACTGGGGGCAGAGTGACTGGACCATATACATATATCATCAAAACCTTTCTCACCAATCAGAGGGGAAGTTTCCAGATCCTTAATCTGGAGAAACTAAGAAAGAAAATATGCTAATTAAGTACATCTAAAGCGCCCTCGTTTAGTTGATACCGTTGTGTTCTCTGTCTTTACTGCAAATGAAATTCAACAAGGAATGTAAGTACTTATTACTGCAAGTTGGAAAGTTACCCCGAGAATCAATTATAACAAATATTAAAACAATTTATGATCAAAATATCAGGAAAAAACAATAGAAATTAACAGCTCAGTAATAGAAACAGTTGTTGAATTTTTCCATTTGGGGCAGCTGAAGATAAAGCTGGAGATAAAGAAATAAGTAAAAGAATAAATATGGTCTGGAGTGCATGTCACACTAATCACGGTGTTCAAAACTATGATTACGATGTATTGCATCTGAAAAACAGAAAGATAATCAGAAAGTATTATCAGTTTTGAGACATGGCAATGAGATATCGATTTTGAACTGAAGGATGCTATACATGCAATGGAGACGTACATTTTTTTAGGGTTAAATCCATTTCAGAACCTTGGGCAACTCAAAATTTTAAAACGAATGATTCTTTTTTTTCTGTATTTAATCCTATCAGCCGATTTCAGCAGGTGGCCATTATCAGCCGCTCCAAAAACTAAATTTGTTTGTACTTCAGTGTGTTGTGACTCAATGAAAGCTGTAAGAGTACCATGATGACTGGCGTCATATCATCACAGTAACTCCAGATACATCCAGTGCTTCTCCCATAATGAGACCATATTTGAAGAATTCTTTCATTCACTATCGTACATACAGCGCTATGTGAATAAAGGACAAAATTCTCAGTACTAATGTTAAATCGAAGATTTATTTATTGACTCTCGCACAGCTTTGCTGTGTCAAGGCATGGCATAAATACATCCTGAGAGCTCAGTTGAATCAAAGACCGTGTGTTCGTCCACACAGAGTTTAAAATGCACAAACATGGCATACCGGTCTCCCAATAGCAGAAATAATTCCAATATGGACTGTGATTAACGTATCAGTACAGCGCAGATGACTTACGATGGTGGTGCCAATAACGTCCATAAGAAGTGAATGAGTAACATCATATAAAGCTGCCCTCCATCAAGGAAACTGGAAGGAATACCGTGAGCAGCAACATGCCTTCTGGGGTCATTCCAAACATGCACCACAGAAGTGATGTCTAGAGATTACGTTCGACATTTCAAGCACTGAAGTATTCAGTCTTGTAAATATTCGTCAACTAGACGAACACTGTGTGGTCTAAAGTTTGTCGACTTGTAGAAACGTTTTCTATAGAGTGTTGTATAGTTTCAGTGTATTTATGGAACAGCATCATGGGTCCACCAAAAGTTGGTGTAAGGAAAATTTACTTGCAGATACACAGTTTCGGTCAAGCGACAATCTTTGTGGCATGGGTTTACACCACATCAGTTTTAAGACATGTTCCTTGGTGTCAAATACGTAGTTGTTCGTTGGCAACAGCGTTTGTTCCAACACATGTGCATCCATTATCTTAAGCATTTTCCAGCAGTCCTCAAGTGCAGAAAGCTGTGCAGTAACACAACCACGTTTATGACACGACTTTGTCCAGATGGTACGCTTAGCGCTGTAGTAGACTGTCGATTTTTGTACTACGTGACTGCAGAAAAAAGTGTAATAGATGCATGTATATATAACAGATCCTGCAACTAAAACAATTACCCGTTTGACCCCTAGCAACCTTCTTTAAGCTGGATGTGCACTTAAGGTGTGGCTAGCTGCCTGGAAATAAAAATCCATTACTATTGTGTTTGGTGTTTCCGCAATGCCATCATTTTGTAGAAATGGTGCTGCAGCCTTACCCTTTGAATCACAGTTTTCTCAATAGAAGGTGAAATGTTCTATGTTCTGACATTGTACGACCCACTGGGCCGGATGGATCACTACGTCATCCTCGGCAAATGGCGTCATTGGATACAGAATGTAGAGGCATGTGTTGAGTACATAGCTCTCCTGGTTATTGTCAGGCTTACTAAACTTCGAACCTCTACTGAACAGTCGAGTTGCTCCTTAGTTGGCGTCAAGTGGTTTGAGTGCACACTGTACAAGTGTTCCCATCAAGGAAAACTCCTTGTCAGTACCAGGAGTCGAACCCAGATCCTTTGTATGACAGTCAGCTGCACTGACTACTCAGTATGAAGCACTTTTAAATGTGCTATATACAAAAAGCAGAGTGTATGTGTGTATGTCTGGGATCTCCTTCCAAACCTCTGGATCGATTTCGACCAAAACAGAAACAGCAGTTATTATGAGTATCAGCAATGTGGAGTTCATAACGTTCTAGCTCCAATATGAGCAGACATGTGGGCAACAATGTTTTTCTCCATCCCCTGATGTAGGGGATACCCTGCACAACAGGCATGTTATATGGGAAGAGAATAGGCCTGCTGAATCAACCTGCTTTGCAGGGCAGCATACATGTCAAGAGCAAACCTCCAGGTTGTCCTGCATGACAGGTGTGTTGTGTTGGAGTAGTAGCAGCCTGCCTTATCAGCCTCCTTACATAGAAGCCTGTGTGTTGGTTCAAATGGCTCTGATCACTATGCGACTTAACTTTTGAGGTCATCAGTCGCCTAGAACTTAGAACTAATTAAACCTAACTAACCTAAGGACATCACACACATCCATGCCCGAGGCAGGATTCGAACCTGCGACCATAGCGGTCGCTCGGCTCCAGACTGTAGCGCCTAGAACCGCATGGTCACTCTGGCCGGCAGAAGTCTGTGTGTCACGGGTAAATAAATGATTTTCTAGCCCCTGATATATAGCCTACCCCACATGACAAATGTGATGTAGAAGTAGCATTGGCCTTCTTTATTGAACTGTATTGCAGGGGATACATATGCCAATGAGAACGGCTTTGTGCAAGTTGAGATGGTTAGGGGAGGGAATGGACAGAGTGAGGGGGAGGAGAAAATGGGCAGAGGAGGAGATGCATAAGGCAGGTGGACTGTGTAATGGGGTACTGGGGAGGTGGAAAAGGAAGACGGGAAGGCAAAGTTGAAAAGAGAGGGGGAACATAAGATATGATCAGAGGTGGGTGGGGTGAACATACAGTCTGCAGTGAGGATGAAGAAGTGCGACAAAGAGAGGGGGAGATAAAATCAAGATACATGGACAGTAAGGAGGAGGAGATAGACAGGTAGAGGTGGGAGAATGAGGTGGCAGCCTCAGCATGAACTAAGTGCTGTAGAGCTATGCTGCCAATCTACAGTAAACATACTTTCATTGCTTTGCTCACACATTCTTTTCACATATGATTGATGGATGACAATGAGCACAGACTTATACATCACAACATGACTGTTTTGTTAACTAAATAAACTCATGTGAAAGGGACACATTAGTAGGTTAACCTTAGTCCCACGTACATGTTAGAAGCCCTTTACAAACAGGTCCCACTGTGACTGGGGGTTAGCAATACATTGCCACAATTGCAAACCATCTTCAGAAAGGTTTCTGCATATAATTCTCAACATATCAGTATTTCAGTGTATTAATACAAGCAGATCGTAATACTATGGAAGCGCATTCCTGTTACTTTGGACGGATAATATCAAATTTCAATCATAGATTCTTGCCGACTCTCCTGAACATTGAACCTATGATCAAAAATCATTGTCACTATGTACGACTCCAGAACGACATGCATTTGACGACCTAGCGACTTCAATCACTCAACTATCTCTGTAGCTGTCACTGCCCCTCCATCAATGTTTGTATGGGAATATGATGCTACTATTCCATGTTTCATATCCAAGATGACTTCCCTTATTCCCACAGTACCTAATGGATTGTACTAGCAATCAGTTATCTTCTAAGTACGATTAACACACGCTGAACGTAGCACTACTGATATGTGTGCAGAAATTTTTTGCAGCAGTGCCTGAGAATGACGAATCAACTTTGTTGTCAATTTCTATACATTTTCTCGAACTATCAGTTATTCCTTATGTTGTGGAAAGCGCCAAAGAAACTGGTATAGGCATGCATGTTCAAATACAGAGATACGTAAACAATCAGAATATGGCACTGTGGTCGGCAACGCCTATACAATACAACAAGTGTCTGGAGAAGTTGTCAGATCGGTTACTGCTGCTACAATGGCAGGTTATCAAGATTTAAGTGAGTTTCAACGTGGTTTTATAGTTGGCACATGAGTGATGTGACACAGCATCTAAGAGGTAGTGATGAAGTGGAGATTTTCCGGTAGGACCATTTCACTGACTTTGTTGCGGCTGGAAAAAGATCCTACAAGAACGGGACCAATGACAACTAAAGAGAATCGTTCAAAGTGACAGAAGTGCAACCCTTCCACAAAGAAAGATTTCAATGCTGAGCCATCAACAAGTATCAGCGTGCGAACCATTCAACGAAATATCATCGATATTGGCTTTCAGAGCCGAAGGCCCACTCGTGTACCCTTGATGACTGCACGGCACAAAGCTTTACACTTCGCCTGGACCTGTCAACACCGACATTCGACTGTTGATGACTGGAAACATGTTGCGTGGTCGGCCGAGTCTCGTTTCAAATTATATCGAACAGATCGATGTGTAAGGGTATGGAGACAACTTCATGAATCCATGGAACCTGCATGTCAGCAGGGCACTGTTCAAGCTGGTGGAGGCTCTGCAATCACGTGGGACGTGTGCAGTTGGAGTGATGTTGGATCCCTGATGCATCTGTATACGATATTGACAGGTGACACCTACATAAGCATCCTGTCTGATTACCTGCATCCATCCATGTCCATTTTGCGTTTCGATGGACTTCGCCAATTCCAGCAGGATAATGAGACACTCCACACATCCACAATTGCTACAGAGTGGCTCCAGCTACACACTTGTCAGCTTAAGGGGCTCCGGAAAGGCTCAAAATCATGAAAAGTTCAATTTTTACTTTTTTGCGTTTTCTGAATCTGCAGACCATTACCTTTTAATAGATATATAATTTATTCAATTCCGAAGACTACAACTATTTTTAAATTTTCTTTGAAATGTGTTCTACATGGGCGTGACCCACTGTGGCGCTGTTAAACTGCTGTCAAATGGTGTTATTACTAACGTCCGTGTTCATCAGGTACATTTTAGTGATGTGAGATAAAGTATGTGTTGTGGCTAACCTGTGATGGTTCAATATAATCGCTGGTGTGATTGTCGATTGTTTCATGTTTATTTACTCTGTCATTATCTCAAAAAAATTCGTAATTAATTATGTTTCTTGAGTCTCTGTTTTGTTGAAGTATAATAATGAGTAAAAGTAAAGTTGCTGTTGCGACTTTCAATGATGGCAACATTGTAAGGTGCAAGGTATTTAGAAATATGGGAATGAAGATAGGTTCTAACATGGTACGAGCGATGCTTGCTTTAGACAAGGAACGCCTTCGGGCTGCAGACAGGGCTGTAAAGAGTCTAGAAATACAAGCAAGAGTAAACAGGAGGAGGAACAAGAGGAAGCTGGAGGAGGAGTTTGCAGAGGATGAAGATAATCCATCCTATGGACCTGGAATGCACTAAAAAGTGAATCCAATCTTTGTCGCTCGATTCCCAAAACTTTTGTTTTCTCATACTAATTACATGTTTTCTAAGGATCTTCCAAACATATTTGTTTCAAACTTTCAGTAAATGTTACACAGTACCTTCTGCATAATTTAACACAACCTTTTTCCAAAAAACTGTATATTTTTGAACATATAAATAAAAAATTGCAAAAAAATGATGTGAATTTTCATTACAATTGAAAAAAATCATATTTAATAACTGAACTAAAATTTTGTAAAATCCCTGTGTTAAGTTGTAGCCCATATTCCAATAAATAATCTGTAAAAAGTTCAACTTCCTACCTCAAATACTTTGTGAGGAAAGATGTAATTTATAAGCGTTACTTTAACATTGCAAGTATAGGGCGTTCCGGAGCCCCTTAAACACTTCCGCTGACCACCAAACTGTGATGCCTTGCAACGTGCTGTTCATAAGAGATCTCCACTCCTGGTACTCTTACGCATTTATGGACAGCACTCCAGGATTCATGGTGTCAACTCCCTCCAGTACTACTTCACACATTAGTCAAGGCCATGCAACGTCGTGTTGAGGCATTTCTGCGTACTCGCGTGGGCCCACACGATATTGGGCAGATGTAACAGTTTCTTTCTCTCTTCAATGTATTTTGCTGTATGTAAAAAGTATATTTTCAAATCCCACACACATAAAAGTTAATTGCATATATTAAAGTTATTATAAAGCAACGTTCCAGTAACTGTTGGTTATACTTCCTGTAAGTACACAGGCTAGATCACAGGCCGGTCTTTCATTTTCCAGGGATCCAGCGCCGTCTGGAAGTCCAGTGGTGTGGGAAAAGTTGACGGAGAATGCTTCCAACTATCTGGATATGGAATTGGAATTTGTGACACGTCAAGACTTGCTTAAGGAACGGATGGATTTCTGGAGGAGTATACTATCTTCTTGATGATATGTATGTTGTAATACTCTTTGTCATACAATACACAGTGCAAAATAAACTTTCATCTGCTTAATTTATAAAACGGTATATCCTTACAATATCAGCCTTAATTCCATTTAAGGTTCTTACTTACAGTTTATCTTTGAAAATATTGCACACTACTATACTCAATGAAGAGCACAAACATCTCTCTGATTTTTTATGTAGTTACCTTTGTTACATCTGCAGTCGCCCATACAAAAATCGCATAGCTATTTAAGTAATTGTGCTATAATAAATGTTTATAGAAATCAATGTTTCCCTTACAAAAATGTAAAGTTACACATTTAACATCACACTGGCTCTGCTACAAGGTTTTAGAACACGTTATACCTCCTAGTGAGAGAATCACTGATTGATATATGATTATAGAAGATACGAAGAACTCAAATGGACAGGGAAACGAATTTTCGTATGCACAGCTGTAGAACCACCTTTCTGAAACAAAAAGAAGTGGACGAATAGAAATTTAATGCAGTGTAAGATGGGAGAGGAGGAAACTTATGAGGCTACTTTACCAACTTGGTGGCATTAGGAAGACCGCCATCTTCCAACAACTCGCAATTTTTAAATGGAATGAGGGACTTGTGATATATCGAATAGACAGAGAACTGCAAGAGAAAAACAACTGAGTTTTTCGTTTGAGCGTAGTGTCGCTCATTCCAGAATTACTTAACATTTGTACAGAACTAAGCAACAGCTGGTAATAACACAAGAAGGTGTGCCCCATGTCTTACACAGGACATTGTCAAGTTGTTGTTATCCACTGCACCCATTCCTCATGAACCTAACCAACACATGTACTGAAATGTGAGCTCAAGCGTAGAGTGAACTCAAGCATCCCTGGCGTGTGCAAAGTTTATCTGCACTAAATACACAGTGGTCTTCACTTGTCCCCACTGAGAGATATCTAATGGTCTTAAATCTGGGGAACGTGACATTAGCTCTGCTGGACTTACATAAACTTCTGACTCCAAGGGAAATGGAATGCTAGCCCATAACGTAGTGTGGCATCACCATGCTGACAGAAAGTCTTCATACAACAGCGACAATAGCGCAAATAACTGCAGATTATAGATTAGTCTAAAATGTTATGGATTCTTATAAATAATGTTTTATTAGTCAATATCACAAAAATAATTTATCATCATTGATAACTAGTTTCAATTAAAACAGCTAGACATCTTCAGATGAACTACAACAACCACTGCTGTGTCTAATCAACAAGCTGGCAAGAGACACATTGTTACCAATAAATTACATACTTGTGTCTAACAGCATTCATAGCTACCGACAAGTCTCAAATTGCTTACTAATCGATATTGATTTTGGAACAAACTGTACTTTGCCAGAAGAATCTCGGTTTCCTTAGCTGGATATTGTCAGAATTTTGTCTGAGAATGGTGATGTGCAGTGTACTTGTTTACAATTTGGCTGTAGCATATCAATATAAGACGTAGGTTGTTACGACTTTTGCAGTAATATAACAATGTATAGAGCAATTTATCACGGTTTTACTGTATCATGACGATGTATGGCGCAATTTGTTACAATTTCATTCGATGTTTATCGGTAAATGAATATAATGAGATCCAATAGCTGACACCTATTATCAAGTTAGACCATTCACACTGGCAGCTGCTGGTGTTACAATACTATTTGAGATCAGCAGCACAAGATCGACGATATAAAGTCAGTTTGTAAAAAAATTGTTCTGTTACTGGCCAGTCAGATATATCTACATTATTTAACAATCTTTTGCTAGGCATAGTAGGTGAATTAAATAAAAATGTAGTTTCTACAGGGTATCATATAACTCTCTTGGAAAATGCGTTTCCAAGATTGCTGTCTGAAATACTCCTCTGTGATATTAACAAGGGGGGTATTGAGTCAATAATTTAATCACTGAAGTCTAAGGATTCTCATGGATATGATGGAGTGCCTATCAGAATATTTCAATACTGTGCTGCACATGTTAGACCTGTATGTAGCCATATTTGTAATTTTTCCTTTAAGAATGGTCAGTTTCCTGAACGATTAAAATACTCAGTAGTAAAGTCACTTTATAAAAAGGGAGAAAGGGATATTCTTATGATATCAGTGTTTGCTAAAGTTATTGAAAAGGCTGTGTATGTAAGGATAATTGATCAGTTTGTATCATAATTTGCTGTCAAACATACCGTTTGGCTTTAGATGTCGCACAATAACTGAAAATACTGTAGTCTCTTTTCTCTGTGAGGTGCCGGGTGGATTAAACACAAGGTTTCGAACGTTAGGCAATTTTTTGATTTAACTGAGGCGTTTGGTTGTGTTGATCACCATTACGGAATATGAGGAGTAGCTCACAATTGTTTCACCTCTTACACTAACAACAGACAGCAAAAGGTCTTTATTCTCAGTGCTGAGAATGGCTGTAATGTGGGGTCTGAGTGGGGTATGGTCAAAAGAGGGGTGCCCCAGGGTTCAGTGATGGGTCTACCCTTGTTCCTTATTTATATAAATGATATGCTCTCTAGTTCAAATGCTTCAAATGGCTCTGAGCACTTTGGGACTTAACTTCTGCTCTCTAGTATTATGGATAATTCTGAAATATTTCTGTTTGCTGATGACACTAGCTTGGTAGTAAAGGACATTGTGTGCAACATTGGCTCTGTTTCAAATAGTGCAGTTCATGGCATAAAATAAACTAACACTAAACCACAGTAAGACTCAATTTTTACAGTTTCTAACACACAATACAACAAAACCCGACTTTTAATTTCACAGAAAGGGCATATGGTTAGTGAAATTTCTAGGTGTTCAGATAAACTGTCATGGAAAGCCTACATTCAGGATCTTGTTCAAAGACTTAATGCTGCCATTTTTACTATTCGAACAATATCAGAAGTAAGTGATCATTTGACATGAAAATTAGTCTACTTTGCTTATTTTCTTTCACTTATGACATATGGTTTTATATTTTGGAGTTACTCTTCCCATTCCAAAAGGATATTTTTGGCTCAGAAATGGGCAGTTCGGGCAGTAAGTGGTGTAAGTTCACAAACCTGTTCACTAGTCTGTGTATTTTGACATTGGCCTCTCATTATATATATTCCTTACTGTCGTTTCTTGTTAACAATATCAGCTTATTCTGCAAAGAATTAGCACGTTCACTCAGTTAATGCTCAGCAGAAATCCAAGCTGCATTTCGAGTGCACTTCCTTAACTCTTGTGCATAAAGGAGTGCAGTATAATGCTGCATCCATTTTCAATAAGCTACCACAAGACTTCAAAAATCTTAGCAGTATTCCACATTCTTTCAGATCGAAACTGAAGAGTTTCCTCAAGGGTCACTCCTGTTCTGTTGAGGAGTTCCTTAAAAAACTAAGTTGATTCTCATATATATTGCTGATTGCGTTTACTTAAACTTATGGCTTGACTTTTTTGTGTTCATAAACATTTTATTTTTATCTGTTATTACTTTTAAGTTGTAATTTCATGTACTGACACATTCCATGACCTTGGAGATTTGCCCCTCAATTTGGTCCTATCGAGCTAGATGTGTAAATGAATAAATAAATGAATCCCATAACTTATTGCATTATGGTACACAGGCAGCTTCTGATGTCACAGTGCAGTTTTATGATCCAATAGCTGACCCATTCCCAAGTCACAGCACACAAACTGTCGTTGCAATACAGTTCCAAAACTCAGTAGCTATTACCTGCAGCCAAGTTATGGCACATATACTGTCAACATGTATTTGAGGTAGACTCCCTGAAACACTGATTATCATTGCTCCACCTAGTGGAAGAAATGATTCAAAAGGGTCCCAGTTCTTCTAACATACTGAAGATGTGCAGTCACCTTCTCGGGTTTTCTTGATGGAATGGACCTGCTATGCAATGCCACTAACTAAGCTGGGGGACTTCATTTCCATCTGCAAAAAAGAGCTCACATCTACGCCATCTCAGTACAAAATGACATAAATTTATTTTTAGAGAAACCTTCTGTACCTGGTCGTTCTCATATTCTGTATTTACAACTTTTGGCGAAAAATCTCTTATTACTGGAGCAATAAAACTTCAATAAAATTTCAGAACAGTACATAAGATAATTTCTCTACAGTTTCTGTCAATTGTTTCTGGGTGTTTAATTTGTCAGAAGAGATGCTTTCTCTATGCCTTCCAAAACACTCACATGAAGCAATGCCGAAGTATAAACGCCACCTCCAGAGCGTGTAGAGACTCTTGACAACATTGTGTCTTGCCACTGTCCTGTGCTCATACTTCTCACATCGGTCTCTGTACAAACTAAAATCAAAGGGCGCATAGTGGAGATCACATACGTTCCAACTAACCAAACAATGTTTTTAAATCAGCATCATTCATCAAATTGCAAGGAAGAGGTGGAGCAATTTGTTACAGCATATAGTATGTGTGGTAATGACAGTCTCCTGGTCTGTTGACCATAGTATTTGGGGTAATGACAGTCACTATATGTCAATAGTCCATAATCGTCACACAACACTATGTGGAGTAAAGGCTGTCATCACGTCAGCTGACCATCACTGCCTCAAAATAGTGTCTGGGGTAATAGTAGTCATCATATGTCTGTCCATCATCACTGCCCCACAAAAGTTGGTGGATTTAAGACAGTTACCATATGTCAGGCGACCAACATTGCCTCAATAGTATCCACAATGCATTAGTGATGCAGTTTGTTACAATTTTATATGTCAGAGGTGATGTATAGAGGTAATTTGAGTAGTTTCGCTGTACAATAGTGATGTATGAACCAATTTGTTATAATTTTGCTATAACATGGCGATGTACAAAGCAGTTTGATGCAATTGCGCTATAGCATGGTGATTTATTGGGCTTTAGTTTGATGCTTATCTGTAACAAACTACACTATTTGCGATCTAGTAGCAGATGCCCACTGTCAAATTATGATACTGTCACCTTCTGGTGCTATGACATAGGTTTAAGATCCAGTAGCTGACGCTCACTGCCATACACACTGTCAGCTACTGTTGTTACAACAGACTGTAGTCTGATTAAAGTACGTTGTTTGATCTGCTTTTTTCGAATCAGGGCACTCAGCATTATGACCCAACTGCCCATCATTGCCAAACTGCCGCAACAGTAAGTCAATTCACTTCCAATTCCTTGTGCAGCTTCCTTTCTTGTTGTGTTTAGAATTTTGGATCCCAGATCGCATTTTATCGGACATGATAAAACACACACACACAAAACGATGCTATTGGAATGACACCCTTCATTCACAGTATTAACCAAACACTACTGCATCCTATCTGATAAAATACCATATAGCGTCACATACACAGTGATTATCATCACAGAGTTCGGTCTACTTAGATAGGCTTCGTAGGTGAGACTGAACTTTTCGAAGGCAGCAAATTATCATTGCGATTTGTTCTAGAAAACTGTAATTATAACAATTTTTTTTAGTTACCAGTCTTCTGACTGGGTTGATACGAACTACCATGAATTGCTCTCCTAAGCCAACCTCTTCATCTCAGGGTAGCACTTGCAACTAATGTCCTCAGTTATTTGCTAGATGTATTCCTCTACAGTTTTTGCCTTCTGCAGTTCCCACTAGTACCATGGAAGTCATTCGCTGATGTCTTAACAGATGTCCAATCATCCTGTCCCTTCTCCTTGTCAGTGTTTTCCACATATTCCTTTCCTCTCTGATTCCTTGCAGAACCTCCTCAATCCTTACCTTATCAGTTCACCCAATTTTCAACATTCGTCTGTAGCACTACATCTTAAATGCTTCGATTCTCCTCTGTTCCGGTTTTCCTTCAGTCCTTGTTCCACTACCACACAATGCTGTGTTCCAAAGTACATTCTCAGAAATTTCCTTCCCAAATTAAGGCCTATGTTACATACTAGTAGACTATTCTTGGCAAGGAATACCTTTTTTGCCAGTGCTAATCTGCTTTTGATATCCTCCTTGCTCTGTCCATCACTGGTTATTTTACTGCCCAGGTGATACAATTCCTTAACTTCATCTACTTCGTGACCATCAATCCTGATTTTAAGTTTCTCGCTTTTCTCATTTCTCCTATTTATCATTACTTTCGTCTCTCTTCGATTTACTCTCAATCCATATTCTGTACTCATTAGACTATTCATTCCATTCAGCAGATCATGTGCCAGTAATTCTTCTTAACTTTCACTCTGGATAGCAATGTCATCAGCAAATCGTGGCATTGATATCCTTCCATCTTGAATTTTAATTCCACTCCTGAACCTTTCTTTTATTTCCATCACTGATTCTTCGATGTACAGATTGAACAGTACAGGCGAAAGAGCACAGCCCTGTCTTACACCCCTTTTAATCTGTGCACTTTGTTCTTAGTTGTCCTTTTGATTCTTGTGTATAATGTATATTACCCATCTCTCCCTCTAACTTACCCTTATTTTTCTCAGAATTTCAAACATCCTGCACCATTTTACATCGTCAAACGCTTTTTCTTGGTTGATAAATCCTATAACTTTTCTTTAGTCTTGCTTCCATTATCAACCGCAGTGTCAGAATTGCTTCTCTGGTGTCCTTACCTTTCCTGAAGCCAAACTGGTCGTCGTCTAACACATCCTCAATTTTTTTTCCATCCTTCTATATATTATTCTTGTCAATAACTTGGATGCATCAGATGTTAAGCTGATTGTGCGATAATTCTTGCACTTGTCGGCTCTTGCAGTCATCGCAATTGTGTGGATAGTATTTTTCCAAAAATCAAATGGTATCTCATTTGACTCATACATTCTACACACCAATGTGAATAGTCGTTATCTTAGAAATTCTTCTGGATTGTTATCTGTCCCTTCTGCCTTATTTGATCTTAATTCCCCCAAAGATCTCTTAAATTCTGTTTCTACAATTGGATACCCTATCTCTTCTAAATCGACTCCTGTTTCTTCTAACAACACATCAGACAAATCTCTCCATCATAGAAGCCTTCAATGTAGTCTTTCCACCTATCCCCTCTCTCCTCTGCATTTAATAGCGGAATTCCCATTGCATTCTTAATGTTACCATCCTTGCTTTTAATTTCACGGAAGGTCGTTTTGACTTTCCTATATGCTGAGTCAGTCCTTCCAACAATCATTTCATTTTCGATTTCTTTATATTTTTCCCTGTAGCCATTTGCTTTTAGCTTCCCTGCATTCCCTATTTATTTCATTCTTCAGCGTCCTGTATTTCTGTATTCCTGAATTTCCCTGAACAGCTTTGTAGTTCCTTCTTTCATCGATCAAATTAAGTATTTCTCCTGTTACCCTTGGTTACTTCACAGTTACCTTCTTTGCACCTATGTATTTCTTTCCAACTTCTGTGTTTGTCCTTCTTTGAGATGTTCATTCCTAGTTAACTGTTCTGCCTACTGAGCTATTCCTCATTGCTGTATCTACAGTATTAGAGAACTTCAAGCATCTCTCGTCATTTCTTAGTACTTCCGTATCACACTTCTTTGCAAATTGATTCTTCCTGACTAATTTCTTAAACTTCAACCTCTTCTTCAGCACTACTAAATTGTGATCTGAGTCTATATCGGCTCCTGGGTAAGCTTTACAATCCAATATCTGATTTCGAAATCTCTGCCTGACTGTGATGTAATCTAACTGAAATCTTCCCATATCACTTGGCCTTTTCCAAGGATACATCCTCCTCTTGTGATTCTTGAACAGAGTATTCGCTACTACTAGATGAAATTTATTACAGAACTCAATTAATCTTTCTCCTCTCTCATTCCTTGTCCCAAGCCCATATTCTCCTGCAACCTTTTCTTCCACTCGTTCCCCTACAACTGCATTCCATTTTGTGTATTTTACTGACACTCGTCTCAATCTGTTTTCATGTGTGTACTGAAGACTTTGCTGTCATACACCCATATAAACGTCTCCAACCAACCAACAACTTGCATTCCAGTCCCCATGACTATTAGATTTTCATCTCATTTTATGTACTGTATTACCTTTTCAGTGTACTCATGTATTTTCTCTATCTCATCTTCAGCTTGTTACCTTGACATATATATACATTTTGCAAAAACAGACATAATGTCTGATGGGATTCCGCAATCGCTGGTTATACAATGTTACTCATAATCCAACTTGATTACAAAAATCTTTATTCACATGACCGGTTTCGCTTCCTCTAGAACCATCTTCAGATCTGAAACGATAATGATATTAATTTACTATTTCACAAACGGAAACCTATTTCATCCTATCCAATCAACATCAAATGTACCAGAATGTACCTGCAATTTCGGTTACAGGAGTAACCCGTCTACATACAGCAACCTTCACATGCTGCGCCACATACAAGTGGTTGGCAGAATGCATGTCATTTATATTAATTATAACACTAATACCGACAAGTTGCGTCTGGTACATTTGTTACATTATGTATGCACATACTGTATTAAGTAGAGTTTAGTAATTTACTTTTATCTCTAAAAATACTTGATTAAAATCTGTAGATGTCAACGTTAAAATCAGTACTTGTCCAAATTAAAAAATACAATAAAATTATCATTTTTGTGCGATCTAAAACAAAGGGCGCTTTCTATATCCATGGCGCTGGTATAGACTTGTTTTGCTCCATGGTCTGTTTCCGTGGTACCCGCTATTTCGGTGTTGTGCCACGAGCCGTTCAGACGTCTGATGTCCATCGTCATAGGTAAGAGGGCTGTGCAGAAGGGGCCCATCAACGACGTTAGGCGCTGCACGCATCTTCCAGTTTTTCCACCATGCATCATCTCTCATCCCTCGCCTTGGACTTCTATACGCAACAGTGATCATCCCAGTAAGTCGTCATAAATACTAAAATAGGCGTATGATTGAACTCGTTTTGCTCATTGATGATTAAATCCAGATCTTTCTTTTTGTGGGTGTATATTTCAACTTCTTCCAAAATGTTAAGAAACAGTCTCTTAAAAGCTGTATGTAGGATGTCTAAATTTTGTTCAGTGTTCGTGACTGAGTGCTTTAAGACAGCCATATACGCCCCAAACGCTGTTTTGTTTTGAGAGTTTCAAAATTCCTACCAGTCTGCCCTATATATTGTTTACAGCAGTTATCACATTTGATCTTATATACACCTGAATCCTGAAATTTATTCGAACTATTACTTATTTTGTCCCAGAGCTTCAATTTTAGCGTGTTATTTGTTTGGAACCCTATTTTAACGTCGGATTTACAAAAACATCTTTCAATCTTATCCTTAATTCTTCCACTGTAAGTGAGAGCCACGTATTTTTTCTTATTGTTCCTCTTAACTGCCACTTGACTTCCTTCTATTTGTTTCATTTGCCTCTTCTTTATCTTATTATAAATATTCATCACCTCCTTACACATTTATCTTTTCGCTACAGCCACTTTTTTAAAATATTTAGTTCTTTTCTATTTCCTGTTGGCTTAGTGGCAATCTTAGTAGCTTGTATACCGTCGAAGTAAACTACATCCATTTGTATTGCAGTGGGTAAGAAGAGCGCTCATTAATAACTAAATCTGTACCTATATGTTTTCCGCATATGCTAAATTCATACTTCCCATCTTTCTTTATTCGTGTTAAATCTATGTAATATACATGGGTCTTCTTCAAAATCCATAGTGAATCTGATTTTCGGGTGTTTGAGAGCTCATTTTTTGAGCTCCTTTGTATAATAAAATAGAGTCATCAACATATCTCCTGTAATATATAGTTTCCTCAGCGATATCAGGATTTTCAAACAAAGAATTCGTTTCTCCAAGTGATTTACAAAAATGTCAGCCAGTGTCCCAACTAAACTGTTCCACATTGCCAACCTGTCTTTCTGTTGATAACTTTTACCATTGAAAGTAAAGTAATTGAATGACAAGACTTGTTGCAACATTTCCACTAGTTCAGTCCCTTCTCCAGTGACACATCCTTAGGTATAACTATGTCTTTAAATTTACTCAGCAAAAAAGTCCGACGATGTGTATATGCCGCCTTCAATCTGTTATTTAATTTATAACTTGGGCTACAGGTATTATCGACGATCGGGCGACTCGATTTTTCAACGTTATGGAGCTTTATTTGTGACTGGGATTCGCGGATTCATTGCTTTCAGTTTAAACTTTTCCTCCACCATGAAGAGAAGCACACTGTTATCTATTTGTTTCCTTATGTCTGTTTGAAATATCCTGGTTGGATCTTTCTTGACCTCTACTATTCTGTTCTCCATAAAGAACCTTACGGTTTTCTCTATATAGTCTGTATCATGTATTAAAACCATAGTGCCGTCTTTATCTACCTTTGTGACGATAGCCTTCTGCGATTCTAACTTCTTCCCATTTCACTTCACTGACATCTATTATATCTAGATTGAGTCTTTGCATTTTCATTTTCACATTTTCTGACTTCCCTACCACGTTCAATCTTCTGACATTCCACGACCCGAATCATAGAACGTTATCCTTTCGTTGATTATTCGTGCTTTTTCTCATGGTCACCGCCCCCTTGGCAGTCCACTCCTGGAAATCCGAATGGCAGACTATTACAGAATGTTTCGTCAATGGAGAGATCATCGTGACACTTTTTTTCAATTACAGACTATATGGCCTGTGTATACACTTTACATGTTTTTAATACAGTGGTTTCCATACCCTTCTGCATCCTCATGCCGTTGATCATTGCTCATTCTTCCGCCTTTAGGGGCAGTTTCCCACCCCAAGGACAACAGTGTGCTCCTCCACCCTCGTTGACAATGCCATTGGCAGAACGAAGGTGACTTTTTATACAGGAAGTCTTCTGCTGGCAATGCTGATTATTAATCAGAATTGATGTGTTGGCGGTTTTCGATCCCAGCCCTGATGACGTTTTGATTAGTAATCATAGGCGACACCCCTAGACCACAGGTTCATCCTATTAAAACAGTGCGTGACTGAAAAATATAGCAAAACGTGGTGGTGTAGCATAGTGATTGAGATACATTCCTGACATGTAGGAGGTCTCGAGTTCACATCTCGTCACATACTTTGAAATTTTTTGTCTCTAAATTTTATCGAAATGATTTTTATTTGATAAATTGCGTTAAATGCAATTTTTATTTCTAATACTTTGTTGCATCATTTTCATCATCATATTGACACCTTATTTTCTCTTATTTTTTCTTCCTATCATTCCTTTTTCGTTTGGAACCTGCCTGTGTCGCCTATAGTCTGTAACTAGGACTGCACACTGGATGGTAACATAGCAGCTCATGTAACCAGTGTGAGCATAGTTTCAGGTAATGATTGAAAGCGAGAAATTATAGTTTGCTTTTAGTGCTCAAACTGAAATTTTCCCATTTTCTGTTTGCTCACAGAGTTTAGGTTTAATCACCATGAATAGAGCGAGTGTTATTAATAGTTCTAATACAGTTTAATAGTTCCACCACTAACTGTTCAAGGATATAATGCACATTGCCAGGCTGTGGTTTGGGTTAGGACATGAGTTTAAATTCAGGGCTACAAAATGTGTCATCTACCACAGTTCAGTCAATGGTCATTACAAATCAGCCATCGACAGAGCATCTTGTGTTCCCATCATACCTCGTGCTGGTCCCTTCCAATATTGTCCTGTGTAGCATGTTAAGTAACAACATTTGTGAAGTGACCTCCTGAGTCGTCACTACCCAAGCAGTACTTGGCATTTGATGTGGCAAAAGTGTAGTGGCAAGTGACAGGTGTCAGTTAACAAGGAAATTTATCAAATTATAACGATACTATACAGATCCATTGACAAACACCGACTCTACATACACACTGTCAGCTCCTAGTGTTAAAACTCAGGTTTAACATCCAGTAGCTGATACCCACTGTCAGCTCATGATGTTACACGATCTTGTCACATTACCTGAACACATTTCAAAAGTCTGAATAACGATCTCTTCCAGCACAGAGCACTGCAAGACATGCAGAGAGTTTATAAGGTTCTGGAAGGTACTGACAGAATATGGAGTCATGCCAACTCCAGTGATGCAGCCAGTTGCACTAGATTTCTCGGTTGGGGATATATAGTGTGAACATCCCTGTTGAGTTAGTCACACAGATTGTCGAATGAGTTTAAATCCAGGGTGTTTGGTGGTGAAGGGAGTAAGGTAAACTCATCATTGTGCTCTTCGAACGCCAGCTGGAGTGGCCAAGCGGTTCTAGGCGCTACAGCCTGGAACCGCGCGACCGCTATGGTCGCAGGTTCTAATCCTGCCTTGGGCATGGATGTGTGTGATGTCCTTAGGTTAGTTAGGTTTAAGTAGTTCTAAGTTCTAGGGGACTGATGACCACAGCAGTTAAGCCCCATAGTGCTCAGATCCATTTGAACCATTTTTGCTCTTCGAACCATGCATGTACACTGCAAAATGTGTGACATATTGCACTGTCCTGTTGAAAGATGCCATCGTGCTCAGGAAAAGCAAACTGTATGTAGGGGCGAACATGATTCCCAAAGGTACATCATACTTGTGTGGATCCATTGTACCTTCCAGAACGATGAGATCAGCCTGGAAACGCCATGACAATATTCCCTGTACCATAACACTACCTTCTCTGGCCAGGACCCTCTTGTCCATTGTTGTCAGATGTTTGCTTTCAGATGTTGCCACATGTTGCTACTCAGTGAACGTCCAGTTGTGGTACTGGCAAACAAATTCCAGCCTTCATCACTGATGAGCAGCTGTCAGTATGAATGCATGAACCAGGCGCTTACCACAGCGACCCACACACAGCAACGTTTGCTGAACAGTCATTGAGGCAGTGTTGGTAGCCTCTTGGGTCATGTGGATGGTCAGTTGCTCAACAGTTGCTCATTCATTCTCCCATATACATCTCTGCAGCTATCATACATCCCTGTCATCTATGAACCATGGTGTGCCACAGTCGCCTCAGCGCCAGTTTTGGATAGCATTCTTCCATGAATGGTATAATTTAACCACAGTGGTGCATGAACAGTTTACAAACTTAGCTGTTTCCACCCTAGGCTCCAAAGGCAATGATCATGCCCCTTAGGCTCTCAGGAAAATCACTCTGTTTTTGCATTATGACAATGACTTCAAAATGTCCACTTCTCTGGGCACTCTTGATATACCCTCCATTGTCAGTGCTACCAACTGCAATTTGTGAGCGGTTATTGCACATTGATGACGGTGGTCAAATTAATGTGACTGGACCATGTAAAATACTATTTCACTTCTGAATGCCTATTTGTTTGCGTGAAATGTCTCTAGCTTGCCTAATTAACATTGTAGTTTATCCTATGTGGTAGTGTAAGTTAGAATTATCTCCAAAATATGACTAACGTTTGGTGTTGAAAGATAAACTTAACACACTAACATTGGGTCACTATAAAGTTTGGTAACTTTGAGAATTAGTTGAAAATATAGCAAACCTCACTTGTTACCGGTACAAACATGTGTTACTACTGTCATGCAGTATCCATTGAGGGACAGCATAGTCACTTAGATACAAAGATCAAACTGTTCTCATGGACAGGTACACTTAAATTTGCACATTAAATGAAAGGTAGTGTCCATGCTTATTTTATTATGCATATCTTTATGGCTTTTGGTTTCTTTAATGTGGGTACTGAGATTAAATTAAGCTCATTGACTAACCTGTAAGCTATATCAGTAATGCCATTAAGAAAGCCACTAGTATTTTTAAATGGAATGCAGACAATTTAACTGTGGACATATTTGATCTGAGGATCAGCTGTGTCTCCAAAGTGTATTACAGATAACGAAATTTAGTCATCAACAAGAGGAGCTTGATCTGTACATTACATCAGTATTTCCAATATATTTTTTTTCTTATTTCAATAGATTATAGAGCAACTGAGTTATGACAGAAGTGCCACGTGTGTTTTGTACTCGAAATATTATGCATTTGATAAATAATTTTATTTTGGAGCAAAGATTGTATTTGATATGTCAAACGTTCTAGAGTGTTGTGTGGCCCTGTTGTGTGTCTGCACTACACTTTTGGCATATTACAAATTTTGCCTTACACAGTACGAAAATATGTAGCTTAAGTGATATAATGCATTAACAATATCATCAAAAAGCACCGTTTTCAGTACAGTTTGTTGTGCTAAAGTGACAGAAATGTAACATCAATGGATAACATAGCAACCACAGGTACATCCAGGGCCAATAAAGTCAGTTGTCTTTTTCTAGTATAGAACGTACTTCATTACCTTCTCACACCCTAAATAGTGCTTACTGAGTTGAAACATTACTGAAAAAACAAGAAGTCATGAAAGTTTGATCTATGTGTCACCAGTAACAGTCTCAGATCGAAATTCCAGCATATTTATATATTTTTATACTTATTACAGACAATTTAGACCCTTACCACCATAGTTCCAATCAGTGAATGCCACAGCCTTCCTCAAAAGTTCGTTTTTATACCACCAGTGGAACAAAACCTGAAAGAAGGCCTAAATCGAGGTAATAAAAAGCAGTATTAGGCAGTCAATATCGACAATTATATTTTTCTAGTGTATAACATGCTGCATTACCTTCTTCAGCCTTAAAGTGAAGTTAGGTGAGATGAGCGACATTACTGGAAAACTTCTATGACTTCAGGATGCTCATAGTTCGATATTTCTACCATGAGCAACATAGCCTCAGGTAAGCCTATGCTCGAAATGCCAAAACTCATTATGTATTTCTACAGATATTTTAGGTGTGGAGATAACACTGAGACACATAAATGTGTGTGTTTGTGTGTGTGTGTGTGTGTGTGTGTGTGTGTGTGTGTGTGTGTGTGCGTGTGTGTGTTGCTGGCATATATTTTTACATACATTTTAGTCTGGAAGTCTGTAAATTCGATGTGAACAGTGTGTGTGTTGCTATATTCTTCACCCCTAAAACCCCGTCTCCTCCTCTCTGTCCATCTCCTCCTCGCCATCTCTCTGCCTATCTACTCCTCTCCCTCTCCATCTACTCCTTCCATTTTCTCCATCCATCTAGTCCTTCCCTTCTTTCTGTCCATCCCCTCCTACCCTTTCTCTGTCCATTCCTTGCTGCCCCCTCTTTTCCTATCGATTCCTATCTGCCCACCTATCCACCTATTCCATGACTTACTACCCCCTCTCTCTGTCTGTGCCCACCTCTATCCATCTCAGCCTTCCCTCAGCTGAGTCCATCTTCACATATAGCCCCTGAAAAACAGGCCAGTAAATGATATGTTGCTTGTGTGGAAGAATGTTCTCAAACCAGCTCTGTGTGCTACATAAGTTATAGCATAAAGCCAACCAAATATTAGCATGATAAAATCTAATACGGTGTCTCCCAAGTTCTTCAGCCAGAATTTATCTTTCAACTAAGTGAGCCACAACACCTGTTGTAATGAACATGTAAAAAAGGGCATGTTTTATTTTGCTCTCCTTGGCACTCCTGCTGGTCCACAGCATAAATGATTGGAGAGAATTTTAATACCCAATTTCACTCTGTCATTTCAACCTATCATACCGTGAACACTGTAGTTTTTTAAATTCAGCCTAAGTAAATATTACTTTACATCCTGCACCTAGAACATTCATATTATCGAAGTCATCTTCATACGAAAGAGTTAATGGCAACTTTCTCCAGTAGCCGATTTTATTAGTCTCATAATTCTGGCATTTAAAAGAACAAGACAGGAAGGAGCTTGGAAAACCGGGATTCACATCCCCCACTTCAGTTTCTGTTTTAGTGCCAGAAACAATAACAACATTTACAAAGCTTAAGCTACTTATTTTTATAAATAAATGATCTGAGGCAATCCAAATACCACCCATGTATAAATCAATTTAAACTAGCTCCAATGATTTGCGTTGTTAAAAGCCAATTCAAAAAGGCATTCATATCACATCAAAACATTCCACACTGAATTTCAAATGGCGGCATTCACACAGACCGTCAACAAACCATAACGTCACGTGAAGTCACATCAGTCTAGGTTTCTCTGGAAGACTGTTTGACGTTGTCGTTATTTGCTAACAACGGAAGTTAATCTATTTTCGCTGCGCTCACTGATGTTATAATAGTGGATTTTGTGCTTCTGTGTCTTTATAAACTTTAATTTATTATTGTGCTTTGTTTTCGTGGCAAATTGTAAGTATTTTCTGGCGACTACCACAAGTGAGGTCAGATATTTGAAAGCAAAAAATTATTTGGGTTTTACAATAACAGAGCCGACACCTACACTGTATACAAATAAGGGCATAAGATGAAGCAATTTTCATTATATATAGCATTTTAAGTGAAAAATTCAGACTTCATGGAGGAGGAAAATAGTTGTTTATGATATTATTAGCTACCTAAGAGAAAATAATGGCTAAGGCGAATAGGCTCCATTTATTCCCTTATAAATAGGTTTTGGTACGTGGATCCCTTTTCATACCACACTTACCCACCATATCTTAGATACCATAAAAGCGGAAGCGGGATGGAATCATGGTTGGTAGTCACAATTTATAATTAAGACAGTTTATTGACATTACACCTTTTAAGGAATTTAACAGTTACAAATTGTGGACGAGCCACTAGATAAAGCTTTGTAAATACAATTAGAAACCCAACATACTCAGTACTCAAATAAACAGTCACTTAAGAGACTTAATGTACCAGGCATTTATAGAAACCTTAAGCGTAGCGATTACCAATTACTTCACATAGCCACTTCATCAAACTCCTTAAAACCAGTTATTAAGACGGCCACACTTATCATTCTTCACTAAAATACCCTTATAAGCTTACTATTTCAACCCGTTAATGAAGCACTTGTTAAAAGGTCAATTACAAACTTAGCACTGCCAGGTACTAATACCCCTCGGTTTATTTTCCCTTATTAAGAAAACAGAATTACTGACAAACTTCAAAAATTCAAACTCCCATATAGGATTTCACTCAAAATACATATAATGAAAACAGTTACCAATAAAGGGTTAGTTAATGGCACTTCGACACTAGTGCCAGGCTAAGATGCAAGTGCATAACATGATAGAACCACTTACATAAAACCTAAACAGAAACACTGATCTTTAAAAATGAATGTTCACATGCTCAGACATGTTAAGAAAAGACTACTCGAAAGAGCTGCACAAGGAACTCATCAGATGCTATGCAATTTAAAATTTAGTCAGTTACCAGTCGCTAATATTTATGGAAACAGGTTTGTATAAGAACAGGCTACACACAATATATATTTATATATCTACCATCTTAAACCACCTTGGCGGAAGGAAGATAAATACTAAACATTGGAAGGTGGTATGTGAACAATTCCTGGTAGTGGCCAGGTACATAAACACTGCAAGGCCTAGACCTTGGATAACATTTCACTCCCTGCCAAGGCGCTGGCACAATCAAAGGTTTTTGCGCGAATCACAAAGACATTCCAATAATTCTGAAACATAGAAACATTCAGCAGAGCCTTTGACTCAATATGTGGGTAAGCGTGTAAAGCAACACATTATACTGCTGACAAACCCGCAACATGGACCTTAAACATTTTACACATGGACAACTGTATTAACAGAGTGTAGGCTTTGAAAACGCCAACATAAATTCATTTTATTACGAGAAACATGGAGCACTAGTGAAACTTCTGAGAAAACTTTCAAATAGCTGCCACCATTTAAGTAGGCCAACTGAACTCTTCCACACCATCTTAAAGTTCGACTATGAAAGCCTCACCATTATAATAAAATTTAAATGCCTCTGAGTTTGTCAGTCAACAAAACACTATTACGACCAGTTACTTCATATCACGTACACAATACGAAGGAACGGGTTCCACAGCTTCAGTGCTTCACTTCAAATGTTGTTCCCAGCGAAGCCACAGAACTTGTATCTCCAACTGCCCATGTCACCAAAACGCTCGACCAATTTCACACTACAACACATAATGGTCATAACGCTCGTTCGGCAGCCGTTGACACTTGTCTCTGTGCTAATATCACGAATCTCGAGGGTTACCCATCGAAGGCTCACAACCCAATCCCTTCGCGCACCAATCCAGAAGATAAGAGATGCGAAAAGCAAAGATAGCTTAGCTCAACCACAACTGATCTCAACGACAGATGAACAAAACAACACTGGCGCCAGCTTGCCACAGCTCAGTTTCGATATATTTTTATGTATATGTTTTCGCTACCAAGTACATGTCGATGCTTTAAAATGTTGTTTCACTTTTCTGCGCTTTACCAAACAAAACTGACGAAGGTTGAAAGTTATGAAGTTTGCTTTGGCCATTAATAAACTTTATAGTTGCGAGTTCCTATGTTTCAGTACTATACTCCAATTCTTTGTATCATGGATTACCATTACTACTCATATTACTTTTATCATTCAGTGCTGGGCTAAGCAAACTGTCGGGATGTGATGTGACATAGACCATGAATACATTTTTATGTGATGGTGACATGATAGTTGTATGGCATGACATGATGTCCAGCTTGAATTGGCCATAATGCATCATCATGTTTGAATACATCTCCATGTTCTTGTACATGAGAAAGAATATTGCACTCAATCATTACAACATTTTCACTACATCGGTAATTGCTACAGAAGCTGGCTGTATAGTCTGACTGACTGAGGCCAATAAATAGATAAAATGATTCGAAATTAATTCGCTGAATGCCAATTCTTGACGTAAGCTGGATTAGGTGCAGATCTACTACTCAATACTGACATACAAAAATTTGTGCTGGATGAGGAATCGAATCCTGTTGCAGGAATCCAAATAATACCATGATCATTAGTTGAATTCAGTGGACTTGAATATAATAATGTAGATAGTGTGACATATAAAAGGTTGGGTTCGTCTAGGAAGAGTGTCTGAATAGGCATAGTGGTTAAGGTGCCCACTCATGAAAAGCTGGAAAACTGGGTTCGAGTCCCAGTCTGGCAAAAATTTTTATATGTCACTATTGTATGGTAGGTCCATACCTAGGTATTCGAGTTCAAGAAATTAATTTAGAATTATTTTGTACACTTGTGGATTGTCAACAGTGTTCACTCTTTCAGATATCCATGCATGTAAAGCCATATTTACAATGAGTTTACGAACATGCTTCGGTTTGCAACACTGTTTGCAACCTTTCCTGCAACATGTTGCAACGTTATCATTGTTCACATCCCCATACACACTAGCAACAAACATATCTACATATGAATTCACATCATATACAACACTTAACCGATAGCAAACTTTCACACTGTGTATTCACATCAAGAGCTATGCTATGACAATTGAAGAGGAAGAACTAATGATATGTGATCCTGCATTAATAATACTCAGCGAAATAAGCAGAGCCGGCCATTGTGGCCGAGCAGCTCTAGGCGCTTCAGTCCAGAACTGTGCTGCTGCTACGGTCGCAGGTTAGAATGCTGCCTCGGGCATGGATGTGTGTGATGTCCTTAGGTTATTTAGGTTTAAGTAGTTCTAAATCTAGGGGACTGATGACCTCAGATGTTAAGTCCCAAAGTGCTCAGAGCCATTTGAACCATTTTTGAAATAAGCAGACAAACAACACAACTTATTTGTCATTGGTGGATAAAAACATATGGTACTATAGAAGATGTGGCAGGAATTACATGCTGTGTGAGTTGAATTTGGAAGACAGTTCTGGTTTTCGTAACTTCACTAGGATGTTGCCATCCGATTTTGAAATTATAATAAATTTTACAGGACCAGTAGTTCCAAAGAAAAGTATATATTACAGAAAAGCTATTCCTGTGAAGCAATCAACTGCTGTTACATCGGTTTTTTTTTTTTTGACAGCAGAAGATTCCTATCAAAGCTTTGCACATTTATTCCACATTTCAAAGCCAGCCATATCTCAAATCAATTGTTACTACAGTTTGTGAAGCTTTGGTTGAAGGTTTGAAGGACTATATAAATGTAATTCCTTCATGTTATTAGCAATGTAGCGTACATTTAATTGGTCATACATTTAATTTTATTTTCATATTGTAACTAACCCAAATTATCACTTTCAATAAAGAAAATTTCTTCAGCCTCAGTTCACTCACACTTCTAGTGAATGTGACAGGGCAATCCCCTGCCATATCGACATTTAATACTGACTGCTGCCTCCTAGATACATTCATTTCTGCCACATAGAAGATGTCATTTTTTTGTCACCTTCCTTTTGTAGGGCGGCATCTCACATTCTTGCTGACAACAAATTTTTCCAAAGTCTGAAAAAGAATCCTGCTGTCATTGTTCTCGCTGTAATATTGAGAAAACAAAGACTTAACCCTCCAACGCCCATGTGGCTTCCTGGCGGACCCAAGTACACTTTTTTTTCCTGACCAATCCCCATCTTACGTGTCAATACTCTCTCCTTTTATAGCTTCCTCCTCAGTAGTGCTTGAGAGGCTGATAAGGCAGCATCGGTCCTGCAGGTCAGTAACCCTATTTTTTCGATTGTTTTGCTGAAAAACGTGGTTGGTGTCTGAGCAGACGCCATGTGGGTGACTGCGTAGAAAAATTTGGCACCTGTGAAAACTTTTTTACTCTTCGATTTTCAATTACTTGAGCTATTGAAGGGTTATTTTCACTGTCTGCGTCATTGATCAAACTGAGAATGACAAACACGTGTTTTTTGTCCATACTGCTATTTTGGAAATGTATTACTTTTCCAATCTGAATATAACGTTTTGCTCTTTCAGATTTTTCTTTGTTGGGAAGATGTCAAATCGTTGGAGAGGTCCTTGGTTTGTCTGTGAGGAGCAAATCATAGCAGAGTGGGAGCGAAAAGAGAGAGAAAAGCCGCTTCAAGAAGATAATATTGAAGAAATAGACTGAAAAGTGGAGGGCGAAATTTTGCTAAACTATGTTACAGTGTCTGATGAGTTCTTCATTGCTCCTGAGAAATCTCAGGATCCCTTGTAAGAGCCAGATTTCAACGCCTGTGAGGATAGAGACTTAGTTTTGTAGAAGGATGGAGAGACAATTTGGACAACTTTGACTCTGAGAAATTCAGCAACGAATACTCCCTTACTCACCTTCCTAATGCAAAATGGGTCGCCAGATCAGCCGAAACTGCTCTCTTCTTCTTTTAATTATTCGTGATTGAAGATATTATTAAGAAAATTATACTTCACATTAATGAAGCAAACAGTAAAAGAGAAGCTTTGCTCCCAAAGTTAGAAAGATACACTAGGCCCACTGATGTTAAGCTGAAAGAACTTACTTGATTTACCTGTGTCTGTGGTACTACCAATATCTCTGATGCGAATCTTGCTGGTCTTTCTTCTGAAAGACTTGGTCTTTCATTTTCATAAACGTGGTGCCCAAAAACTGATTCAAATGCTATCTTTCACATGTGAGATTTGATTCTAAACAAACACATAATGAGAGAAGAAGAAATGAAAAATTAGCTGCCATTCGCAAAGTATAGGACATTTTCAGTGCAAACTGTGGGACATATTACATCGCTTCCAAATATGTCAATATTGATGAAACTCTTCTTAGCTTCAGTGGGAAGTGTCCCTTCAAAATGTATATCCTTAAAAAACGATAATATAAATGTACAGTTGTCATTTTGCAATGCTCACACATTTTATTTTTGTGGTGAGATACCCACGCAGGTAAAAATACCATTCAGATGGATGGCTCCCTTCTTTCAAAAACATGCTACATCCTGCACTTGTGTGAAAACATAAAAAATACCATCACACTGTAATAGCTGAAAACTGTTTTGCATTGTACAAATTGGCTGGAGAGCTTACTAAACATAAACTCACTTTTGTTGGCACCATGCAGAAAAACAAGAGAAATATCTCCTGGAATGCTCAATGTGAAAGAATTAGATCCTATTACATTCATATTTGTTTACCAGCCTGTCATAATGCTCACCCTCTTCTCTGAAAAAAAAGGACAAAAACGTAATACTTTTCTCCACAATACATGATTCAGGAACCAAAAATCGGGGTACTTGGGAACCTGATGACATTCAATTCCATAATTTTACAAAAGGTAGAGTTGATTATTTCAACAGAGTGTGCCTCTATTACACAACAGAGAGGTACGCTTGTCATTGGCCCATGCGATATTTTTATGGCTAATTCGATACAATGGAAGCAAACAGCTGGGTTTTATTCACCTTAGTTGGAAGTAAATTGTCTCGACAAGATTTTTTGAAAAATCTTGCCTATTGCTTGGGAGATACTCAAATAAAGCAGAGGCAAGCTGATGTAAGGATTAGGGAAACCCTATGTCTCAAAATAGGAGTGGTTGCTGGAACCAAATAAGATACAATGGCACAGTCTCTGGTCCGTCACCTCAAGAATGTGAGATGCCACATGAAATAGAAGAAATCCTACAAAACATACGCCAAATCTAACCATCCAATTTCCATGGTACATGAAAAACTGAGTCGGTCATGTCGGATGTGTGATGCAAATGATGATGATGATGATGATTGTGTGGCGCTCAACTGCGTTGTTATCAGCGTCTGTACAAATTCGCAACCTTTACTCAGTCCAATCTCGCCACTTTTATGAATGATGATGAAACGATGAGGACAGCACAAACACCCAGTCACCTTGAGGCAGGTGAAAATCCCTGACCCCACTGGGAATCGAACCCGGGATCCCGTGCTCGGGAAGCGAGAGCGCGATAGCGAGACCATGGGTTGCAGACTGATGCAAATGATACACAAGTGAACCCAGAGAAGAGAAATTCTGTGATGGAAGTTAGCAGTAGTTATTCGTTCCTATTTTTTTCAAGTATACACATTGCCAGTGTGGGTGCAATCTGCAGTATTATGAATATTGAATAAATTTGCAATTGCTAAAATAATTTATTCACATAGATTACTAGTTTTGGCAATTCTTTGTTACAATTTTCAGATCTCCAAAGATGAGACTGAAAACGCTAGGATACAGCAGCTAACGTAACAGTACACGCAATTATATTTAAGATTAACGTCACATGGAATAACAAAATACCTATGTTTACATTTTCACATAATCACAACTTATGTCCTTGTTGGTATTGTGAGCTATACTGGAAACTGGCATGTCAGTTTTAAAATAACAGCTATGCACACACATTATATTGTGTCGATTACAAGTGGTATCATTCATCACCACTTTACAACTGACAAATACCAGTGTAAACATTCTTTGTGATACATAAGTACATCAGATGGTGCAGAGGTAGTAGGAATCGATATTATCGTTTCGCATTAGATTAAGGCATGGATCTACTACACCATCTATTCCATAAAATTACATGTGCCTAAATTATTAACATAGTGCATAAGCTAAATCAGTATTCTACATTTTCTAAAAACTCTCTATAAAATCATCTGCAACATTTATAAAACATAATTTATACATAAACCTTTTTGTAGCACGTCAGAAATTTTTCAAAAAAATTATAAAAAAATCTTAGTAATTCCTTACTAAATTTTCTTTTATACGAAATCACAATCATTGTGACAAGCCATTTAAAAGCTCTCTAAGTACAGCTATTGTTAGAATGTGAATTTATCTTAAGGATCTGTTGTACACATTTTTTAAATTTTTTATATTTTGGACACTGACCATATGCTGTTAGATGATGGTGTATTTGACATTAGTCACCTAGGGTGAATTTCTCATCAACATATTTGTTCTAGCACAGGCATATGTAAGAAAGAGCTGCTAATGCTAGATGATGGTATCAGGTTAAGAGTGATTGCAATCCTACATAGTGTAATAACTATACATTGGTTGTATTAAACGTTGGAAGACTGTTCACTTAGATATCATGTGATGAGATTGCACACAGGCATCAGGTGACAAGATATCACTTAGATTTCAAGCGATGTGATGTCGTGGATAAGGTCACGTAAATATTGTAATTGACAACAAAATCACAAACACCAAATAGCTCCATTGTTGGTAGATGTACATTGAATGTATTCTTGATGAAATATCATATCTGTGCCTGTAGATATCGAGCTATCCCTGGATGTATTAAAATTAATCTATGTATGATATCTTTAGCTGTAGGTTGCCACACTGATTGTGATTTTGTATACCTATGTACATTACTGTTATTTTAAAATTTGACATGCCGACTTCTAGTATAGTTAATGATACCAACATGGACATATATAGTATAATACTATTCACTGTACTGAAAGAGAAGACTGTGTAATGATGTAAACATAGGTGTTTTGTTACTCTATGTGTGGCAAATCTTGGACATAATGACGTGTGTTAGTATGTTAGCTCCTGTATCCTAGCATTTTCAGTCCTACATTTTACAGATCTGAAGATGGAAACAGAGAAGTGACGAAACTGGTAATCTATATGAGTAAATGATCTTGACAGGTGAAAATTTATTCATTATTCCTATTTCCAAAGTTTTAGGACCATTCAAGTTTATAAATTTTTCTAAATCTGGTGTTGGTATAGTCAGTAATATAAGTTGTTTTTGCTTCGTTTCTGAAAAGGCAATTTGCAAAATATTTCCAGGTTCATTCAAAGTTTCGTCGAGTTTGCATAAATTTTTAACTTCAATGCGCCTATAATACTTTGAGTTTGAACATTTTTCTACATCTGATTTGGTAGTGAATGTAATTGGTTGGTTATAATTCCTTTCTGAGAGCAATTTTCAAGAAATTTCTGTGTTTCATGCCTCAAGTCTGAATTAGCGATGAAAAGATGTGAAGTTTGGCAGGTATCTCTTTTGTACAAGAAATAAGGATGTTCTCATATTCAGTGTTCACTCAGGTTTATATCTCTTTCTGGTATCAATAAAATATCTACCATTTTTGTTTTTTTTTCAATTTGGTATTCAACAATGTACCCACATTAGCACCATTTTTTGCATTATTGATTTTCTTTAATGACGAAACACTTTTTTCCATGTATTTTCAGACCTACAAGTCGCAATTTTGCTTCCTGGAGCTTAAAGTTTTGAGATTATACTCGTTAGTGCCCCTGAATTAATTCTATGATGTTTTGAGACCGACCCAATGCGATTACACCAAAAGTGTAAGTGTGATCCAGGCAACCCCACGTGGGAGATGGTGTTCCACGTACCCACGAGGCTGATGAAGGGTTCAGCATTTAGTGGTATTCAGTCACGAACGGTGTTCCCTTGACCGGTACCAACACAGCCATGGAACAGTGATTTTGTGTTGCCAACATGTTGCGAATAACTGTAGTCTAGTACTAGTTGTGAACAAGGTTGAAGAACATGTTTTGAACTCAGTGTAAATGTGTCTTGAGATAAATTGATTCTTTGAGGATCTTTGGTTAACAACAGAGTAAATAGGACTGCAATAGTTCATTGCTCAATTTTTTGGGGAACAAAATCAGGATAAAGGTATTAGCACACACAGACAAGTTGAGAATGTTAGATAGATAAAGAAAGACCAAGACTCTGCACAAGCAGAACTAGTGATACAATAAACGTGGACGCCAGCTCATTTGGGGAGAGAGTATCCCCCCCCTTTATTGTTATTGTGGTCTTCAGTCCAGAGACTAGTTTGATGCAGCTCTCCATGCTACTCTATCCTGTGCAAACTTCTTCATCTCCCAGTACCTACTGCAACCTACATCCGTCTGAATCTGCTTAGTGTATTCATCTCTTGGTCTCCCTCTACGATTTTTACCCTCCACACTGCCCTCCAGTGCTAAATTTGTGATCCCATGATGCCTCAGAACATGTCCTACCCACCGGTCCCTTCTTCATGTCACATTGTGCCACTAACTCCTCTTCTCCCCAATTCTATTCAGTAGCCCCTCATTAGTGATGTGATCTACCCATCTAATCTTCAACATTCTTCTGTAGCACCACATTTCGAAAGCTTCTATTTTCTTCTTGTCCATACTATTTATCGTCCATGTTTCACTTCCATACATGGCTAAACTCCATACAAATAATTTCAGAAACGACTTCCTGTCACTTAAATCTATAGTCGATGTTAACAAATCTCTCTTCTTCAGAAACGCTTTCCTTGCCATTGCCAGTCTACATTTTATATCCTCTCTACTTCGACCATCATCAGTTATTTTGCTCCCCGAATAGCAAAACTCCTTTACTACTTTAAGTGTCTCATTTCCTAATCTAATTCCCTCAGCATCACCCGACTTAATTAGACTACGTTCCATTATCCTCGTTTTGCCTTTGTTGATGTTCATCTAGTATCCTCCTTTCAAGACACTGTCCATTCCGTTCAACTGCTCTTCCAAGTGTTTTGCTGTCTCTGACAGAATTACAATGTCATCGGCGAACCTCAACGTTTTTATTTCTTCTCCATGGATTTTAATACCTACTCCGAATTTTTCTTTTGTTTTCTTTACTGCTTGCTCAATATACAGATTGAATAACATCGGGGAGAGAGTACAATCCTGTCTCACTCCCTTCCCAACCACAGCTTCCCTTTCATGTCCCTTGACTCTTATAACTGCCATCTGGTTTCTGTACAAGTTGTAAATAGCCTTTCACTCCCTGTATTTTACCCCTGCCACCTTTAGAATTTGAAAGAGAGTATTAAACTGATAGTTAAGTAATTCTCACATCTGTCAACACTTGCTTTCTTTGGGATTGGAATTATGATATTCTTCTTGAAGTCTGAGGGTATTTCGCCTGTCTCATACATCTTGCTCACCAGGTGGTAGAGTTTCGTCAGGACTGGCTCTCCCAAGTCCGTCAGTAGTTCTAATGGAATGTTGTCCACTCCCAGGGCCTTGTTTCGACTCAGGTTTTTCAGTGCTCTGTCAAACTCTTCACGCAGTATTGTATCTCCCATTTCACCTTCATCTACAACCTCTTCCATTTCCATAATATTGTCCTCAAGTACATCGCCCTTGTATAGACCTTCTATATACTCCTTCCACCTTTCTGCTTTCCCTTCTTTGCTTAGAACTGGGTTTCCATCTGAGCTCTTGATATTCATACAAGTGGCTCTCTTTTCTCCAAAGGTCTCTTTAATTTTACTGTAAGCAGTATCTATCTTGCCCCTAGTGAGATAAGCCTCTACATCCTAACATTTGTCCTCTAGCCATTCCTGCTTAGCCATTTTGCATTTCCCGTCGATCTCATTTTTGAGACGTTTGTATTCCTTTTTGCCTGTTTCATTTACTGCATTTTTATATTTTCTCCTTTCATCAATTAAATTCAATATTTCTTCTGTTACCTAAGGATTTCTACTAGCCCTCGTCTTTTTACCTACTTGATCCTCTGCTGCCTTCACTACTTCATCCCTCAAAGCTACCCATTCTTCTTCTACTGTATTTCTTTCCCCCTTTCCTGTCAATTGTTCCCTTATGCTCTCCCTGAATCTCTGTACAACCTCTGGTTTAGTCAGTTTATCCAGGTCCCATCTCCTTAAATTCCCACTTTTTTGCAGTTTCTTCAGTTTTGATCTACAGTTCATAACCAATAGATTGTGGTCAGAGTCCACATCTGCCCCTGGAAACTCCCCCCAGTGGAGTTATATCATCAAGAATTGCAGGGAGCCGAAGCTCTCCTGCACATGAGTATGGATGTCGAGCAAATAACGAACTCTGCAACAAACGCACACTGTAGTGCAAGGAAGAATTAGAAGAGAAGAGACAAGCTGTCACCGTCAACAACACCATCAACAAATAACAAAGGAGGTAACGAGTGTGACAACACTCAACACAGGTATGTCTGAATCTTTCAATTTAAATGAAGGATTAAGTTCCCTTCCTTGCAGGGGGACTTTGATGTTGGCACTGGATAGTCTTTGATTTAGCACACAACTTACACAAGAAAAGAGTAGTATACCAAAGGAAAATCCTTTACAAACAAATTTACAGTTAATATATGGTGAAAACAAAGGTAATAGATATCACAGTGATGCCGTAGGTCCGTTTTATGTATTTATTGAGGATCTTAATTGGGATGTGGGTAAATACCGCCCTGTGGCCTTGAGAAATATACTATTTGCCTCTGATTCTGAGTACAAGCAAAAAATTCCAAATCTAACGGTTGTCGGGGAAAAACAGAATTTGTGCTGATTTCTCAACAGATTTGTGGAGGACAACCTGCTACATCATAAACAGATGGTAGCATACATGCCAAACCACAGAACACATTGGCAGCGACTTATTAGAAATGGAGATCTCGAATTAACAGAGTTAGAACTGAAGGACACTATTCAGTCTACAATTACAGACACCTATGTACGCAGAATCATGACCAGTATCAGTAATTTAGAAATGTCAAACGACATACCCTAGAAAACGTGTTTGATTACATTTGCATTGTAGTTCTTACCGGAATATGTGACGATGTATGACATGAAGTCTGATGTTACACTGTACATACCCCTCAAAAAGCGGTCTTTTAGACGCCTTCGATGTGGCCATCTTAGTAACAATTGCAGTCACAGAGTCGATGTAATCAATGTCGAGGGGGCCATGAGACTGCTGAGTGCACAAGTGAAAATACGTGCTGTGTTCATTGTAAAGGGAACCATTCATCAAGATATAAGTCTTGCCCTGCATATCTCAAACAAAAAGAGATTTAGAAAGCTTCAGCTACATATTATATACCCTTTAAGGAAGCTGAAGGACATAAATCAAAGACTTATGTTACTGTGGCAAGGAATCTTGGTAGGAGTAATTTGGAATAGGAGATAGATTCCCCCACCCCCCCCCCCATAAAAAGCATTCAGCACAAATTCATGAAAACTCTTCACCACAGCAGACAAAAAACAAATAAAGACTACCCAACCCCAAGTCCTCTTTTCGCAAATATAAATTTACCAGTATCTCCTATTAAAGAGAATCCATACGCACCATGACCACATACCCCTGCATAAAAGGCAATAGTACCAGGAGGAGAGGACAAGAATACAGCAATAATCTAACCGCTAGTGTCTGGAATAACAATTCTAATAATAGAACTTACCTCATTAAATAAAGATAGCTTGGATCAAACTAATATATACAACATGGTTGCTTCGATAGTGCCAAAAAATAAACATGGATCAGGACAGAAAGAGGCCATACTTACACTCTGCTCATATAAACAGAATAACAGATATTAAAGTTCTCCAACCGAATGCCAGATCCTTTTATGCTTACAGAGAGTGCATTCATGTGCAGACATTATACTTATGTCTATTGTATTCCTGTTATAAGTGAAACCTGTATAAAAACCAAACATATCTATTAGATGTTGAGGATATCAAGGAATAAGATCAGATCGAGAGGATGGGAAAGGTGGGGTAGCCATACTGATTAGTACAAAACTCAGCTATAAACCAATTACCATACGAATACCTAACCTCGGCTTTCAAGATATGGCAGCTGAAGTAAGTACTAACAAATGCTGATTCTCTGTTGCATCTGTATATCGTCCCTCATCCTATAGGTTGGGTTGGGTTGTTTGGGGGAGGAGACCAGACAGCGAGGTCATCGGTCTCATCGGATTAGAGAAAGACAGGGAAGGAAGTTGGCCATGCCCTTTCAAAGGAACCATTCCAGCATTTTCCTGGAGCGATTTAGGTAAATCACGGAAAACCTAAATCAGGACGGCCAGACACAGGGTTGAACTGTCGTCCTGTCGAATGCGAGTCCAGTGTGAACCTAAAGAAATTTCGAACAAAACATGCACACAATGTTGCAACACATACTAAAACCCTTCCTAATCTGTGGGGTCTTCAGTGCCCACCACACAGCATGGGAGAGTCATAAGAATAATAAGGCAGGGAAGTACATAATGACTTCCATTGATGGTTATAACATGAGCATTTACACTGAAGAGCCAAAGAAACTGGTACATCTACCTAATATCGTGTAGGGTCCTTGCAAGCAGACAGAAGTGCCGCAACACGACATGGCATGGACTTGACTAATGTCCCAAGTAGTTCTGGAGGGAATTGACACCATGAATCCTACAGAGCTGTCCATAAACCCGTAAGAGTACGAGGGGTTAGACATCTCTTCTGAACTGCAAGTTGAAAGGCATCCCAGATATGCTCTATAGTGTTCACTCAGAATGCTCCTGGAGCCACTCTGTAGCAATTCTGGACGTGTGGGGTGTCGCATTGTCTGTAATCGCCCAAGTCCGTCGGAATGAACAATGGGCATGAATGGATGGAGGTGATCAGACAGGATGCTTACATACATGTCACCTGTCAGAGTCGTATCTAGACGTATCAGGGATGCCACATCACTCCAACCACACATGCCCCACTCCATTGCAGAGCCTCCATTAGCTTGACAGTCCCTTGCTGACATGCAGGGTCCGTGGATTCAAGAGGTTGTCTCCATACCCGTACACATCCACGCCCATCCCCTCGATACAATTTGAAACGAGACTCATCCAACCACACAACATGTTTCCAGTCATCAACAGTCCAATGTCAGTGTTGGTGAACCCATGCGAGGCATAAAGCATTGCGTAATGCAGTCATGAAGGATACATGAGTGGGCCTTCAGCTCCGAAAGCCCATATTGATGATGTTTCGTTGAATGGGCTGCATGCTAACACTTGTTGATGACCCAACACTGAAATCTACAGCAATTTGCGGAAGGGCTGCACTTCTGTCATGTTGAACGATTCCCTGCAGTCGTCATTGGTCCTGTTCTTGCAGGATCTTTTAACGGTCGCAGCGATGTCAGAGATTTGATGTTTTCCTGGATTCCTGATATTCAAGGTATACTCATGAAATGATTGTACTGGAAAATCCCCACTTCATCGCTACCTCGGAGATGCTGTGTCCCATCACCCATGCGCTAACTGTAACATCATGTTCAAACTCACTAAAATCTTGATAACCTGCCATTGTAGCAGCAGTAAGCGAACTAACAACTGTGTCAGACTCTTGTTGTCTTATATAGACGTTGCAGACCGCGGTGCCTCATTCTACCTGCTTACGTATCTCTGTATTTGGACACCCATTCCTATACCAGTTCCTTTGGCACTTCAGTGTATGATGATGGATCTGTAACATTAAACCAAAGACCATGGACGAGACCAATTGCAGTCGATATAATATTATTTCTCCCAGTATGAACCAAATCATAGCATGATCAGTTCTGCAGGATACCACAGGATCAGATCAATTCCCTATAACTATGAATAAACAGTGCAAGAAAAATAACAGAGCACATATTCCCGACAAATTGGCTTGGACCATGAACAAAGCGGATTCGTATAAATATCGCCAAATTCTTGAAGTAGGGGTAACATCAATAGAAAAAACAACCCTCACACAGGTAATACATGCAACTACATAACAACATATATTATGCACCAAATGAATCCATCCCGAAACGATCTCTAAAAACAAAATCAAGACAACTGGGTAATGCATGGCGCAATTAAAACTCCACTAAAGCATTACAAGACAGAAGAGCAGTGTTATGTCAATATGTTAAACAACCTCACATGAATAACCTTTTTGCTGTATAAACAAATGGCACCTAGAACCAAGAAGATACTGAAATCCATCAGGAAGAGTATTTGGATAACATATTCTAATAGTTCGACCAAGAAAAGTAAATCATCAGAGATAAGGCAGAAGGTCAACAGATTTAGGAATATCGCTCCTACAGTCAATAATATACAATCATAAGCGTGAATGGAAGAATTCTGTGATCTTTTTGACACCCCCAAATGTTCCCAGTAAGTTATTCAGCAGACAAAGGGAAACTTCTGCAACTCAACATGTGCTTGCTACATGGTTCAGTATTGATGAGTTGACATTGGTCTTTAAAGACAGCCCTAACACTGCCCCAGGAGTGGATGAGACCAAATATTCTGTGATACAAAAACACGCCTGACAATGCTGTAGAATTACTTCTTCAAACTGTAATGGAATTTGGATGCCTCAAGAATTAGTCCCAGAATGGAAGACACAAGTCATGGTCCCTGTACACAAAAAAGGGAAACATCCATCCTGAGCCATTTCCTACAGACTGAGTCTTCATCCCTACTAGCTGGGTCACAGTTTGGGTTCCTTAGAGGAAGAAGCTGCATGGAAAACGTTTCAATGTTAGTTTCTCATGTGTTAGCTGGCTTTGGTGAGAGAAAATATACAGGAGCAATATTTTAAAATATTTCAAAAGCATATGATAATATTCAGATAAATATACTATCAGATAAGTTACTACTGTCAGGAGCCCCACCTCAGTTAATAGAATGTTGTTGTTGTAGTCTTCAGTCCTGAGACTGATTTGATGCAGCTCTCCATGCTACTCTATCCTGTGCAAACTTCTTCATCTCCCAGTACTTACTGCAACCTACATCCTTCTGAATCTGCTTAGTGTATTCATCTCTTGGTCTCCCTCTACGAGTATTACCCTCCACGCTGCCCTCCAATGCTAAATTTGTGATTCCTTGATGCCTCAGAACATGTCCTACCAACCGTTCCCTTCTTCTTGTCAAGTTGTGCCACAAACTCCTTTTCTCCTCAATTCTATTCAATACCTCCTCATTAGTTATGTGATCTATCCATCTAATCTTCAGCATTCTTCTGTAGCACCACATTTCGAAAGCTTCTATTCTCTTCTTGTCCAAACTATTTACCGTCCACATTTCACTTCCATACATGGCTACACTCCATACAAATAATTTCAGAAACGACTTCCTGGCATTAAAAACTATACTCGATGTTAACAAATTTCTCTTCTTCAGAAATGCTTTCCTTGCCATTGCCAGTCTACATTTTATATCCTCTCTACTTCGACCATCATTAGATATTTTGCTCCCCAAATAGCAAAACTCCTTTACTACTTTAAGTGTCTCATTTCCTCATATAATTCCCTCAGCATCACCTGACTTAATTCGACTGCATTCCATTATCCTCGTTTTGCTTTTGTTGATGTTCATCTTATACCCTCCTTTCAAGACACTGTCCATCCCGTTCTACTGCTCTTCCAAGTCCTTTGCTGTCTCTGACAGAATTACAATGTCATCGGCGAACCTCAAAGTTTTTATTTCTTCTCCATGGATTTTAATACCTACTTCAAATTTATCTTTTGTTTCCTTTACTGCTTGCTCAATACACAGATTGAATAACACCAGGGACAGGCTACAACCCTGTCTCACTCCCTTCCCAACCACTGCTTCCCTTTCATGTCCCTCGACTCTTATAACTGGCATTTGGTTTCTGTAGAAATTGTAAATAGCCTTTCGCTCCCTGTATTTTACCCCTGCCACCTTCAGAATTTGAAAGAGAGTATTCCAGTCAACATTGTCAAAAGCTTTCTCTAAGTCTACAAATGCTAGAAATGTAGATTTGCCTTTCCTTAATCTATGTTCTAAGATAAGTCGTAGGGTCAGTATTGCCTCACGTGTTCCAACATTTCTGCAGAATCCGAACTGATCTTCCCCGATGTCGGCTTCTACCAGTTTTTCCATTCGTCCGTAAAGAATTCGCGTTATTATTTTGCAGCTGTGACTTATTAAACTGATAGTTCGGTAATTTTCACATCTGTCAACACCTACTTTCTTTGGGATTGGAATTATGACATTCTGCTTAAAGTCTGAGGGTATTTCGCCTGTCTCATACATCTTGCTCACTAGATGGTAGAGTTTTGTCAGGACTGTCTCTCCCAAGGCCGTCAATAGTTCCAATGGAATGTTGTCTACTCCCGGGGCCTTGTTTCGACTCAGGTCTTTAAGTGCTCTGTCAAACTCTTCATGCAGTATCGTATCTCCCATTCCATCTTCATCTACATCCTCTTCCATTCCCATAATATTGTCCTCAAGTACATCGCCCTTGTATAGACCCTCTATATACTCCTTCCACCTTTCTGCTTTCCCTTCTTTGCTTAGAACTGGGTTTCCATCTGAGCTCTTGATATTCATACAAGTGGTTCTCTTTTCTCCAAAGGTCTCTTTAATTTTCCTGTAGGCAGTATCTATCTTACCCCTAGTGAGATAAGCCTCTACATCCTTACACTTGTCCTCTAGCCATCCCTGCTTAGCCATTTTGCATGTCCTGTCGATCTCATTTTTGAGACGTTTGTATTCCCTTTTGCCTGCTTCATTTACTGCGTTTTTATATTTTCGACTTTCATGAATTAAATTCAATCTTTCTTCTGTTACCCAAGGATTTCTACTAGCCCTCGTCTTTTACCTACTTGATGCTCTGCTGCCTTCACTACTTCATCCCTCAGAGCTACCCATTCTTCTTCTACTTTATTTCTTTCCCCCATTCCTTTCAATTGTTCCCTTATGCTCCCCCTGAATCTCTGTACAACCTCTGGTTCTTTCAGTTTATCCAGGTCCCATCTCCTTAAATTCCCACATTTTCGCAGTTTCTTCAGTTTTAATCTACAGTTTATAACCACTAGATTGTGGTCAGAGTCCACATCTGCCCCTGTAAATGTCTTACAATTTAAAACCTGGTTCCTAAATCTCTGTCTTACCATTATATAATCTATCTGATACCTTATAGTATCTCCAGGATTCTTCCATGTATACAACCTTCTTTTATGATTCTTGAACCAAGTGTTAGCTATGATAAAGCTATGCTCTGTGCAAAATTCTACCAGACAGCTTCCTCTTTCACTTCTCTCCCCAAGCCCATATTCACCTACTATGTTTCTTTCTCTCCCTTTTCCTACTCTCGATTTCCAGTCACCCATGACTATTAAATTTTCGTCTCCCTTCACTACCTGAATAATTTCTTTTATCTCATCATACATTTCATCAATGTCTTCATCATCTGCAGAGCTAGTTGGTATATAAACTTGTAGTACTGTAGTAGGTGTGGCCTTCGTGTCTATCTTGGCCACAATAATGCGTTCACTATGCTGTTGGTAGTAGCTTATCCGCACTCCTATTTTTTTATTCATTATTAAACCTACTCCTGCATTACCCCTATTTGATTTTGTATTTATAACCCTGTATTCACCTGACCAAAAGTCTTGTTCCTCCTGCCACCGAACTTCACTAATTCCCACTATATATAACTTCAGCCTATCCATTTCCTTTTTTAAATTTTCTAACCTACCTGCCCGATTAAGGGATCTGACATTCCACGCTCCGATCCGTAGAACGCCAGTTTCCTTTCTCCTGATAACGACTTCCTCTTGAGTAGTCCCCGCCTGGAGATCCGAATGGGGGACTATTTTACCTCCAGAATATTTTACCCAAGAGGACGCCATCATCATTTAACCATACAGTAAAGCTGCATGCCCTCGGGAAAAGTTACGGCTGTAGTTTCCCCTTGCTTTCAGCCATTCGCAGTACCAGCACAGCAAGGCCATTTTGGTTAGTGTTGCAAGGCCAGATCAGTCAATCATCCAGACTGTTGCCCCTGCAACTACTGAAAAGGCTGCTGCCCCTCTTCAGGAACCACATGTTTGTCTGGCCTCTCAACAGATACCCCTCCGTTGTGGTTGCACCTACGGTGCCTGTTTAGCAATATGAATGTTTCATCATCAGGTATCGCTTCCCATTCCAATAATAGAGGGAAAATCTGATCTCTTGGAGTCAGTTACAGCACTGCAAAGACATGTGGAGGAAACAAGGCATTGGGTAATCCTCACAAACACAGAGGGCTCAAAGGCAGCAGGAGAGGACAACAGAGGATGTGACATATTTAGTTCACAATTGCAGATAGCCCAAAAATATAAATTACTAGCAATTACACCTTGGCCAAAACAATCTCAGTATTAATGGCAATACAATGGTGTATGAATGAGAAATACACATACTATGCAATATTATCATACTCGAAAAGTACACTTCAAGCAATATAAAATACAAAAGTCTCAAAAACCACCAGTGTGTACCTACTTAGAGTTATTGTTATTATGAATGTCTCAGAAGGCAGAAACCAATTTCCTTTACATCGGTGAAAGCCCATTGTGGAATTCCAGGCAATGAAAACGCAGGTCAGTTGGCAAAGCAGGCTAGAAGCAATGGGACACCACTAGATACAAAGCTTCCCTATAAGGAATATAGATAACATATTCAGAAAAATGTATTCGAATTTTGGCAGGAAGAATGGACGCAGAGCTTATGACACAAAGGAGGTGACTATGTGCAGATTCAACCATGAATACAGAAATGACCTCAGTTGAGAACATTTATGGACCCTGAAAACCAACATCCACATTAAGTGGAAAAGACTCAATCATGGGACATTTCTAGAGCTTTTATGCTGACTGCGTATATACCAGACCACAACCTGCAACTGTGATGAAACTGCTCATGGAAATTAGTAATGTTTATCTAAGTTATATCAGCTACTTTAAGATCCTCTTTAATCACAGTGATCCATTTAATTGGCTCAGTCGTGGCCTTACTTCTGTTTTCATAGAATTCTACTGTTTGCTTTATCAATCTAGTGGGTGCTATTCTTTTAATGTGCCTCTAAGTCTTCGTTTTCTCATGTAACCATGTATCTTTGTGCATTCTTCTATTTCCCTTTTACTTCTCAGCCTATACGTTTCTCCATCAGTAATTTTGGGGTCTAACATTTTCCTAATAATCTTTCTTTTGAATCTTTTGAGTATCGCTTTTCCTATTTAAAATTAAATTTAATGCTCCATAAAGACATTCAGGTTTGATT